>NC_040903.2:105384240-105725490 GCF_004126475.2 Phyllostomus discolor | reverse complement strand
GATTAAGGCTAGACCTTTTTATTGTTCTTTTTGCCTTTTTTAAAAAAGACATACCATTGCTATGATGACCGGACTATTTTTCCTGCTTCCAAGAAATAACAAGCAAGCCAAGGACCTTACCATTAGGAGGTAGTCACTGTCCTAGAACAGTCATTCTCTGATGTGATACATAGTAAAGAACCCACGCTGCTCGCTTTTGGTTCCCATGCTTCGGTGGCTAAGAATGTTCCAAGCACGAAGTTCTAAAGCAGTTAAACTACCTCACTACTACCTCACGACTACTAACAGTGAAGCCTTACTTAGGCCAGAGTATAAGCTACCCTCTCACTTCTTAAGAGGAATTGAAGGCAGAACTTCAATAGGGGAATTATTTTTTAATAAATGAAACATTTGACATGATATTATAGAATTAATCCAGACCAAACTAATGCCTTGTCTCTATACTAATGAAAATTGCAGTTACTCTTATGCCTCCACAATCACAAAAAAGGTTGACATTTCATTACACACCATCAGAAAAGCACATTCACTAAAACCAACATCAGTCTCACCATAAAACTGAGGCTGATGTTTTCTGACTCAGAGGCAGATATGGGGAGGCTGTCAAGCTCAAAATGGCAGATGCAGGTTTTCCAAAATTCGAAACTACTGCTTAAAATCTGGAATTTTATCTTTGGCAATAAAAACTGTCAATTGTTTTCCTTGAAGTGACAAACTCATTCATTTGATAAAAACTCTTATCAAATAAGTTTGAATAGCAACAATTTGGTTATTAGTCATTCTTTGAGAAAGATGACCTGTGGAAAAAACCTCGCTAGTTCCTCTTGCCACTCAAACAATAACTCAAGTGTTGTTTTTTTTCCCCCAAGAATGCCATCAGTCTTCATATGCAGCAGAAATGCTCCCAGTGAATGTCCTAATTTCATAACTCAGAAAACATTAAAACAACATGTACTTAAAGGTCAAGATTTAATACAATTGGTGATATTTACTGCTTCATCAAGAATATTCCTGAATGAAATAGGCTTTTTTTTTTCACTGCAAGTGAAGGGCAGTGAAGAAAACAATGACTACCATCCAGTTTGGTGCCACCGATTTGATTCCTGCTAAGGTACCCTGGTTTACCCCCCATTATTCTTGTACCATTAATGCAAATGAAAACACAGAAAAAAAGGAAAATAGATCTTAGCATATTGTGAAAGCAGCTTTATCCTCCCAAATCTCCAGAAAGAGGCCTCAGACTCCCCAGGGTTTCTGTGCACACACTTTGAAAACTGCTGCTCTGTCCTCATGGGGGCTCCAAGCATTGGCTCACAGCTTCAAGAGCAGGATGTGATTTCAGCTCCACAGCCAAACCACCACCTCCAGCAACCCTGATGGCAGGCTCATATGTCAGAGATTGGGCAAAATATTATATAAATTATACCCAAGAATACCAAGCATTCTTACAGACTAGGCCAGTAGATTGAGACGGCAGATACTGCCCACATTCACTTTCTGTGGGCAAATGGGCCAGCCTCAAAGAAATTACATATTTTGAAGGACTGAAGGAAAAATCAACAAAAAGTCATGGGTTTTGATAAGTATAAGTCATGCTTTAAGTTGTTTTAATGCTCTTTCAAGTATAACTTTCAGGAGTTTCATTTACTAAACAATCGCTCTATCAAAATGGTTTAGTGTCGAGGTACCTGCTGCAGAAAAGGAGCTGTACCCACTAATATAAAACTGTATTCCTAGAATTCTGGGGATAAGCTATATGATGAAACTTCCCTATGTCCAAATTCTGGGCATGCAAAAGCTCATGAGACAACACTGTTACTAAACTACTAAAATAAAGGCTAAGCACAAGCACAAGTGACATACCCTAGAGTCAGAATTCAGATGAATCGGACTACAGATGGTGTCTTTACTCTAGGCAGCGTGTTTCTCGGCTTCTGTGAAGAAGAGGGAAACTCGCCATTTGGTGGAGAAACAGAAAGTGGACTAGGTTACCAAATCACTTTTGAAAGCAGGACATCAAAAATTATTGTGATCATTGAAAAACCAGACGAAAAGGAGACTGCTTCAGGACAAAAGGGAGCAGCGCGGGGGCTAGGGGTGTGCAGTCAGTCCCCAGGCCCGGTGCTCCCAGGTCTGCCTGAGGGCTCCCAGGAGAGGGGAGTCGCTGCTCCCTCCCCTGAATACGGGGGTTGAGCAACACCAGGGGAAAACTTGTTGCTTGAAGGCACAGATTGGCCAGTTGGACTGGGAAAAAATCACCCAGGGACTATGAATACCCACCCAGAGACCTGGGAGAAGTGAGGGCCTCCAGCCGGCATGACCAGGGGCAGCCTGGAAGAGCACCCGCACCCCTAGCCCAGTGGGAATCCGGATCAGTGGAAAACCCAGAGCCGGGAAGGGCTCTGGTGTTTCTAGGTCTTGGGAGCCTGCAGTTCTGATCAGGGGAAGTGCACCCCATCGGGAATCCTGACTCGCCAGCTGTGATCCCAGAAGAGACATGGCACTTAGCGTGTTCTTATAGCCTGAAACTCAAAAATTTCCAGCCAGCCCGACGAGGGGTGGCTGCGAAATGCGCCCGCACCCATAGCCCAATGGGAGTGTGGATCGGTGGAAAACCCAGAGCCGGGAAGGACTCGGGAGTTCTCAGGTCTCGGGAGCCTGTAGTTCTGATCTGTGGAAGCGCTTGCCCCATCAGGAATCCTGACTCCCGTGCTGTGAACCTGGAAGGGTCGTGGTGCTTAGGGCGTTCCTAGATACCGAATCTCAAAAGTTTGGTGGAGGGGGGCGCCCATTTACCATCCCCAGGGAGGGTGCAGTGAATTGCAAAACTTCATGGGTGCCTCCTGAGATCATAGAGCTGGAACCCTGCAGGGACCCGGGAGTCTGGAGGGACGTGGCAGTGAGCTCCGGAGAGCGAGTGTGCTCGGGAGCGCCCAGGGTTCCTGAAGGATCTGCTGAGATCTGGCTAGAAAGAAAGAGAAGCATTTCAAAGGTCCCTCAGCCAGCTGAAGCCAGCAAGATTAGAAAAACTGGTCTGGCCAGTTAGAAACCCACAAGAGGTTTTTTTTTTTTTTTTATTTTGTTTGGTTTGGTTTGGTTTGGTTTGGTTTTTGTGGCTATTGTTGGTTGATTGATTTTATCTTGTGTTTTAAGTGACATTTTATTTTTCAATTCTTATTATTTTTATATCTCGCAATCCCTTATGTTTCTCTTCCATTCATCCTAATATTATTCTTTCCACTACAAATTTATCTCTCCTGCACTCCATCTTCTGCTTTTCTTTCCTTTCCTTTTTAATCTTGCAAGTTACTGTAAATTTGTACTATCTTTTTCTCACTTTTCTGACATTTTTTATTTTAATAATATTTTGGTATTCTTTTTTCTTTCTGTATAATCTTCTTTGCTTGGCTGGTTATACTGTCATTTGATAGGTTCCCCCTGGTATCTCAGTCACAGTGTGTTGATAATTTACTATCCTTCATCTGTGTTCCATTAATACATCTCTCAAGGTTCTATACTCTTTATTCTTGTTCTCTAGATCTCATCGATTCTGCCACAAGACTGTCACTTTACTATTACTGTTAATAAGGCCTAGTCCATACAATTGTAAATACTACTCAATACCCCTCCCTGATCTCAGCCCACTTTGCAATTTACTGAACTATTCTATTGTGGGGGTTGTCTCTATTCTTTCACACACTACTGTTATATACTAATCTTTAATCCAACCCTACCTTAGAATCTGACCTCCCACAGCCTCAGAGCTTTCTAGATCCAATTATCAATCCTGTCGTCCCCAATAACAGTCTTACCCTCTTTCCATCCTTTCTAAAATGTGGATAGTGGGGTGGAGGATCACGGTTAACACTGTAAGGAGCCAAAGGATAACCCATCTCTTGTCTACTGGCTGCTAATGTAAATATCATAGTATACTGTCTTGCTGTCTTAAACCATTTTGCCTTACTCCTCCAAATGATCACAAAAAAGAGTAGGGGGAAGCTGTGAGCACCAGGATACACGAAGGAGATTGCACCACTGAATCTCACAAATATTCTACCACAGAAGTTCACACCATAATTACAGGGAATCAGAAAAGATCAAATTAACAAACAAGAAGAAAAAAGAAGAAACCCACGAACAATGAGAAAACAAAGAAACAACCCCCAATTAAAGGGAAACGAGGAAGCCTCAGGAAAAATGCTAAATGAAATAGAGGCAACTCAACTATCAGACAGTGAGTTCAAAACAATGATTATCAGGAAGTTCAATGAACTCACAATGAGCTATCAGAAACTAGAGGGAAACTACAACAATCTCACTGCAAACTATATAAACAAGAAAAAGGAAACAGAAACTCTCAACAAGGGCAAAGAGGAAACGAAGAATATAATTTCTGAACTGAAGAACAGGGTAGAAGGAATGAAAAGCAGGATCGATGAAGCAGAAGATCAGATTAGCGAGCTGGAGGACAAAGTAGAAAACAGCATCCAGAAAAAGCAAGATAAGGAAAAGAGGCTCACAAAGAATGAAGAGGGATTAAGGGAAATGCAAGACAATATGACACATAATAATATCTGTATAATAGGGATACCAGAAGGAGAAGAAGAAGAGCAAGGGATCGAAAACCTAGTTGAAAAAATAATGAAGGAGAACTTCCCTAATTTGATGAGAGAAAAAGTCACACAAATCCAGGAAACACAGAGAATTCCAATCAAGAGGAACCCAAAGAGGCCCACCTCAAGACACATCATAATTAAAATGGCAAAATTTCAAGACAAAGAGAGAATATTAAAGGCAGCAAAGAAAAAAACAGGAAGTAACATACAAGGGAGCCCCAATAAGGCTAACAGCTGCCTTCTCAATGGAAACACTTCAAGCCAGAAGAGAATGGCAAGAAATACTCCAGGTAATGGGAACCAGAGGTCTGCAACCAAGGCTACTTTATCCAGCAAGGCTCTCAATCAAGATAGAAGGCCAAATAAGAAGCTTCCCAGACAAAACAAGTCTAAAAGAATACATCTCCACCAACCAGCTCTGCAAGAGATTCTAGAGGGGCTGCTTAAAGAAAGAGAAGGAAAAGAGAGAGAGGGGGGGAATACATTTACATAAAAGACAATGAATAAGTACCTATCAATAATAACCTTAAATGTAAATGGATTAAATGCTCCAATCAAAAGACATAGAATAGCTGAATGCATAAGAAAACATGACCCACATAACTGCTGTCTACAAGAGACCCACCTGAGGATAAAGACCTACACAGGCGGAAAGTGAAGGGCTGGAAACAAATCTTCCAAGCAAATGGACAGGAAAAAAAAGCCGGGGTAGCAATACTCATATCAGACAAAATAGACTTCCAAAAAATGTCCATAAAGAGAGACCCAGAAGGTCACTTCATAATACTGAAGGGACGAATCCACCAAGAAGACATAAATATTGTAAATATATATGCACCCAACATAGGAGCACCCAAATACATAAAGAAAATCTTAGAGGACTTCAAGAAAGATATGGACAGCAACACAATTACAGTGGGAAATTTTAACACCCCACTATCAAAAATGGACAGATCTTCCAAACAAAATATCAACAAAGATATTGTGGCATTGAAGAATACCCTTGATGAAATGGACTTTACTGATCTATACAGAGCCCTCCATCCAAAAGAAGGTAAATATACATTCTTTTCAAATGTACACGGAACATTTTCAAAGAGAGATCACATGATAGGACACAAAACAAGCCTCAACAATTTCAAGAAAATTGAAATCATACCAAGCAATTTCTCGGATCACAAGGGACTGAAGCTAGAAACCAACCCCAAGGAAAAAAAACCAAAACACTCAAATTCATGGAGATTAAACAGCATGCTATTAAACAATGAATGGGCCAAGAATGATATTAGGGAAGAAATCAAACGGTTTTTGGAAATAAATGAAAATGAACTCACAACAACCCAACACTTATGGGACACAGCCAAGGCAGTCCTGAGAGGGAAGTTCATAGCGATACAGGCCCACCTAAAAAAGTTAGAAACATTTCAAACAAACAACCTACCCCTACGTCTACAAGAACTCGAGGAACAACAACAAAGACAGCCCAGAGCGAGCAGAAGGAAGGAAATAACCAAGATCAGAGCAGAATTAAATGACATAGAGACTAAAAGCACAATTCTAAAGATCAATGAATCCAAGAATTGGTTCTTTAAAAAGATAAACAAAATCGACAAGCCTTTAAGCAGACTCATCAAGAAAATAAAAGACAAGACACAAATAAACACAATCAGAAATGAAAGAGGAGATTACAACAGATACCACAGAAATACATAGGATTGTAAGAAATTACTACAAAGAGCTGTATGCCAAGAAATTTGAAAACCTAGATGAAATGGACAAATTTCTAGAAAAATATAATCTTCCAAAACTCAATAAAATGGAAGCAGAAAGCTGAACAAATGAATAACAGCAAAAGAAATTGAAGCAGTAATCAAAAAACTCCCAACACACAAAAGCCCTGGACCCAATGGTTTCACAGGAGAATTCTACAAAGCATTTAAGGAGGAACTCACACCTATCCTTCACAGACTATTCCAAAAAATCCAAAATGATGGAAGACTCCCAAACTCTTTTTATGAGGCCAACATCATCCTAATTCCAAAACCAGATAAAGACACAAAAAAGAAAGAAAACTACAGGCCAATATCACTGATGAACATTGACGCTAAAATCCTCAACAAGATACTGGCAAACCGCATCCAACAGTACATTAAGAAGATCATACACCATGACCAAGTGGGATTCATTCCAGGGATGCAAGGATGGTACAATATTCGCAAATCAGTAAATGTAATACATCACATAAACAAAAGCAAAGACAAAAACCACATGATCATACCAATAGATGCAGAAAAAGCATTTGATAAGGTACAGCACCCATTTATGATCAAAACACTCAGTAAAGTGGGAATAGAGGGAGCATTCCTCAACATAATAAAGGCCATATATGAGAAACCTACATCCAACACCATACTCAATGGGCAAAAATTAAAATCTTTTCCACTAACAACAGGAACAAGACAAGGATGTCCACTTTCACCACTTCTATTCAATATAGTACTGGAAGTTTTAGCCACAGCGGTCAGACAAGAAAAAGAAATAAAAGGCGATCAAATCAGAAAGGAGGAAACAAAACTGTCACTGTTTGCAGATGACATGATAGTATACATAGAAAATCCTATAGACTCTACCCAAAAACTGCTTGACCTAATAAATGAATTTGGCAAAACAGCGGGATACAAAGTCAATATCCAGAAATCAAAGGCATTTCTGTACACCAACAATGAAACGACAGAAGCAGAAATCAAGAAAAAAATCCCATTTGAAATAGCAAAAAGAAAAATAAAATAACTAGGAATAAACCTAACCAAAGAGGTAAAAGACCAGTATTCAGAAAACTACATAACACTGAGGAGAGAAATCAAGGAAGACACAAACAAATGGAAACATATACTGTGTTTATGGATTGGAAGAATTAATATCATCAAAATGTACATACTACCCAAAGCAATTTACTCATTCAATGCAATTCCTATTAAAGTACCAATGGCTTATTTCACAGACATAGAACAAACACTTCAAAAACTTATATGGAATCATAAATGACCCCGAATAGCTGCTGCAATTTTGAGAAAGAAGAGAAAAGTAGGAGGGATCACAATACCCGACACTAAACTATACACAAGGCCACTGTAATCAAAACAGCCTGGTACTGGCATTAAAAACAGGCACATGGACCAATGGAACAGAACAGAGAGCCCAGAAATAAACCCAACTCTCTATGGTCAATTAATATTTGACAAAGGAGGCAGCAACATAAAATGGAGTAAAAATAGCCTCTTCAACAAATGATGTTGGGAAAACTGGACAGCCACATGCAAAAAAATGAAACTTGAACACCAACTAACACCATATACAAAAATAAATTCAAGGTGGATAAAAGACTGAAATATAAACCGTGACACCATTAAAGTCCTAGAGGAGAACATAGGTAGGAGGATCTCAGATATTTCACAAAGAAACTTTTTTACTGACTTGTCCCCTAGAGCAAGGGACATAAAGGAAAGAATAAACAAATGGGACCTCATCAAAATTAAAAGCTTCTGCACAGCTAAAGAAAACAGTATCAAAATTAAAAGAGAACCAACTGTATGGGAAAACATATTTGCCAATGATACCTCAGAAAAGGGTTTAATCTCCAAAATATATAAAGAACTTACACGACTGCACTCTAAGAAGACAAGGAATCCAATTAAAAAGTGGGCAAAGGACTTGAACAGACACTTCTCCAAGGAGGACATACAGAAAATCCAAAAACACATGAAACGATGTTCAATATCGCTAGCTATCAGAGAGATGCAAATTAAAACCATAATGAGATACCCCTTCACATCAGTCAGAATGGCTATCATAAACAAAGCAACAAACAACAAGTGTTGGAGAGGTTGTGGAGAAAAGGGGTCCCTAGTGCACTGTTGGTGGGACTGCAGACTGGTACAACCACTATGGAAAGTAGTATGGAACTTCCTCAGAAAACTAAAAATCGCAGGGCCTTTTGACCCTGCGATTCCACTGCTGGGACTCTATCCTAAGAACACTAAAACACCAATCCAAAAGAACCTATGTATCCCAATGTTCATAGCAGCACAATTTACAATAGCTAGATGATGGAAGCAACCAAGATGCCCATCAGTAAATGAATGGATCAAAAAACTATGGTACATTTACACAATGGAATTCTATGCAGCAGAAAGAAAGAAGGAGCTCCTACCCTTTGCAACAGCGTGGATGGAGCTGGAGAACATTATGCTAAGCGAAGCAAGCCAGGCAGTGAAAGACAAATACCATATGATCTCACCTTTAACAGGAACCTAAACAACAAAACAAAGAAACAAGCAAAATATAACCAAAGACACTGAAATAGAGGACAGGCTGACAGTGACCACAGGGGAGAGTAGAGGGAATTTCAGGTGACATTGGGAAGGGTTCACGGGAACAAACTTAAAGGACACATGGTCAAAAACTAGGGGGAGGGTGGTAATGGGAGGGAAGTGGGGAGAGGTGGGAGGGGACTGGACTGGGAGTAAAAAGGAGAAAGCTGTATTTGAACAATGATTAAAATAAAAATAAAAATAAATGAATAAAATATTTTATTTCAAAAAAAATTCAGATTTATCTTTAAAAACAAAAACAAAAACAAAATAAAAAACCAAAACCCTTAGATCTAGAGAGCCTAACAGGCCTTCTATATTCTCACTGCCAAAAGAGACTGCCATTAAGTGACTAGCATTAAGCCTATAATTGTGTCAGTAAACTTATCAGGCTAAATTTCACCATTATTCATAAAAAAATTCACTTGGCTCTCTACCTTTAACATCTTAGCATTAGTTTATTATTATACTAATCACATGGGCCACAACTGAATATATGCACCCTTGAAGCATGCTACACAGAAGGCATGGAAGTAACACAGACAATGACTGAAGATGCATGATGGCTGCAATGGCAAAATGGGCAAATTTTAAAGAAGCATCTTTTTGTTTGGGGTAAGGCAGTAGACTCAGTTTTAGGTAGGTCTAGGCTGAAAGCAATGGAAGGGCAAAAAGGTGAAAATTTTAACAGGCAAGGGAAATTGTGGGACTCATGCTTGAGTTAAAACTCAGACAGGAAATACATATCTGAGAAAATATTGACAAAGCATAATCTATAGAGTATTTTAGTTATTTTATTCACAATGTACAAATCAAGTTCTAGAGCAGCTCTTGGGAGAGATGAGAACTAATTCTTTCCTAAAAGACACCACTGTTATGGAGACAAAATTCAGTTCACTTGAACTAAAATATGCATACTGAAGGTAGAAATAGAAAATTTTTTATAAACATCAAATATTCATAGAGTGAATATTAGAATATTAGAATATTTTCTAATAAGCAAAAGTCTCACAGAGGCTAGGGAGATGCCATGTGGACTGGCCTAGACAGTGGGGATAGAACAGTGAGCAAGAAGTCTCTACTCTCCTAGATCAGGAGGGGACAGAAAACAGATGAAGAAACAAATATGTAATTGGGGATGGTGCTAAATTCTCAAAAAAAAATAAAGCAAGGTAAATAATTAGAGAATGACAAGGGAATGTGGAAGGAGGCTCTTTAGGATATACTCAATGTGAAAGCTTCTTGTCAGAGGGAACATTTGCACAAAAAGTCTAAAGGAAGAGAGGGAAAAAGCCATAGGAAGATCTATGAGTATATTCCCCACACTCATCAGATAGGCACCTGCTGAAAAACAAAAATCATTAAGTGGATGTATTTTGTATTTCATAATTTTATACCTCTTTTTTAGGAGACTGTAAAAGTGTGTAGAAGGAAGTCATAGTATACATAATTTACCTTTTTTTCCAGCTCCCCTGAATCCCCTGAATAATCCTCTTCTATGGGATGCCTGAAACATAGATTATGCTGATGCCACCACATCCACCGAAAACCCCAATACAGACAGTAGCTGATCTGAAGAAGTAAGTTACGATGCCGCAACTGACAGCCTTACTTGGCTTTGAAATTTGAAAATAAATCCTAATAATGACATTTATAACTAGGAAAACCTCGTAATGTGTAACACAGCATTTGAATAACACCTAGCAGATTAGCTTTAGTCGGAAGCCAAGTTCCTTACCATGGGGTTTATGATGTCACAGTATATATGCAAATGTCATATGTACTGGGCTGCACTCAAGTCAGTTAATAAAGAATGAAAATTTGCGAATTCACAATATAAACAGACTTTACTATTAACTCTGCTTCCTGAGAAATCAAACCTAGATACTATTAGCTGTTTTAATTTCCAGACTACAATGAAAATTCATTAACACTCTAGATAATAAGTTGGACAACCATCTTGGCTTCTGTGTTTTAAGACAAGATTCTCAAAGAAGTCTGTCTCTCCTGTGGAAAAACAGTGTTTAAACAATATTTCAAACATTTTAAGGTTGAAACACAGAAAAATAATATTATAAATATGAACACTTAAAGAAAGATGCAAAATATTTTACTGTAAAGTCCTATTAATTATGCTAAAGGAAGATAAACACAAAATTCAAAAATGTATCTTTAATGGCTTTCTTTCACAATGAGGGTTTTTTTTAACATTGTGGCTAACAAATTTCAAAGTCAATGCAGCTAAATTTTACTTATTTTTTTAAAAAGATTTTATTTATTTTTAGAGAAGGGGAGAAACATCAATGTGCTGTTGCCTCTGACACACCCCCTACAGCGAACCTGGCCCACAACCCAGGCATGGGCCCTGACTGGGAATCAAACCAGTGACCCTTTCATTCACAGGCTGGTGCTCAATCCAGTGAGGCACACCAGCCAAGGTGAATTTTACTTAATTTTACCTTGAGAATATCAATTGAAAATATTCCTTGAAAACAAAGTTAGCCATGTATGAGTGATATTTTTAAATTGCTCTCAAAACTCTAAAGAGAACTACATGGGATGTTGTTGCCCCACATCCATTTTGTGTGTGTAGAACATAAATAAGTATGATCTGAAGTCCATACTGAATTAAAATAGGGGGGAATAGATTGCTGTTTCTGGTATTGTAAATATAAATAGCTAAATATTCTGTCTGTTTTTAAAAATAACTCCCTTGAAAGCAAAGCAAGTATCAGAATCAAGCCATACCTAACAATAGAGTCTATTTTGATATTACTTCCAATAAGCAGTCTTGATCAGTTGAAGACATATTAAAATTAGGGGTTCTTTATGCTTCAAAAAACAATGCTCTGGCTAATTTTTTTCCTAGCTAATTCTTATAGTATCTAATATGTATAGTAGTTGGAACATCATCTTATATCCTAACCAATTGAGATGTGGTTCATGTATCATAATACCTTTAAAAAGTATTATAAAAATGAACATGGTCTTGACAGAAAGTCAAAATTCTTATAGCTCTAGAACATTTAAAAATCAGTCTTATAGTTGTTTGTAGAACATTCTAGAATATAGCAGTGCCTTGGGCTATTTTGTCTGTAACTACTTAGAAGTAACTGAGGTTTAAAGATTCAACTACTGAATAAGTAAACTTTCAGTTGACCAAGACTCATTGCCTATCAATCTAGTTATTTTTTGAAGCCTTAAATAATATAAGCAATCTTGATAGTCTTACATTTTAGTGATTGTTTTTTGAAATCTCCACTGAGGCTTCAAACATACATGAAAAGCCCCTTTTCATTGCCTACAAAATAAATATTTTCATTTTAGATAAAACTCATTAATCCAGATAATTAGTTTTGAAGATTAATATAGAATCTGTACTACTGAATAGAAGTCTCAGTGCAAGTCACCAAAAACTCAGTGTCTCTAAATAGAGTCTAAATAACAAGTCACCTAAAATCAGGCCACTTCCTAAGCTAACATTTCTAAAGAAACCTATGATTTTTAATGGCTATGTTTGTACAAATTACACTCTAGTCCCTACAACCAAATGCTAATCAAAACATAATACATTATTAGAAACAAAAACTTTTTCTAGGAAGGAAAATACTTTTAGCACTGGAAAATTACAGTATCAAGGCTTACCTCATGGCAAAAAGCTCCAAGGAAGTAATTGCCAGTCCTAGCTCAGCTCCTGGTGTTGATGTGACTGAAGGGGACTTGAGTTCGCTGCCCAGTTTGCTCATCCATGAATCTGGAACGACACACCTACTTTACAAAGGAATCATGAGGTACAGCACAGCAAGTAATAGTAGCATTTCCCAATTCAAGATATGAAATTGAAACCTCATTGTCTGTGATATCCCCCCCACACCCAATGAATGTCTGCTATTCTAACCATTAATTGCTTCTGTGTTCCAGTCAGATCACTGTGGGCTCCCAAATCTTCATGTCTCCCTGGCTTCAGTCTCTGTTGGTGAACCCCCGAACAAGCTTAATGATGAACATTACTCCTGATTCACAGCCGACCCTCGTTTCCTGGGGACCTCCGCTCCACTTACAGTGCTCGCTGACATGCCCTGGCCTGGACTGTCTCTGGACAAGCCTGCCAGCTAGCCAGCTAGCCAGCTAGCCACCGACGATGGGGTGGCCATAGCCGCTCCTGCACAGGATGGAGTGCACATCTCTCCCTGACTCCCACCCCCTCCTCCCAGGTGCAGCCCTGCATGCACTGTAATAATGCCCCTTGTGTGTCATAACTATGTTAGGACCTTCCTCAGAGCAAATGTCACCTCTGCATTTCTTTCAGATCCCTAGTGCCCTGTACACAAAGCAGTTCAACATATTCCCCCCCACCCCAAAGTGATTGTTAGAGTTGTCATTCATCAAGGATTTGGTTTGTAAATTTGGGTTGAATAAATATGAAATGAGAGGAAAAAGGATGCAAATTCAGAAAGCCTATAGTATCCTGAAAACTAATTTTCATTTCCATCCTCAAGTATACTATTTCACATTTTAATATTAAACTCCACAACATTTTTCCTAGCTCAGTGGATGTCCTCTTTCTAATTTGATCAATAAACATGTCACAACCACACAAACAACGTTAACTGAAAATACTGTTTTAGCTCAGTATTTGTTCGTATTATATTATGATTTATATTTGGAAAGTCATCTGTATGATTCATTATTATATATGGAAATAGTAATGTACCACTATGTGGCATTACAGGGAAGAGCTCCATTCCACATAAATGAAATTTCTGGATAAGTGAAAATTAACTCCTTAAAGACCAATCCTGTGAAAAATTTCACCATTTTTCATGGAACTCTTAGTTTTTGAAATAATGAGAAAATTAAACACCTTAATATAATTGATTATCAATGGATGTTTTTCTAAAATAATATAGATGCTTGCATCCTTATACAAAGGAAATCAAACTTTTTCATTACATCTCCAGGGTATCTATTATTGAATATTGTAATAATCGAGTACTAATTTTATTTCTTAGAATTCTTGTCACTCCAGACTGACAGTGACCAAAGGGGAGAGAAGAGGGAATTTCAGGGGAGAATGGGTAGGGTTTACAGGAACAAATTTAAAGGACACATGGACAAAAACAAGGGGGAGGGTGGTAATGGGAGGGAAGTGAGGAGGGTTGGGTGGGTGGGCTGGAACGGGAGTAAAAGGGAGAAACTGTACTTGAACAATGATTAAAATTAAAAAAAAGAGAGAGAAAAAAAAAGAATTCTTGTCACTCAAGATTTCTAAATGATACTTCATGCTGTTATTTTACCTGCGGATCCTTCTAGTTTACTATGCCAGGCAAGCAAACCAGGTCATTAACCTTAAGGGTTAGAAACATTCTTGTTCACTGCTAGTGGAAATGTAAAATGGTGCAGATGCTATGGAAAATAGTATAATGGCTCTCCCAAAGTTACAAATAGAATTATGTTATGATTTAGTAATTCCATTTCTCACCCAGAGGAATTGAAAACATGTTCTCAAAGAAATTTTGGACATTCATGTTTATAGCATTATTCATGAGAGCCAAAAGGTGAAAGCAACCTAAGTGTTCATGGATAGATGAATAAATTAGCAGAATGTGGTATATCCGTACAACAATCTATTATTCAGCGTAAAAAAGAAGAAAATTTTTGACATATACTACAACATGGATGAAGTTTGGAGACATTATGCAACATGAAACAAACCCATCAACACATGGCAAATACTGTATGATTCCACATACACAAGGTCCCTTAGGTAGTCAGCTTCATAGAGACAGTGGCAAATGGGGAGTTGTTTAATTGGTACTGTTATTTAATGGGCACATGCCTGGGTTGCAGGCCAGGTCCCCAGTTGGGGCATGAGAGAGGTGATTGGTGACTGTTTCTCCCCCCCCCCCAACCAATAACTTTGATTTGAGGATTTTGAGTATGTTGGCTATCTCCCTTGTGGTAGAATGTGGATTGTTCTCAATTAATGTCTTGATTTTATCGCTATCAACTTCAACTGGTACTTCACTATGAAGCATCATCCAGCCAGAAATCTCCAGCACAAAACTTGCAGACAACTTTTGACGTGTTGAATCAGTCACAACACCTTCTGCATACACTGCACAAATATTTTTTTCAACAGATTCAACAGAATCTGTGTTTGTTGTTTTTTATTTTCTTGAAATAATAAAGCATAATATGCCAGAAATGTTGCTAATTTTCTTCCAACTTCAATATTAAAATAACTTCTTCAGAGAATCTCCATGCTGCTCCTGGATGTACATCTGGAAGGAGATGGTCCACCGCAGGGTCGTGACCTTGTCCGCCTTCAGGTAGCAGAACCAGAGGAAGAGGTTCAACTCCTCACAGCAAATGTGGATTCTGTGCCTTCTGTCCCCATCCATGCAGTTGTGCCTCTCCTTGTGCTGCAACCTCACCCCACTCCCACCCCCACCCTGTGCTCCCCCAGGTGCGGCTGCACCCACTCGTGGACTGCCAAGAGCCAGGGGCCGCAGGACCGCCTTTCCTCACCTTCTGAGTCTCTCCCAGGGCTGTTTGCTCCACATTTGTATGCAACTGGTTATCCTACTCTGATTCCTCTTATTTATTGCTTGTTTGCACGGCGCTTCTCCCACCTCCCACTTTAATCCAAACCTTCTCAGGCAAAGCTTTGTTTCTACTACCTAAAGTTTGCTTAGTGGATTCAACTTCTTGTTGTGAACAGAAAGAAAACGCTCTGGGCAATTCCATATCCTGATGCTTAACAGCCTCAAGTACAGAACAGGAGTTACTAGAACTGTGTGTGAGGCTGGCGCCTCCCCTCGAGGAGCAGGCTTGGCTGTGAACAAGGGGTAGCTGGGCTGCAGCATCGTGGCCACAGCTGCTGTCTTATTTTTCACTAGCGTTGTGCATTTATTTTGTTGCTGATGAATAGGAACGTTCATTAACTCTGTCAGATGTCGAATAAGAGTCACCAAATTGTTGAGCGCCACGCTAGGCTCTGGAGACTCCGTGCCGCGTGCACTGAGTGGGGTTGCTGTTGAGGCTGTCCTCCAGGAGGACGACAAGGAGGACTTGGCACTCACCTGGGGTGAGCTCTCTGTCGCCAACGCAGACGTGTTCTCCTCGCACACAGCTCTGGGTGTTACAGGGTGCAGCCAAGAGGGGGGCCCCAAGTAGGCATTTGAAATGGGGTCCAGAATTTAAGGTGTCCAGGAGATTTTAAGATGCTTCCATCCCCCACCCCAGGGCGTGGGTTGGGGGAAGGGACAAATGGAGCAGGGCCATTGAGAGCTGTTTTGCATAGCAACAGCCTTGCAGCTAACCTCTAGCTTGGTCATTTAACATATCTATAGCCTTTGGCTGGTCGCTTAGATATGTTAAATAGCTGTGATCAACTCTAAGCCAGGGAATGGAAGTAACTTCCCCACCTAGATGTAACTGTGGGGGCAGGTCCCCTGAGTTACAGTGCCTGTGTGGGAGCTCTGAGAGGACTGGCTCCACGACATGGGGCCACACCTGCCCAAACTCATGATGGCAGCCCAGTAAAGCTGGAAGGACACGAGTTCTGGCATGTGAAGCCGAGTGTGGGAGGAGTCGGAAATGAGGCTGCAGAAGAAGATTGGCCGCGGGGATTTAAAAACCCAGACTTGGCGGCCATTGGGAGGAGGAGAACCATGCTGCTTTGAGAAGGAGAGCCATGCGCAGCCCAGAGGAGGAGAACCACTCGGACTTGACGGAGTGGAGACTCCTGCAGCCCGGAGAGAGAGGATCACGGCCATTGGAGAGAGAGCCACACAGCTTTAGCAGAGTGAAGACTCCTGTAGCTCTGAGAAAGGGAGAACCACTCGGCCTTGACAGAGTGGGGACCCCCCCCCCCCCGCAGCTTTAGAAGGGGGAACCACCACCTGGTTTTAGCAGAGATCCTGGTGACTCAGCAGAGGGTGCCGGGAACCCAGGGAGGCCTCCCAGTCGAGATCGAGTACTAACTGGGAAGAACCAGAGGACTACCTAAGCCATGGACTTCTATTTCCTTTCTGGAGATATGGTACTCTGGACTGGGCAAAGGGGGAAGGAAGGAAGGACTGTGTCTGTTTGTGGGTGTTTTAAGGGACTTTGGGATTTTGGTGAAGACATTAGGTCACTACTTTAGGTTTGTATAGCATTAAATAAACATTTCCTTTCCTTTTCACGAATCTCTGGCATTGAGAGATGTCTTTCCTCTGGCGGCGGACATAATGGACTCGGGGCCTTCTTTCAATAATAGTATATCATCCCAGGCCCCCCTTGTTGTGTTCTGTAACATGGGCACCTGGGTCAGGGCCGCACTATGTCAGCCGGTTCCGGGAGCCTGACGTCTTCTCCGCAGTGGCAGGGTGGCATGCCCACCTTGCTTAGCCACATCATGTCTGCAAGATGAAAACAGCTGCGGAGGTCAACTGCACACAACATGAATGTAAATAAAATGCATAACTCTAGGAAACTGGCTTTCATAAAATAAATTATTTACCCAGAATATCTGCAACCTGACTTGTATGTAACTAAAGGATATATCTGAAGTTTAAATATTTTAATTCAAAAAGAGCATAGTGATAGTCATTTAAAAAATGATCTTTCTCCAACATCTTTTGGATGTGTTTGCCTAGATTTTCTTTCCAATATATATATTAAGAAATGGGATGTGAGAGACCAAATGTACACATGGACAGTGGCCAGACCATAAACATAAGTATAGAACTTTATCCCTGGCCAGTGTGGCTCTGTTGGTTGGAGAATCATCCTGTAACTGAAAGGTCGCGGATCCATTCCCTGTTGGAGCACATAACCTAAGTTGCGGGTTCACTACCCAATATTCCTTCTGCCCCAGCGCTAAGATCCCCTGTCCTGGTGTGTGTGATAGGCAACCAATTGATGCTTCTCTCTAACATGGATGTTTCTCTCTCTCTCCCTCCCTCCCTCTCTGAAAGCAATGGGGAAAAAATATCCTCAGGTGAGGATAAAACACATTTTTTTTTTTAAAAATAGAACTTTAACCCACAATCTGCAGTGACCTGCCCAGGAAACTAGCCTGCTATAAGACTTAACAGAAGCAAGAATGCTATCTCTAGTGAAATCTAGGAAGTTAAACAGTTATATCTGTAAAAATCAGCCTAAAATGGCCAAGACTGGATTAATATCTAACAGCTTCCCTAATTTTTTCCCCACTTCCCACTTAGGGCCAACCAGAGAAAGCCAAATCACAAATACTCCTAACAAATCACAGAGGATGTCTAGCTTCTAGTTAGTGACCTCTAGCTTCTTCAGGACAACATCCTCCAGTCGAGGTGCCCCTGAAGCACTTTGCAAACCCTCTGCCTACCTTGGACTCTCAGCCAAAACACAAGAGAGGATGGCTGACTCAGAATACATAGCTTTTGCTTTACTTGTTTTATTTCATCTTCACTTAATTCCACAAATGTTTACTATGTAATTGCAAATTGCTATTCAATGTTAAAACAGTTAATAACTACCAAAACAGAAAGAACTATCAGGAACTGTTCTAACTACTGAGTTACTAGCAAGATCACTGCCCTGGCCCATTGCCATGTCTCCCTTGCACACAGGGTTGCCTCGGCTTTAGCCAGTCATCTAACAGAAGGCATAGTCACCATGTGATCAGATAGCTCTAGACCAAACAGTTTTTCCATTATTACAATGGCATAATTTTTAACAATAGGCAATCATTTGAAAAATTCTTTTAGAATGATTCTTTTGCCATTAGACTCCTGGGTAAGTATTGAGGAATATTTTTCATTTTTGTTCTAACATTTAAGGAGGATTGGAGTAACCCCAAATGATGACCTCTAAACAATAGGGATATTTGTACAGTTTACTTAAAAATGTACATGCAAGAGGTTAGGAACTATTTCTGTTTGTTTGGGTCTGAATAGTGACTAAACATGAAGTGTAAAAAGGTATTTGAAAGAGCTGGGTCAAGTGTGATGCTGGATTATCACTGTAATGGATATTATTTTAAAATAAATGATGTGCTTTCTCCCTGCTTTTACCATCCAGTGGTAAAAGCCAGCCATCTCCACTTTTGTGACCTCCCCCATTTGGTAGGGATCATCCATTGCCTCAGGCAGTATTATAATTCTCATGGCAGGAAGGCAACGAGAAAATTTTACATTTTCAGACTAGCCTGCTGTTGAGAATTTTTCAGATCACAGATTTGCAAAACATGCTTTCAAAGACGGGTAATTTTTTGAAATAAATAGGGAGATCAAGATGTTGGAGGGGTCAGTGGAAGCTGCACAAACCTCTTCCTGGAACCAATCTGGAATTACAACTAAATTGTAGAAAAATCATCCTGAATAACCAACTGAACACTAGCTGGAGAAAAGCCTTATAACCAAGGACA
This sequence comes from Phyllostomus discolor, assembly GCF_004126475.2. Taxonomy (NCBI): domain Eukaryota; kingdom Metazoa; phylum Chordata; class Mammalia; order Chiroptera; family Phyllostomidae; genus Phyllostomus; species Phyllostomus discolor. The sequence continues at coordinate 105,706,105 of NC_040903.2, read as the reverse complement.
GACAGAAGAAACCACTTCACCACAATGAGACTGGTAGGGAGTGTGGAGGAAGCACGAGAGGGCTGACTGGGCTCCCATAGGTGGCAGCTGAAGTTCCAGAGGGATATTTCAGTGGTCAGGGGGTTCACCCTGAGAAGTAGGGGATCTAAACCCCAAGCTGGGCTCCACAGCCTATAGCAGTAGAGCCTGCAAAGGAACCCAAATAACACCCAGCTGTGGAAAGTAGTGGGGCTTCTGTCTGCCTGGAAGGGATGGCTGGAGATATAGATAGCCTCTTAAAGGGCCAACCCACAAAATTCCATTTGTAGCCACTTGCCCGGGACTCTAGCAGAGGGAGAGAAGAGTAGACTAGAGTAACATGAGGAGATTCAGGGTTGGTGACTCTGGGGAGAGAATGCAAAGGTCAGCAGCCAGGACCCTTGTGCTAAGTCATTCCCCATACTGCAGAGGCCGTCTTTCTCAGGAAGAGCACTCCCCTCCAAGTGACATCAGCCTGAGAGGAAGCAATAGCCCCACCCACAAGAATTACTCTGACCCACCCTGTGGCGCTTAAGGCTGGCTGCTGAGTAGATTTGGACGTCATCTCAGTGGTTAAATTTAACAACTAAAGGAAATCTCTGGGAACTCTGAGACTTTAGGTGACCTTCCCTCTCACCCAGTGGTAAAAGCCAGCCATGGGCACAGTCTGGTTCTTTCTGCACAAACCCAGGCCCAGCAGATAGGGCCATAAACTGTGGATTGCTGATAGTTCCAAACAGGTTGCCCAGGGCCAGACACAGGCAGGATCTGACAAAAGGTGTACAGGAGCCCTTACAAATCTACCTAATACATAGAAACAAACATAAAAAAGGCAGCCAAAATGGGAAGACAAAGAAACAGGCCCAGATGAAAGAACAAGAGAGTTCTCCAGAAGAACTAAATGAAAGGGAGGCAAGCAATTTATCAGATATAGAGTTTAGGGTAATAATTATAAGGATACTCAACTGCATGAAAAAAGATATAGAAACCATGAAAAATGCCAGTCAGAAATAAAGAATGCAATATTGGAAATAAATAACACAGTGGAAGAATGAACAGTAGGTTAGATGAAGCAGAGGACTGAATGAGCAATTTGGAAGACAAGGTAGAAGAAAACACCCAAGCAGAGCAGCAAAAAGAATTAAAAACATGAAGAGAGCTTAAGAAACCTTTGAGATGACATGAGAGTAGCAATACCTGCATCCCAGGAATACCAGAAAGAGAAGAAACTGACCAAGGGATCAAGAACCTATATGAAGATATTATGACCAAAAACTTCCCTTAATCTGGTAAAAGAAGACACATAAGTCCAGAAAGCAAGGAGAGTCCCAAACAAGATAGACCCAAAGAGACACACACTGAGACACATAATAATTAAAATGGCAAAGCTTAAAACAAGTAAAGAATCCTAAAAGTCACAAGAGAAAAGCAGGTAGTTTACCTTCAAGGAGCTCCAATTAGAATGTCATTGGATTTCTCAACAGGAACCTTCCGGGCCAAAAGGTTTTGAAATACTCAAGGTGATGAACAGCAAGAGCCTACAACCAGGGGTACTTTACCCAGTAAGGCTTTCACTTAAAATTGAGGGAGAAATAAAGAGCTTCTCACATACACAAAAAAAGCTGAGGGAGTTTGTTAATACCAAACCAGTATTGCAATAAATGTTAAAGGGCTTGCTTTAAGAAGCAAAGAAAAAGAAAAAACAGAGGAAAATAGTTTAAAAATAAAAAGGCAATAAATATGTATCTATCAATAATCACCTTAAATGTAAAAGGCTTAAATGTTACAACCAAAAGACAGGGTAGCTGAATGGATAAAAAAACAAGACCCATATTGATGTCATGTCCAAGGGACCCACCTCAGATCAAAAGATACACACAAACTAAAGGTAAAGGGATTAAAAAAAAGATATTTCATGCAAATGGGAAGGGAAAAAAAACCTGGGGTAGCAATACTTACATCCAATAAAATAGACATTAAAACCAAGTCTGCAGTAAGAGACCTAGAATGACAGTACATAATGATAAAAGAAACAATCTAACAAGAGAATATAACCCTAGGAAACATTTATGCACCCAACACAGGATCACCTAAATATGTAAAGCAAATCTTGATTGCCATAAAAGGAAAGACCAACAGAAATATAGTCATAGTGAGACAGGATAGTAAGAAGCTAAGAAAATTCCTAGGCAAGTGGAATGGGGAAACAGAGAAAAGAAAAAAAATGAGGCAAGAAAATTAAACAAGGCCAAACAGTCTGAGCAATTGACAGCCAGCTGGTGAACTGCAAGACCTTATTTCCTCTACCCAAAGACATTTGAGCAAATGTTATATACCTCTCCTCCCCAACCAGAGAATACATAACCTCCCCGGCCATAGAACACAGGTGTCCAGGGAAGAGAAGAATGCTAACAGAAATAGAGAGATAACACTGGGATAAAGGGAGCCAATTTGGAAAGAAGTTGTGTGACTTCTCTGTCAGTTGCCCCTCCCAAAAGAAACAGCACATCTGCACATCTGTGCTCCTCCTAGGAATTTCTCATTCCCAAATTCCCACATTTTCCCAATATAAACTTGCCTCTAAAAGCTCAAGTTAAGGTGAATGTTAGGGTTTTAACCCACCACCTTCTCAGACTGCTAGTCTCTGGTATTAATAAAAGTGCAATTATAATCCAATCCCTGTCACTATTTGGATGAGCAGTGACAGGCAGCATGAACCTGGACTCAGCTGCCCTCCAGTTTCAGTAGTAGGGGATTTTAACACCCTTTTGATTTCAATGGAAGGATCTTTCAGACAAAATCAACAAGGAGACAGCGACCTTAAACAACACCCTAGATTTAATTGCTATCTTCAGAGCATTTTACCGCAAAACAGCAGAATATACACACTTCTCAAGTGCACATGGAACATTTTCTAGGATAGAAGATGTTAGGACATGAAACAAGTCTCAGTAAATTTAAGAAGATTGAAATCATATCAAGCATCTTCTTTGACCTCAATGCTATGAAACTAGAAATCAATCTCAAGAAAAAAATACTGAAAAATACACAATGACATGGAAACTACCTAACAAGTTATTAAACAATGAATAGGTGATCAATGAGATCAAAGAAGAAATCAAGATACCTTGACACAAATGAAATGAGAACACAACAACCCAAAATCTGTGGGACACAGAGAAAGCAACCCTAAGAGGGAAATTCATTGCATTACAGGCCTATCTCAAAAAAGCAAGAAAGAGTTCAAATAAACAATCTTACTTTACACTTCAAGGACTGTGAAAAAAAATAACAAACAAAGCATAAAGTGAGTGGAAGTAAGAAATAATAAAGATCAGAGCAGGAATAAATGAAGCAGAGTCAAAAAAGGAGACAAAAGATCAATGAATCCAGGAACCGCTTCTTTGAAAAGATAATCAAGATTGACAAACCTTTAACTAGACTCATTGAGGAAAAAAGAGAAGAATCAAATAAATAAAATCAGAAATGAGAAAGAATAAATAACAACTGACATCAAAGAAATACAAAGAATTGTAAGAAAATTTTAGAAACAACTGTACGCCAATAAATTGGATAACCTGGAAGAAATGGATAAATTCCTAAAAACATAAATCTTCCAAAACTAAATCAGGAAGAATTGTAGAATCTGAATACACAGATTATACCTAGTGAAATTGAAGTAATAATCAAAAGACCCCCAACAAACAAAAGCCTTGGATTAGATGGCTTCAAGAGGTAAATTTTATCAAACATTATGAGAACTATCACCTCACCTTCTCAAACTATTTCAAAAAATTCAAGAGGGGGGAAGCCCCCAATCTCATTTTATGAGGTCAGCATTATCCAAATTTCAAAACCAGATGAAGATACTACAAGAAAAGAAAACTATAGGCCAGTATCCATGATGAACATACATGCTAAAATCCTCAACAAAATATTAGTGAACCAAATCCAGGTTCATGATGTGTGATTAAAAAGATCACACATCATGATCAAGTGGGATTTATTTTGGAAATGCAAGGTTGATACAATATTCATAAATCAATAAATGTGATTCACTACATAAACAAAATGAAAAATAAAACCCACATGATCATATCAATAGATGCAGAAAAATCATTTGATAAAATCTATCATCCATTTATAATACAAACTCTCAACAAAATAGGATTAGAAGGAACATACTTAAACATAATAAAGGCTATATATGACAAACCCACTGCCAGCATCATACTCAATAGGCAAAAACTACAAGTGTTCCCTTTAAGATCGGGAACAAGACAGCAAATTCCACTTTCACCTCTCGTATTTAACATACTACTGGAAGCCCTAGCCATAGCAATCAAACAAGAAGAAGAAATAAAAGGCATCCAAATTGGAAAGGATGAAGTAAAACTGTCCTTATTTGCAGATGACATGATACTGTACATAGAAAACCCCAAGTATTTCACCAAGAAAATACTGGAACTGATGAATGAATTTAGTGAAATAGCAGGATACAAAATTAATATCCGGAAATCAGTTGCATTTTTATATGCCAATAATGAACTAACAGAAAGGGAAAGTAAAAAAACAATCCCATTCAAAATTGCTTCAAAACTCAGTATTCAAAAAACTCCCAACACACAAAAGCCCTGGACCAGATGGTTTCACAGGAGAATTCTACAAAGCATTTAAGGAAGAACTAACACCTATCCTTCACAGACTATTCCAAAAAATCCAAAAAGATGGAAGACTCCCAAACTCTTTTTATGAGACCAACATCATCCTAATTCCAAAACCAGATAAAGACACAATAAAGAAAGAAAACTACAGGCCAATATCGCTGATGAACATTGACGCTAAAATCCTCAACAAGATACTGGCAAACCGCATCCAACAGTACATTAAGAAGATCATACACCATGACCAGGTGGGATTCATTCCAGGGATGCAAGGATGGTACAATATTCGCAAATCAGTAAATGTAATACATCACATAAACAAAAGCAAAGACAAAAACCACATGATCATACCAATAGATGCAGAAAAAGCATTTGATAAGGTACAGCACCCATTTATGATCAAAACACTCAGTAAAGTGGGAATAGAGGGAGCATTCTTCAACATAATAAAGGCCATATATGAGAAACCTACAGCCAACATTATACTCAATGGGCAAAAATTAAAATCTTTCCCACTAAGAACAGGAACAAGACAAGGATGTCCACTTTCACCACTTCTATTCAGTATAGTACTGGAAGTTCTAGCCACAGCAATCAGACAAGAAAAAGAAATAAAAGGCGTTCAAATTGGAAAGGAGGAAACAAAACTGTCACTGTTTGCAGATGACATGATAGTGTACATAGAAAATCCTATAGACTCCACCAAAAAACTGCTTGACCTAATAAATGAATTTGGCAAAACAGCGGGATACAAAGTCAATATCCAGAAATCAAAGGCATTTCTGTACACCAACAATGAAACAGCAGAAGCAGAAATCAAGAAAAAAATCCCATTTGAAATAGCAAAAAGAAAAATAAAATAACTAGGAATAAACCTAACCAAAGAGATAAAAGACCTGTATTCAGAAAACTACATAACACTGAGGAGAGAAATCAAGGAAGACACAAACAAATGGAAACATATACCATGTTCATGGATTGGAAGAATTAATATCATCAAAATGTCCATACTACCAAAAGCAATTTACACATTCAATGCAAGTCCTATTAAAGTACCAATGGCATATTTCACAGACATAGAACAAACACTTCAACAATTTATATGGAACCATAAACGACCGCGAATAGCTGCTGCAATTTTGAGAAAGAAGAGTAAAGTAGGAGGGATCACAATACCCGACACTAAACTATACTACAAGGCCAGTGTAATCAAAACAGCCTGGTACTGGCATAAAAACAGGCACATGGACCAATGGAACAGAACAGAGAGCCCAGAAATAAACCCAAGCCTCTACTTGGGCAATTAATATTTGACAAAGGAAGCAGCAACATAAAATGGAATAAAAATAGCCTCTTCAACAAATGGTGTTGGGAGAACTGGACAGCTACGTGCAAAAAAAATGAAACTCACAGTACTTAAGAAATAAAAGTCAGATTTTCCTGGCAAAAAAAAAAAAATGAAACTCGAGCACCAACTTACACCTTATACAAAAATAGATTCAAGGTGGATAAAAGACTTAAATATAAAGCGTGACACCATTAAAGTCCTAGGAGAGAACGTAGGTAGGAAAATCTCAGATATTTCACAAAGAAACTTTTTTACTGACTTGTCCCCTAGAGCAAGGGACATAAAGGAAAGAATAAACAAATGGGACCTCATCAAAATTAAAAGCTTTTGCACAGCTAAAGAAAACAGTATCAAAATTAAAAGAGAACCAACTCTTTGGGAAAACATATTTGCCAATGATACCTCAGACAAGGGTTTAATCTCCAAAATATATAAAGAACTTGCACGACTCCACTCTAAGAAGACAAGTAACCCAATTAAAAAGTGGGCAAAGGACTTGAACAGACACTTCTCCAAGGAGGACATACAGAAAATCCAAAGACACATGAAACGATATTCAATATCGCTAGCCATCAGAGAGATGCAGATTAAAACCACAATTAGATACCACTTCACACCAGTCAGAATGGCCATCATAAACAAAGCAACAAACAACAAATGTTGGAGAGGCTGTGGAGAAAGGGGGTCCCTAGTGAACTGTTGGTGGGACTGCAGACTGGTACAACCACTATGGAAAGCAGTTTGGAACTTCCTCAGAAAACTAAAAATGGATCTGCCTTTTGACCCGGCAATCCCACTGCTGGGACTATATCCTAAGAATACTAAAACACCAATACAAAAGAACCTTTGCACCCCGATGTTCATAGCAGCACAATTTACAATAGCTAGGTGCTGGAAGCAACCAAGATGCCCATCAGTAAATGAATGGATCAAAAATCTATGGTACATTTACACAATGGAATTCTATGCAGCAGAAAGAAAGAAGGAGCTCCTACCCTTTGCAACAGCATGGATGGAGCTGGAAAGCATTATGCTAAGCGAAGCAAGCCAGGCAGTGAAAGACAAATACCACATGATATCACCATTAACAGGAATCTAAACAACAAAACAAAAAAAAAACCTAGCAAAATATAACCAAAGACACTGAAATAGGGGATAGTCTGACAGTGACCAGAGGGGAGAGAAGAGGGAATTTCAGGGGGGAATGGGTAGGGTTTACAGGAACAAATTTGGAGGACACATGGACAAAAACTAGGGGTGGGGGGTAATGGGGGGGGAAGGGGGTAGGGTTGGGTGGGTGAGCTGGAATGGGAGTAGGGGGGAGAAAACTGTACTTGAACAATGATTAAAATAAAATAAAATAAAATAAAATAAAATAAAATAATTGCTTCAAAACTAATAAAATACCTAGGAATAAATCTAACCAATGATGTAAAAGGCCTGTACTCAGAATATTATAAGACGCTGAAGAAAGAAATTGAAGAAAATATGAATAAGTGGAAATGCATATGATATTCATGGATAAGAAGAATTAACATCATTAAAATGTCCATGCTACCTGCCCTGAGTGGTGTGGTTCAGTGGACTGAATACTGGCCTGTGAACTGAAAAGTCACTGTTCAATTCCTGGTCAGGGCACATGCTGGGGTTGTGGACTAGGTCCCCAATTGGGGATGTGCAAGAGGCATCCAATGTTTCTCTCAGACATCAATGTTTTTCTCCCTTTTTTTCTTCCTCCCTTCTCCTTTGTCTAAAAATAAATAAAATCTTTAAAATGTCCATACTACCCAAAGTAATCCATAGATTGAATGCAATTCCTGTCACAATTCCAATGACATGTTTCATAGAACTAGAACAAATATTTCCAAAATTCATGTGAAACCATAAAAGGCCCCATATAGCAACAGAGATCCTGAGAAAGAAGAATGAAGTTGGAGGAATCACATTACCTAATACGAAACTATACTATAGGGCCATATTAATGAAAGCAGCATTGTACTGACATAAAAACAGACACATAGGTTAATGGAACAGAACAGAGAGCCTTAAATAAACCCACACCTTTATAGTCAATTAATATTGGACAGAGGAAGCAAGCACGTACAATGGGTTAAAGACAGGTTATTCAATAAATGGTGTTTTGAATATTGGACAGATTCATGCAGAAAAATGAAACTAGATCACCTTCTTACACCACGCACAAGAATAAATTCAAAATGGACTAAGACTTAAACATTAGAACCCCAAAAATAAAATTTCTAGAAGAAAACATAGGCAGTAAAATCTCAGATATTACTTATACCAATATTTTATTTGATCTATCTCACTGGGCAAGGAAACAAAAGAAAAAAAATAAACAAATGGGGTTACATCAAACTAAAAAGCTTTAGCACAGCAAAGGAGACCATCAAATAACAAAAAGACAACCGATGTAATGGGAGAATATATTTGTCAATACATCTGATAAGGGGTTAATATCCAAAATTTATAAAGAACTTATAAACTCAACACCAAAAAAATATACAATCCAATTAAAAAATAGGAAAACGACCTGAATAGAACCTTATCCAAAGAGGGCATACAAATGGCCAACAGACTTTTGAAAACATGATCAGCATCACTAATCATCAGAGAAATACAAATTAAAACCACAATGAGATATCATCTCACACCTAACCACCAGAATGGCTATAATAAACCAACAAACAAGTGCTGGCAAGGATGTGGAGAAAGGGGAACTCTTTTGTACTATTGGTGGGAATGCAGACAAGTACAGCCCCTATGGAAAGCAGTATGAAGATACCTCAAAAAATTAAAAATAAATCTGCCTTTTTACCCAATGAACCCACTTCTAGAAATGTACCTGAAGGAACCCAAAACACTAATTCAAAAGAACATAAGCACCCCTATGATCATTGCAGCATTATTTACAATTGCCAAGATATGGAAGCAGCCAAGTGTCCATCAGTAGATGGCTGAATAAAACAGCTATGGGACATTTCCACAGTGGAATACTAGTAGGATGTAAAGAAGAAGACAATTTTACCCTTTGTGACAGCATGGATGGACCTGGAGAACATAATGCTAGATGAAATAAGCCAGTCAGAGAAAGACAAATATAATATGATTTCATTTATATGTGGAATCTTTGAAGAAACTGAACTAACAAGCAAAACAGAGACTCGTGGATAGAGAGCAGAATGACAGGTATTGAGGGTATTGGGGGAAAAGGAGCTTAGGGGGTGATAGGATCCAGCAAAAAGACAAAGGGACTCATGGACATGGACAACAGTATGGTGATTGCAGAGGGATGGGGAGGTATAAGAGAGTTAAATGGTAATGGAAAAATACAATAAAAATACTTTTTTAAAAAACCATATATAAATAAATAAAAATCTTGGAAAAAAAGACACAGAGAAGGAAATTTTTAATTCCAAATGCTCCCTTTTTATGTTCCCAGAAGCAAATCTGGCTAGCTCTTAACAATATATGATCATTTGAAAAATTTAAAAGTAAATCAAAATTTTACTTTATTTTTAGAGTCATCTTAGTTTTCTTCTTTACTAATATTTTTATTGATTATGCTATTAAAGTTTTCCCAATTTTTCCCCTCTATCCCCCCTTTGCCTTGCCCCCCCCAACCCTTCAGCATTCCCCCCCTTAGTTCATGTCCATGGGTTATACATATAAGTTCTTTGAGTACTCTGTTTCCTATACCATTTTTTTTATCTCTCCCAGTCTTCCTTATGACTACTAAGCATGCTTCTTCCCTGTACTTTTCCTCCACCTATTCCTCCCTTCCCTCTCCCCACTGAAAAACCTCCATGTGATATCCATTTCTCTGATTCTGCTCCTGTTCTAGTTTGATTAGTTTTTGTTTTCTTTTTTTTAAAATTTGAGGTTCATTTGTTGATAGTTGTGAGTTTGTTGTCATTTTACTGTTCATAGTTTTGATCTTCTATTCCTTAGAAAAGTCCCTTTAACATTTCATATAATAAGGGCTTGGTGGTGATGAACTCCTTTAACGTGACCTTATCTGGGGAGAACTTTATCTGCTCTTCCATTCTAAATGAAAGTTTTGCTGAATAGAGTAATCTGGGATGTAGGTCCTTGCCTTTCATGATTTGGAATACTTCTTTCCAGCCTCTTCTTGCCTGCAAGGTCTCTTTTGAGAAATCAGCTGATAGTCTCATGGGAACTCCTTTGTAGGTCACTCTCTCCTTTCCTCTTGCTTCTTTTAGGATTCTTTCTTTATCTTTGATCTTGAGTAACTTAATGATGATGTGCCTTGGTGTGTTCCTCTTTGGGTCCACTTCTTTGGGACTCTCTGAGCTTCCTGGACTTCCTGGAAGTCTATTTCCTTCACCAGATTGGGGAAGTTTTCCTTCATTACTTGTTCAAATAAGTAATTACTTATTTCAATTACTTTTCAATTACTATTTCATTACTTTTTCAATTTCTTGGTCTTCCTCTTTTTTCTGACACCCCTATAATTCAGATATTGGAACATTTCAGGTTGTCCCAAAGGCTCAAAATCTCTTTTCATTTTTCTTTTTGAATTTTTGTTCCTTCATTCTATTCTGGTTGGATGTTTATTTCTTCCTTTTGTTCCAAATTGTTGATGAGTCCTGGTTTCCTTCCTGTCACTGTTGATTCCCTGAACATTCTGCTTTATTTCACTTTGAGTATCCTTCATTTGTTTTTGCATTTTCAACCAAGCTCAATCAGATCTGTGGGTATTTTGATTACCAGGGCTTTACATTCTCCATCAAATAGGTTGGTGATCTCTTCACTTAGCTCTCTTTCTAAGGCTTTACTCTGTTCTTTTATTTTAGCCCTCTGTTCTTTTATTTTATCTCTTGGCTTGGGCCCCTGATAAGTTGTAAGGGGGCAGGGCCTTCCGTATTCACCCAGGCAAACCTCCTTGCTACACTGAGGCGCTGCCTGTGGGGGAGGTGCCACAGAGGGAACAATGCAGCTCACCTGCTCATCTCTAGCACACTTTTCAATGAACTCTTGTGTGAGACTGGGAGTTTCTCCCACCACAGCAACTGCTGTAGTCCATAGCCACCTCTGAGTTTTAGTTTCCCCTTAAATCAGCCCCTCCAACACAGCCTGCTGCCTCACCACAGCCAGCCCTGCCCCCACGGTCCACTGCCTCACCTCAGTTTCTCTCTGTCCACCACCTTACAGATCTGGTTGTTCTATTTGACTCTTTTTTTAATTCTGTGGTTGTTGGCGTTCCATATAGTTTGATTTTTCTGGCACTACTGGTTGATTATTGATTTTAGATTGTTTTTTTTTCTCCTTTTGGTTGTGTGAGGAAGCAAAGGGTTTCTACCTACACCTCCATCATGGCCAGAACTCCTATGTTTGATGATTGAAGCAAAAAGTATAGTACTGCCTAATGTGTATGTGCATGTAAAGAAATTATTTATCAATCTAACATGGCAGAGGAGTGACTGGAAGTTACACTAGTCTACTCCCAGGACTAATCTGAAATTACAATTAAATTGTGGAGAAATCACCCAGAACAAACAACTGAGCAATAGTGAGAGAGAAGCCTTATAACCACAGACAGAGAGGACAGCTTCGGAGCAATGCTACTGGTATGGAGTGCAGGGGAGACACAGGAGGGTTGGCTGGGCGCCCACAGGCAGCAGCTCCAGAGGGATATTTAAGCGGCCAGTTGTATCCCCTTAAGTGCGAGGTCTAAACCCTAAGCTTGCATCCCCAGTGTACAGCACCAGAGCCCAAAGAGTACACAAACCACATACAGCTGTGAAAAGCAGTAGGGTTGCTCTTGCCAGAAACTACAGCTTGAGATGCAAAGAGCCATTTAAAGGGGCAAGGCATAAATTTTCATTTGCAGCCACATACCCTGGGCTCTGGCAAAGGCAGGGAGGTGGCAGAGTGGACTGAAAATGCTTGAGGAGAGACTAGGGATGGAGGCTTTAGTGGGAGAACTGAGAAAGTTCTCAGCTTCAGGGATCCTGAGGCTGAGTCATCCCCTATACCACAGCAGCCTCCTCGCTCAGGAAGACCACTCCCCTCCTAGAGGGAGCAGCCTGAGGAGAACAATAGCCCCAACCCCAGGGGGGATTCTGTCCCTCCCTGTGGTGCTTAAGCCTAATTGCTGAGTGCAGAGTGACTGGATTAACAACAGAAGGAGTCAGTGATAGATAGTAGATCCCTGGAAATCTTTAACAGGTTGCCTAAGGTCAGATGGGGTCAGCATCTGACATCACCAGAAGAAGATTCAGAAAGAAAAAAGAGTGGTAAATACTAGATGCTACTGGGACTAAATCCACTGTGGTCTTCTCCATGATTTGGATATTTTCTTTCATGCATAGCTTTTTTTTTTAAGGAGGCTAAGAGGAAAGTGGAGCCAACCAAGGGAGGTTGGGGAGCCAGCCAAGGGAGGTTGGGACTCTCCTGCATAGCTTTTTAACATTCATTTCTTGTCCATCAAGTGTGTGCATATTAAGTCACTAGATTTTATATTATAGTTTATTTCACTTCACATATTTGCCCCTCCCCTCTCCTACCCCATTTTACCTTTTTCTTTCCTTTTATTATTTTTGTTTTAAATTTTGTTTTTTTCCCTTGCTACAACTTGTTCCATTCTGTACACTTACTATTTCTCCCCCAACCAGCCCTTCAAAACCAATTTTCTTGTCAATGGTCAGCTCACATTCTTTTTCCCACTTTTAAAATACCCGAGTTCTCTCTCCACCTTTAGAAATCTTTGCGCATTGGTTGTGGATAGGGATGTTGTTGCATTTTTTCAATTTTATCTCTAGATCTTCACTAATTTTTCACATCAACTCTCAAATTTTACTGTTCCCCTCTCCTATTTTATTTCATCTCAAATTTTAATTTTTCCTTGTCTTAGCCTGGTTTTCATTCCTCTCCCTCTCCCACTCCAAAAATGACTTCACTTTCCTCTAGACATCTCTTAAGCTTCTCTTCCATTCTTTTCCCCCTCCTATTCCCATCCCACCTACATTAATTTTAGCTCATTTGTTGTTGATAGTACTGTGGTGGATCTTTCTCTCCAATTTGGTTCCTATAATCTTATTATTTACTTATTTTCCTTGTTCTTTCTCTCTCACTTTATTTTATTTTAATTTCTGTATTAAATGAATATTACATGCTTCCCTTCCTTCATTCCCTTTTTTATTTATGATGTAAATTTTACTTTCTGTATATTATTGCTCTAATTCCCTATTCTTATTAATGCTCCTCCCTCTATCCTCTCAAAATCATTTTTCTTGGAGGATGACAAGAAAGATTCCAAGTAATGAAAAGCAAAGGCCTGCAACCAAGACTACTCTACCCAGCAAGGCTCTCAATTAAAATGGAAAGCCAACTAAGGAGTTTCCCAGACAAAAGAAGTCCAAAAGAATACACCTCCTCCAAACCAGCATTGCAAGAGATTCTAAAGGGACTGCTTTAAGAAGAGGAATAAAAACAGTGAGAGAGAGAGAGAGAGATGAATTCAGGTACAAAGGGGGAAAATGGCAATGAATAAGTACTTATCAAAAATAACCTTAAGTGTAAGTGGATTAAATGGATCAATAATAACCTTAAATGTTAATGGATTAAATGCTGCAATCAAAAGACATAGGGTAGCTGAATGGATAAGAAAACATAACCCACACATATGCTGCCTACAACAGACTCACTTCAGAACAAAAGACCTACACAGACTGAAAGTGAAGGGTTGAAAAAAATATTCCAAGAAAATGGACAGGAAAAAAAAGCTGGGGAAGCAATACTCATATCAAACAAAATAGACTTCAAAACAAAGGCCATAAAAAGAGACAAAAAAGGGAAGAATCCATCAAGAAGACATAAATATTCTAAGCATATAGGCACCCAACACAGGAGCACCCAAAATGTAAGGAAAACCTTGGAAGACTTCAAGAAAGATAGAGACAGGAACAAACTTATAGCAGGGGAATTTAACACTCAACTGTCAACAGTGGATAGGTCTTCCAAACAAAATATCAACAAGGATTTTGTGGCATTGAATAATGCACTAGCTCAAATGGACTTAACTGATACATACAGAACCTTTCATCTCAAGAACCAAAATACACATTCTTTTCAAATATACATGGAACATTTTCAAAGATAGGCCACATGATAGGACACAAAACAAGCCTCAACAAATTCAAGAAAACTGAAATCATATGAAGCAACCACATAGGGACTGAAACTAGAAACCAACCTCAAGTAAAAAAATCAAAATCATTCAAATTCATGGAGACTGAACTGCATGTTATTAAACAATGAATGGGTTAAGAATGAGACCAAGGAAGAAACTTAAAACTTTCTGGAAACAAATGACAAGGAACACACAACAGTTCAAAACTTATGGGACACAGCAAAGGCAGTCCCGAGAGGGGAGTTCATAGTGATATAGGCCTACCTAAAATAGATAGAAACATTTCAAATAAGCATCCTGACCCTACGTCTATAAGAACTGGAAGAACAACAACAAACAAAGCCTAGAGCAATAGAACAAAGGATATAACCAAGATCAGAGCAAAATTAAGTGACATAGAGACTCAAAGAACAATTCAAAGAATCATTATATCCAGGAGCTGGTTCTTTGAAAAGTTAAACAAAATCGACAAGCCTTAACCTGACTCATCAAGAAAAAAAGAAAGAGTGCTCCCAAAACTAAAATCAGAAATGAAAGAACAGAACTTACAACTGATACAATAAAAATACAAAGGATCATAAGAAATTACAATGAATAACTATATGCCAAGAAATTTAAAAACCTGGGTGAAATGGACAAATTTCTAGAAACACATAATCTTTCAAAACTCAGTGAAGAAAAAGCAGAAAGCCTGAATAGATCAATCACAACTAGGAAAATTGAAGCCATAAAAAAAACACCCCACCCAGTGCACAAAAGCCCTGGGCCAGAGAGCTTCCTCAAAGAACTTTACCAAACATTTAGAGAAGGGTTAACCCTGACTCTACTCAAACTATTCCAAAAAATCCAAGAAGAGGGAAGATTCTCAAACTCTTTTTATAAGGCCAGTATTATCCTAATTCCGAAAACAGATAGACACAACAAAGAAAGGAAACTACAGGCCAATATCACTGATGAACATAGATGCTAAAATTCTCAACAAAATATAGGCAAACTGGATCCTAAAATATATTAAAAACATCACACACCATGATCAAGTGGGATTCATCCCAGAAGTGCAAGCATGGCACAATACATGCAAATCAGTAAATGTAATACATCACATAAAGAACACTAAAGACAAAAACCACGTGATCATATCAATTGATTCAGGAAAGGCATTTGATAAAGCACCCATTTATGATAAAAACACTCGCCAAAGTGGGAGTAGAGGGAGCATACCTCAACATAATAAAGGGCATATACGAGAAATCTATTGCCAACATCATATTCAACAGGCAAAAACAAAAAACTTTTCCTCTAAGACCAGGCACAAGACACGGATGTCTGCTTCCACTACTTCTATTCAATATAGTGTTGGAAGTTCTAGCTACAGCAATCAGATGAGAAAAAGAAATAAGTCATCTAAGCTGAGAAGGAGGAAGCACAGCTGTCACTGTTTGCAGATGACATGATAGTGTACTTGGATAACCCTATAGATTCCACCTAAAAACTCCTTAGGAGTGACTCCTTAGTCACTCCTCCTGATAAATGAACTTGGCAAAACAGCAGGATACAACATGAACATTCAGAAATCGAAGGCATTTTTGTACACTAACAAAAAACATATAGGGAAAAAATCCATTTACTACAGCACAAGTAAAATAAAATACTTAGGAATAAATATAATGAAGAAGGTAAAAGAACTCTTCTTAGAAAACTGCAGAACACTGAAGAAAGAAATTAAGGAAGATACAAACAGATGGAAGCAGGCACCATGTTCATCGATTGGAAGCATTAACATCATCAAAATGTCCATACTACCCAAAGCAATCTATATGTTCACTACACTCCCTATCAAATTACCAGTAATGTATTTCACAGATAAAGAACATTTCAAAAATTTATATGAAACCATAAATTTCCCAAATTTCCTCAGAAGTTTTGAGAAAGAGGAACAAAGTAGGAGGGATCACAAAACCTGGTATCAAACTATATTAAAAGGCCACTGTAATCAAAATAGTCTGGTATGGCATAAGACCAGACACATAGACCAATGGAACAGAATAGAAAGCCCATGTGTCTATGGTCAATTAATATTTGACAAAGGGGGAAGGAGCATAAAATGGAATAAAAATGACCTCTTCAATAAATGGTGCTGGGAGATCTGGACAACTACATGCAAAAAAAAGGAAAAAAAGAAAAAAGAAACTAGACCACCAAATTATGCCACACACCAAAATTACCTCAAGATGCATGAAAGACTTAAATATAAGTTGTGATACCATAAAAGTCCTAGAGGAGAAAATAGGCAGGAAAATCTCAGATATTCCATGCAGCACTATTTTCATCTATACATCCCCTCAAGCAAGGGATATAAAGGAAAGTATAAACAAATGGGATTACATCAAATTAAAAAGCTTCTACACAACTAAAGAAAACATCGACAAAATGAAAAGGGAACCAACCTTATGGGAAAACATAATTGCCAATAATACTTCAATCAAAAGTTTGATCTCCAAAATATATAAAGAATTCACACAACTCCACACCAGGAAGACAAAGAATCCAATTAAAAAATGGGCCAAGGACCTGAACACACACTTGTTCAAGGAGGACATACAGAGGGTCCAGAGACATATGAAAGGATGCTCAGCATCACTAGCCATCAGAGAGATGCAAATTAAAACCACAATGAGATACCACTTCACACTGGTCAGAATTGCCACCATAAATAAATCAACAAGCAAGTGCTGGCAAAGTTATGGAAAAAAGGGAGCCCTAGTGCACTGTTGTTGGGAATGCAGACTGGTACAGCCACTGTGGAAAACAGTATGGAATTTCATCAAAAAACTAAAAACGGAACTGCCTTTTGATCCAGCATCCCACTTCTAGGACTATACCCTGAGAATCCTGAATCATGAATTCAAAGGAACCTATGCACCCCAATGTTCATAGCTGCATTATTTACAATTGCCAAGTACTGGAAACAACCTAAGTGCCCATCAATAAATGAATGGATGAAAAACTGTAGTACATTTACACAATGGAGTACTATGCATCAGAAAGAAAGAACTCCTACCATTCTAGACAGCATGGATGGAACTGGAGAATACTATGCTAAATGAAATAAGCCAGACAATGAGAGACAAATACCATATGATCTCATCTGTAAGTGGAATCTAATCAACAATACAAACCCATGAGCAAAATAGAACCAGAGACATGGAAATAAAGAACAACCTGACTGTGTCCAGAGGGGTGGGGGGAGGGGAATACTGGGGGAAAGAAGGGTAAGGGGTAAGTCATGGAACATGAATAGAGGACTCATGAGCATGGAGAATGGGGGAGGGGATCGACTGTAGGCATGGGGTGGGACAGGGCAGGGGAGAGCAATGGGGAAAAGGCAGGACAACTGTAATTGAACAATAAAAAAAGAATTGAAAAACAGGCATTTAGTGTTAATATTCAGAATGTTAAAATAAACTAAAATGTATAGCCAATATATACACTGCCTTTACAAGGGGTGCTATTAAAATAATTTTTAAAGAAGCAATACAGTCTATTAATTTGTACAAAATGATAACTCCCTTAATGATTATTCAACAAGAAAGATTAAATAATTTGAAATTGCATCTTTTCAATTTCTGTTGTATCTTTTAAATTATTATTTAAAGCCTTAATTCTAATATGTAAAAAAAGAATAACAATATAGTTATCACTAATAACAAAGAAATTGTAAATACTGTAATTTTTACAAAAAGTTTCAGTAGACCACCAGAAACCATCAGTTAAACAAGAGTCATAATTCTCTCTAGAAAAATTTCTATTCTAATCATGTCAGACATGATAAAGAAAATATAAGGGACTGAATTGTTTGCTAAATACATTAAAGCATATCACATAATACAGAATTTGTCACATTCAAATGTAATAAAACATTAAATTTTTATCCTGAGATAAATAGGATAGTACTAGATTCACAATTTTTTGAAAAACTTTAGAAAGTAAATGTGAGAAACTATTGTACTGATCTTCTCTTAGTGGAAGTTAGCCTAATCTCCTTTGAGTATCACCAAACATCCCAAAATATTTCCAAAAAATATCTGTGATATATTTTTTCTGTTTAAGTATATTTTATTGATTATGCTATTACACTTGTCCTATTTTTTCTCTCCTTTATTCCCCTTTACCAGGCACACCCCAACCCTCCAGAATTCCCCACCTTAGTTCCTGTTCACAGGCTGTACATATAAGTTCTTTGACTTCTCTGTTTCCTATACCATTCTTACCCCCTCCCTGTCTATTTTGTACCTACCAATTATGCTTTTTATTTCCTGTACCTTTCCCCCACATTCTTCCCCCTCCCCCTCCCCACTGAAAAACCTCCATGTGATGTCTATTTCTCTGATTCTGTTCTGTTCTAGTAGTTTGCTTAGTTTTTGTTTTCTTTTTTCCATTTTTAAAAATATATTTTATTGATTATGCTATTACAGTTGTCCCATTTTCCCCCTTCACTACCCTCCACCCTGGCCACCCCCTCTGACCCACATTCCCCCCTTTAGTTCATGTCCATGTGCCATAAGTTCTTTAGCTTCTACATTTCCCATACTATTCTTGCCCTCCCCCTGTTTATTTTCTACCTATTGTCTATGCTACTTATTCTCTATACCTTTTCCCCCTCTATGCTCCTCCCAAACCCTGCTGCTAACCGTCCATGTGATCTCCATTTCTGTGGTTCTGTTCCTGTTCTACTTGTTTGTTTAGTTTGCTTTTGTTTTAGATGTGGTTGTTACTGTGAGTTTGATTTCATTTTTTACTGTTCATATTTTTTATCTTCTTCTTAGATAAGTCCCTTTAACATTTCATATAATAAGGGCTTGGTAATGATGAACTCCTTTAACTTGACCTTATCTGAGAAGCACTTTATCTGCCCCTCCATTCTAAATGATAGCTTTGCTGGATAGAGCAATCCTGGATGTAGGTCCTTGCCTTTCATGACTTGGAATACTTCTTTCCAGCCCCTTCTTGACTGTCATGTCTCTTTTGAGAAATCAGCTGACAGTCTGATGGAAACTTCTTTGTAAGTAACTGTCCCCTTATCTCTTGCTGCTTCTAGAATTCTCTCCCTCATTTTTACCTTGGGTAATGTAATTATGATGTGCCTTGGTGTGTTCCTCCTTGGGTCCAACCTCTTTGGGACTCTCTGAGCTTCCTGGACTTCCTGGAAGTCTATTTCCTTTACCAGATCGGGGAAGTTCTCCTTTATTATTTGTTCAAACAACTTTTCCACTTGTTGTTTTTTCCTCTTCCCCTTCTGGTACCCCTATAATTTGGATGTTGGAATGTATAAAGATGTCCTGGAGGTTCCTAAGCCTCTCCTCATTTTTTTAAATTCTTGTTTCTTCATTCTTTTCTGTTTCATTGTTCCTGTCTTCCTTCTGGTCCATTCCCTTGATTTGAAACCCAGTTTTCTTTCCATCACTATTGGTTCCATGTGCATTTTTCTTCATTTCACTTATTGTAGCCTGCATTTGTTCATATAATTTGTGACCAAAATCAACCAATTCTGCGAGCATCCTGAACACCAGTGCTTTGAACTGTACATCTGATAGGTTGGCAATCTCTCGTTTGCTTAAAAGTATTGTCTGATGGGCTTTTAATCCTGTTTGAGCAATCTTCCCCCCCACCCTCCAACTTTGATCTGGTCAGCGCCTGTTGTGTATGAGGGGCAGAGCCTTAGTTGTTCACCAGGGCAGGGCACCTCAGTGACTGGGTTGTGATTTTGTATGTGGGGGCGGGGTCCAAGAGGGAGCAATGGCACTTGTTCCGCTCTCTAGGACTTCAGCCCCCTCTGCCACTTCCCACAAGCAGATTGGGTCCTTCTGGTGCTGGCTCCTGTGCGGGTGAGCTTGTGTACTTTTTAGGACTCTGTGGGTCACCCCAAGGAGCTTTCCTGTGAGGCTGAGAGATTCTCCCGGCCTCAACACCCACAGGTGATTTCAGTTGGTGATTTTAGGCTTTCTTCCCGGGCACTGGGTCCCTGGGTGGCTCGGTCTGTGTCACTGCTCATTTTTGCCTAGTTTATCTGTGCATGAATGTGTGACTACAGACAGCCAGCTGCCTTGTGCCCCTCACTGGGTCTCCTACCGTGTCCATCAGCAGCCCCTGCGCTTCTGGGGCCCGCCAACTGCTGCCGGTGCCCTGTGCACCCACATCTGCCCATCACCGCTTTTTCCTGCCGGGACCCCTCAACCCCTCTCTGTAGGCCTCCAACTCCACCCCTCCTTACTGGTCTGGATGAATGGTTGTCAGACTTTTGCTCCGTTCATTTCTCTCAGTTCTGGTTATTTTTTTGTTTCTAAATTTTTGTTGTCCTTAGTTTTGGTTGTGCAAGGAGGCAAGGTGCGTCTACCTACACCTCCATCTTGACCGGAAGTCCTGTTTTTTTTATTTGAGGTTCATTTGTTGATAGTTGTGAGTTTGTTGTCATTTTACTGTTCATAGTTTTGATCTTCTTCTATTCCTTAGAAAAGTCCCTTTAACATTTCATATAATAAGGGGTTGGTGATGATGAACTCCTTTAACTTGACCTTATCTGGGGAACACTTTATCTGCCCTTCCATTCTAATTGAAAGCTTTGCTGGATAGAGTAATCTTGGATGTAGGTCCTTGCCGCTCATGACTTCAAATACTTCTTTCCAGCCCCTTCTTGCCTGCAAGGTTTCTTTGAGAAATCACCTGCTAGTCTCATGGGAACTCCTTTGTAGGTCACTCTCTCCTTTCCTCTTGCTTCTTTTAGGATTCTTTCTTTATCTTTGATCTTGGGTAACTTAATGGTGATGTGCCTTGGTGTGTTCCTCCTTGGGTCCAACTTCTTTGGGACTCTCTGAGCTTCCTGGACTTCCTGGAAGTCTATTTCCTTCACCAGATTGGGGAAGTTTTCCTTCATTACTTGTTCAAATAAGTTATCAATTTCTTGCTTTTGTTCTTCTCCTTCTGGTACCCCTATGATTCTGATATTAGAGCATTTCAGGTTGTCCTAGAGTTTCCTAAGCCTCTCCTCATTTTTTTGAATTCTCATTTCTTCATTCTGTTCTGGTTGGATGTTTATTTTTTTCCTTTTGTTCCAAATCATTTATTTGAGTTCTGGTTTTCTTCTCTTCACTGTTGGTTCCCTGTATATTTTCTTTTATTTCAGTTTGGGTAGTCTTCATTTGTTCCTTCATTTTATAACTGAGCTCAGTCAGTTCTGTGAAAATCCTGATCACCAGTGTTTCTAACTCTGCATCAAATAGGTTGGCTATCTCTTTGTTGCTTAGCTCTTTTTATGGAGTTTTGATCTGTTCTTTATTTGGGCCATATTTCTTTGTCTTGGTTCATGTATTATATTGTAAGGGGGTGAAGACTTAGGTATTCACCAGGGTAGTTGGTATTCAACCCTCTTTGTTGCGTTGTGTCTGTGGGGGAGGGGTCAGAGACAGAATAATTCTACTCAGTTCTTCTGCTGTAGCCCCATTTTCCAATGCACTCCCTCGAGTGAGACTGTGAGTTTCTCCCACCATGGTGATCTCCACAGTAGTTTACAGCTAGCTTTGAGTCTTTGGTTTCCTGTTCAGCAAGCCCTGCCTTGCCATGAGTCCTGTCAGCCAGCTCTGCCTCACCTGAGGGGTCTGCTGCCCTGCCTCGCATCCTCTCCCCTCAGCTGCCCATCTCTGCCCCTCCTGACCTCTTACTGATCTGGGTGAATGTTTCCTTAACTCATAGGTTGTCAGAGTTCCATGCAGTTTGATTTTCTGGCACTCCAGGTTGTTTATTGTTTTTAGATTGGTTGTTATTCTTCTATTGGTTGTGTGTGAAATGAAGAGTGTCTACGTATGCCTCTATCTTGGCCAGAACTCTCTCCCAATTTTCTCTATAGTCTGCTTACAATCCTAGTTAAGGTTTCCTTCTCTTTGTTCTAATAGCTATCACATTCACATGTTCTATGAAGCATTGTCTTATTTTCATTTATTTAGCATAATAAATAATTTAATAATATGATCTATTATCACTATAGCCATTAAATAAATCATTATTTAAAAAACTATATTGGCATAAGATCATTTCTGAAGGCAGATTTTTAGACTATAAGCTCAAATTTAGGCATTTTTATTTCTATTACTGCTGTATTTAAAATTAGTGCTGCTAGGATGGAAGATGGCGGCTTTACTCCAGGCAGCGTTTTTCTCGGCTTCTGTGAAGAGGGGGGAAACTCGCGGATCAGTGGAG
The DNA here is from genome assembly GCF_004126475.2 of Phyllostomus discolor. NCBI lineage: Eukaryota > Metazoa > Chordata > Mammalia > Chiroptera > Phyllostomidae > Phyllostomus > Phyllostomus discolor. The sequence goes on along the minus strand of NC_040903.2, from coordinate 105,683,652 downwards.
AAACAGAGCAAGTGGGCCAGGTTACCGAATCACTTTTGAAAGCAGGACATCAAAAATTATTGCACTCGCTGGAAAACCAGATGGTAAGGAGATGACTACAGGACAAAAGGGGCCCAGGGATCAGCGCAGGGTCTAGGGGTGGGCAGACCCCAGGCCTGCCCGGCGCTCCGGATTCTGCCCCAGGGCGCCCAGGAGAGGGAAGTCGCTGCTCCCTCCCCTGAATACCAGGGGTGAGCAACTCCAGGGGAGAACGTGTTGCTAAAAGGAACAGATTGGCCGGTTGGACTGGGAAAAAATCGCCCAGGGACTATGAACACCACCTGCCCAGAGACCTGGGAGGAGTGAGGGACTCTAGCCAACAGGACCAGGGGGAGCCTAGAAGGGCGCCTGCACCCCTAGACTGGTGGAAGTGCAGATCGGTGGAGAGTACAGAACCGGGACGCACTCTGCTCTCGCCCCATAGGGAGACCTGAATTGCGCGCTGCGATCCCCGGAGGGATGTGGCACTTGGTGCATTCCTACAGTGGTGGCTCAGAGATTTCCAGCCAGCCTGACCGGGGGAGCAGGGAAAGGCACCAACACCCAGTCGGAGTGCGGTTCCGCGGGCAACACGGAGCTGGAAATGGCTTGGCTCGTGCACCGTCAGGATGACTGACTCTCGGGAGCTTTGATCCTGGAAGGGTCACAGGGAGGCGCTTAGGGCTATCCTAGACCCCAATTCTCAAAAGTTTGGGGGAGGGGCACGCCTTTTTACGATCCCCAGGGAGGGCACAGTGAATCCCAAAATGTCGCGGGTGCCTCCTGAGATCATAGAGGTGGAACCCTGCAGGACCCCGGAGTCCCAAAGAACGTGGAAGTGAGATCCAAAGAGCCAGTGTGTTCGGGAGTGCCCAGGCTACCTGACAGACCTGCTGAGATCTGGCTGGGAGAGAGAGAAGCATTTCAAAGGTCCCTCAGCCAGCTGAAGCCAGCAAGATCAGAAAAACTGGTCTGGCCAGTTAGAAACCAACAAGAGAGTTCCCCCCCTCCCTTTTTTTTTGTTTTTGTTTTTTTGTTTTTGTTTCTTTTGGGGTTTGTTTGCTTTAGTTTGGTTTCTCTGGCTGTTGTTGGTTGATTGATTTTATCTTGTGTTTTATGTGACATTTTATTTTTCAATTCTTATTATTTTTATCTCACAATCCATTATGTTTCTCTTCCATTCATCCTAATATTATTCTTTCCACTCCAAATTTATTTCTCCTGCACTACATCTTCTGCTTTTCTTTCCTTTTCTTTTTAATCTTACAAGTTACTGTAAATTTGTATTATCTTTTTCTTACTTTTACGACATTTTTATTTTAATAATATTTTGGTATTCTTTTTCTTTCTGTATAATTTTCTTTGCTTGGCTGGTTATACTGTCATTTGATAGGTTCCCCCTGGTATCTCAGTGAAAGGTGTTGATAAGTTACTATCCTTCATCTGTGTTCCTTTAATACACCTCTCAAGGTTCGTTACTCTTTATTGTTGTTATCTAGACCTCATCAATTCTGCCACAAGACTGTCACTTTACTATTACTACTAGTAAGACCTAGTCTATACAATTGTAATTGCTTCTCAATACCCCTACCTGATCTCAGCCCACTTTGTAATTTTCTGAACTATACTATTGTGAGGGTTCTCTCTATTCTTTTACTCACTACTCCTATATACTAATCTTTAGTCCAACTCTACCTTAGAATCTGACCTCCCACAGCCTCGCAGCTTTCTAGATCCAACTAACAATCCTCTCTTCCCCAATAAGAGTCTTACCTTCTTTCCATCCTTTCTAAAATGTGGATAGTGGGGTGGAGGATCACGGTTAACACTATAAGGAGCCAAAGGATAACCCATCTCTTCTCTACTGGCTGCTAAAGTAAATATCATAGTATACTGTCTTGCTGTATTAAACCATTTTGCCTTACTCCTCCAACTGATCACAAAAAAGAATAGGGGGAAGCTGTGAGCACCAGGATACACGAAGGAGATTGCACCACTGAATCTCACAAATATTCTACCACAGAATGAACAATGAGAAAACAACAATGAGAAAACAAAGAAACAACCCCCAATTGAAGGGAAACGAGGAAGCCTCAGGAAAAATGCTAAATGAAATAGAGGCAACTCAACTATCAGACAGTTAGTTCAAAACAATGATTACAAGGTAGTTCAATGAACTCACAATGAGCTTTCAGATATTAGAGGGAAGCTACAATGAACTCACTGCAAATTACATAAACATGAAAAAGGAAATAGAAACTCTCAACAAAGGTCAAGGGGAAATGAAGAATACAATTTCTGACCTGAAGAACACAGTAGAAGGAATGAAAAGCAGGATCCATGAAGCAGAAGATCGGATTAGCGAGCTGGAGGACAAAGTAGAAAACAACATCCAGAAAGAGCAAGAAAAGGAAAAGAGGCTCACAAAGAATGAAGAGGGATTAAGAGAAATGCAAGACAATATGACATGTAATAATATCTGTATAATAGGGATACCAGAAGGAGAAGAAGAAGAGCAAGGGATCGAAAACCTAGTGGAACAAGTAATGAAGGAGAACTTCCCTAATTTGATGAGAGAAAAAGTCACACAAATCCAGGAAACACAGAGAGTCCCAATCAAGAGGAACCCAAAGAGGCCCACCCCAAGGCACATCATAATTAAAATGACAAAATTTCAAGACAAAACAGAGAATCTTATAGGCAGCAAGGGAGAAAAAGGAAGTAACATACAAGGGAGCCCCAATAAGGCTAACAGCTGACTTCTCAAAGGAAACACTTCACTCCAGAAGAGAATGGCAAGAAATACTCCAGGTAATGAGAACCAGAGGTCTGCAACCAAGGCTACTATATCCAGCAAGGCTCTCAATCAAGATAGAAGGCCAAATAAGAAGCTTCCCAGACAAAAGAAGTCTAAAAGAATACACCTCGACTAAACCAGCTCTGCAAGAGATTCTAAAAGAACTGCTTTAAGGAAGGGAGGGAAAAGAGAGAGAGAGAGGAAGACACGTACATAAAAGACAATGAATAAGTACCTATCAATAATAACCTTAAACGTAAATGGATTAAATGCTCCAATCAAAAGACATAGAATATGTCTGTGAAGACAAAGAATAGCTGATTGGATAAGAAAAAATGACCCACATAACTGCTGTCTACAAGAGACCCACCTCAACATAAAAGACCTACACAGGCTGAAAGTGAAGGGCTGGAAACAAATTTTCTAAGCAAATGGACAGGAAAAAAAAGCTGAGGTAGCAATACTCATATCAGACAAAATAGACCTCCAAAAAATGTCCATAAAGAGAGACCCAGAAGGTCACTTCATAATACTCAAGGCAAGATTCCATCAAGAAGACATAAATATTGTAAATATATATGCACCCAACATAGGAGCACCCAAATACATAAAGAAAATCTTAGAGGACTTCAAGAAAGATATGGACAGCAACACAATTATTGTGGGAGATTTTAACACCCCACTATCAAAAATGGACAGATCTTCTAAACAAAATATCAACAAAGATATTGTGGCATTGAACAATACCCTTGATGAAATGGACTTTACTGATATATACAGAGCCCTCCATCCAAAAGAAGCTAAATATACATTCTTTTCAAAGGTACATGGAACATTCTCAAAGATAGATCACATGATAGGACACAAAACAAGCCTCAACAATTTCAAGAAAATTGAAATCATACCAAGCATTTTCTCAGACCACAAGGGACTGAAGCTAGAAACCAACCCGAAGGAAAAAAACCAAAAACACTCAAAATCATGGAGATTAAATAGCATGCTATTAAACAATGAATGGGTCAAGAATGATATTAGGGAATAAATCAAAAGGTTTCTGGAAACAAATGAAAATGAACTCACCACAACCCAAAACTTATGGGACACAGCCAAGGCAGTCCTTAGAGGGAAGTTCATAGTGATACAGGCCCACCTAAAAAGGTTAGAAACATTCCAAACAAACAACCTAACCCTATGTCTACAAGAACTTGAGGAACAACAACAAAGGCAGCCCAGAGCAAGCAGAAGGAAGGAAATAACCAAGATCAGAGCAGAATTAAATGACATAGAGTCTAAAAGCACAATTCTGAGGATCAATGAATCCAAGAGTTGGTTCTTTGAAAAGATAAACAAAATCAACAAGCCTTTAAGCAGACTCATCAGGAAAAAAAGAGAGAAGACCCAAATAAACACAATCAGAAATGAAAGAGGAGAGATTAAAACAGATACCACAGAAATACAAAAGATTGTAAGAAATTACTACAAAGAGCTGTATGCCAAGAAATTTGAAAACCTAGGTGAAATGGACAAATTTCTCGAAAAATATAATCCTCCAAAACTCAATGAAAAAGAAGCAGAAAGCCTGAACAGACCAATAACAACAAAAGAAATTGAAGCAGTAATCAAAAAACTCCCAACACACAAAGCCCGGGACTAGTTGGTTTCACAGGAGAATGCTATGAAGCATTTAGAAGAGCTAACCACTATCCTTCACAGACTATTCCAAAAAATCCGAAAAGATGGGAGTCTCCCAAACTCTTTTTATGAGGCCAACATCATCCTAATTCCAAAACCAGATAAAGACACAAAAAAGAAAGAAAACTTTAGGCCAATATCACTGATGAACATTGACGCTAAAATCCTCAACAAAATACTGGCAAACCACATCCAACAGTACATTAAAAAGATCATACACCATGACCAAGTGGGATTCATTCCAGGGATGCAAGGATGGTACAATATTCGCAAATCAGTAAATGTAATACATCACATAAACAAAAGCAAAGACAAAACCACATGATTATATCAATTGATGCAGAAAAAGCATTCAATAAGGTACAGCACCCATTCATGATAAAAACACTCGGCAAAGTGGGAATAGAGGGAGCATTTCTCAACATAATAAATGCCATATATGAGAGACCTTCAGCCAACATCATACTCAATGGCCAAAAATTAAAATAGTTTCCACTAAGATCAGGAACAAGACAAGGCTGTCCACTTTCACCACTTCTATTCAATATAGTACTGGAAGTTTTAGCCACAGCAATCAGACAAGAAAAAGTAATAAAAGGCGTTCAAATCAGAAAGGAGGAAACAAAACTGTCACTGTTTGCAGATGACATGATAGTATACATAGAAAATCCTATAGACTCTACCCAAAAACTGCTTGACCTAATAAATGAATTTGGCAAAACAGCGGGATACAAAGTCAATATCCAGAAATCAAAGGCATTTCTGTACACCAACAATGAAACAGCAGAAACAGAGATCAAGGAAAAAATCCCATTTGAAATAGCAAAAAGAAAAATAAAATACCGAGGAATAAACCTAACCAAAGAGGTAAAAGACCTGTATTCAGAAAACTACAGAACACTGAGGAAAGAAATCAAGGAAGACACAAACAAATGGAAACATATACCGTGTTCATGGATTGCAAGAATTAATATCATTAAAATGTCCATACTACCCAAAGCAATTTACACATTCAATGCAATTCCTATTAAAGTACCAATGGCATATTTCACAGACATAGAACAAACACTTCAAAAATTTATATGGAATTATAAACGACCCTGAATAGCTGCTGCAATTTTGAGAAAGACGAGTAAAGTAGGAGGGGTCACAATACCTGACACTAAACTATACTACAAGGCCACTGTAATCAAAACATCCTGGTACTGGCCTAAAAACAGGCACATACACCAATGGAACAGAACAGAGAGCGCAGAAATAACCCCAAGTTTCTATGGTCAATTAATATTTGACAAAGGAGGCAGCAACACTAAATGGGATAAAAATAGCCTCTTCAACAAATGGTGTTGGGAGAACTGGACAGCCACGTGCAAAACAATGAAACTTCAGCACCAACTTACACCATATACAAAAATAAATTCAAGGTGGATAAAAGACTTAAATATAAAACGTGACACCATTAAAGTCCTAGAGGAGAACGTAGGTAGGAAAATCTCAGATATTTCACGAAGGAACTTTTTTACTGACATGTCCCCTAGAGCAAGGGACATAAAGCAAAGAATAAACAAATGGGACATCAAAAATTAAAAGCTTCTGCACAGCTAAAGAAAACAGTATCAAAATTAAAAGAGAACCAACTGTATGGGAAAACATATTTGCCAATGATACCTCAGAAAAGGGTTTAATTTCCAAAATATATAAAGAACTTACACAACTGCACTCTAAGAAGACAAGGAATCCAATTAAAAAGTGGGCAAAGGACTTGAACAGACACTTCTCCAAGGAGGACATACAGAAAATCCAAAAACACATGAAACGATGTTCAATATCGCTAGCTATCAGAGAGATGCAAATTAAAACCACAATGAGATACCACTTCACACCAGTCAGAATGGCTATCATAAACAAAGCAACAAACAACAAGTGTTGGAGAGGTTGTGGAGAAAAGGGGGCCCTAGTGCACTGCTGGTGGGACTGCAGACTCTTACAACCACTATGGAAAGCAGTATGGAACTTCCTCAGGAAACTAAAAATGGATCTGCCTTTTGACCCAGCAATTCCACTGCTGGGACTCTATCCTAAGAATACTAAAACACCAATTCAAAAGAACCTATGCATCCCAATGTTCATAGCAGCACAATTTACAATAGCTAGATGCTGGAAGCAACCAAGATGCCCATCAGTAAATGAATGGATCAAAAAACTATGGTACATTTACACAATGGAATTCTATGCAGCAGAAAGAAAGAAGGAGCTCCTACCCTTTGCAACAGCGTGGATGGAGCTGGAAAACATTATGCTTAGCGAAACAAGCCAGGCAGTGAAAGACAAATACCATATGATCTCACCTTTAACAGGAACCTAAATAACAAAACAAAGAAGCAAGCAAAATATAACCAAAGACACTGAAATAGAGGACAGGCTGACGGTGATGGGAGGGGAGACAAGAGGGAATTTAAGGGGTCAGTGGGAAGGGCTCACAGGAACAAACTTAAAGGGCACATGGTCATAAACTAAGGGGAGGGCTGTAATGATAGGGAAGTGGGGAGGGTGGGAGGAGGGAAAGGATTGGGATTAAAAAGGAGAACGCTGTATTTGAACAATGATTAAAAGATAATAAAAAAAGAGGCACTCAAAAATAAATAAATAAAGAAAGAAAGAAAGAAAGAAAGAAAGAAAGTCTTTTAGAAAAAAAAAAAGAAAAGAAAAGAAAATCCTATAGACTCTACCCAAAAACTGCTTGACCTAATAAATGATTTGGCAAAACAGCGGGATACAAAGTCAATATCCAGAAATCAAAGGCATTTCTGTACACCAACAATGAAACAACAGAAACAGAGATCAAGGAAAAATTCCCATTTGAAATAGCAAAAAGAAAAATAAAACACCCAGGAATAAACCTAACCAAAGAGATAAAAGACCTGTATTCAGAAAACTACAGAACACTGAGGAAAGAAATCAAGGAAGACACAAACAAATGGAAACATATACCGTGTTCATGGATTGGAAGAATTAATATCATCAAAATGTCCATACTACCCAAAGCAATTTACACATTCAATGCAATACCTATTAAAGTACCAATGGCTTATTTCACAGACATAGAACAACACTTCAAAAATTTGTATGGAATTATAAACGACCCCAGATAGCTGCTGCAATTTTGAGAAAGAAGAATAAAGTAGGTGGGATCACAATACCCGACACTAAACTATACTACAAGGCCACTGTAATCAAAACAGCCTGGTACTGGCATAAAAACAGGCACATAGGCCAATGGAACAGAACAGACAGCCCAGAAATAAGCCCAAGTCTCTATGGTCAATTAACATTTGACAAAGGAGGCAGCAACATAAAATGGAGTAAAAATAGCCTCTTCAACAAATGGTGTTGGGAGAACTGGACAGCTACGTGCAAAAAAATGAAACTTGAACACCAATTTACACCATATACAAAAATAAATTCAAGGTGGATAAAAGACTGAAATATAAAACGTGGCATCATTAAAGTCCTAGAAGAGAATGTAGGTAGGAAAATCTCAGATATTCCAAGCAGAAACTTTTTTACTGACATGTCTCCTAGAGCAAGGGACATAAAGGAAAGAATAAACAAATGGGACCTCATCAAAAATAAAAGCTTCTGCACAGCTAAAGAAAACAGTATCAAAATAAAAAGAGAACCAACTCTTTGGGAAAACATATTTGCCAATGATATCTCAGACAAGGGTTTAATCTCCAAAATATATAAAGAACTTACACGACTGCACTCTAAGAAGACAAGGAATCCAATTAAAAAGTGGGCAAAGGACTTGAACAGACACTTCTCCAAGGAGGACATACAGAAAATCCAAAGACACATGAAACGATGTTCAATATCGCTAGCTATCAGAGAGATGCAAATTAAAACCATAATGAGATACCACTTCACACCAGTCAGAATGGCCATCATAAACAAAGCAACAAACAACAAGTGTTGGAGAGGTTGTGGAGAAAAGGGGACCCTAGTGCACTGTTGGTGGGACTGCAGACTGGTACAACCACTATGGAAAGCAGTATGGAACTTCCTCAGAAAACTAAAAATGGATCTGCCTTTTGACCCAGCAATTCCACTGCTGGGACTATATCCTAAGAATACTAAAACACCAATTCAAAAGAACCTATGCATCCCAATGTTCATAGCAGCACAATTTACAATAGCTAGATGCTGGAAGCAACCAAGATGCCCATCAGTAAATGAATGGATCAAAAAACTATGGTACATTTACACAATGGAATTCTATGCAGCAGAAAGAAAGAAGGAGCTCCTACCCTTTGCAACAGCGTGGATGGAGCTGGAAAACATTATGCTAAGCTTAACAAGCCAGGCAGTGAAAGACAAATACCATATGATCTCACCTTTAACAGGAACCTAAACAACAAAACAAAGAAACAAGCAAAATATAACCAAAGACACTGAAATAGAGGACAGGCTGACAGTGGCCACAGGGGAGAGAAGAGAGAATTTCAAGGGAGAATGGGAAGGGTTTATTGGAACAAATTTAAAGGACATATGGACAAAAACCAGGGGGAGGGTGGTAATGGGAGGGAAGTGGGGAGGGTTGGGTGGGTTGGCTGGATTGGGAGTAAAAAGGAGAAAACTGTATTTGAACAATGATTAAAATTTTAAAAAATGAGAAAAAAAGAAAAAAATTAATGCTGCCAAAATCATTTTTGAAACACATATAGATGTACATAAATGTACACACTAAAGTAAATAACTGGTGGGAAACTCAAAATTGAATCTAGAATAGAATAAAGGTATACTATCAAAATTAATTAGATTATTCTTTAGATTGAAACTGAATTAACTATTTGAATAAAAGCATACAATAAATAATACTTAACACACTGCTAACCTAAATCAATTAAGAAATTAAACTGAGCCCTGCCTGGTATAGCTCAGTGCAGGCCTGCAAACCAAAGTGTTGCCAGTTCAATTCCCAATTGCGGCACATGCCTGGGTTTCCAGCCAGGTCTCCCCCTAGTAGCTGGGCACAAGAGGCAGCCACACACTGATGTTTCATTTCCTCTCTTTCTTCTTCCCTTCCCCCTCTCTAAGAAATAAATAAATGAAATCTTTTTAAAAAATTAAACTGACATTAAATTTGGTTTACAAACTTTCCATAATTCTTAATATTAAAACAACCCCCTGAAAGTGAGTAGGTAGTATTTAAATATTTATTAATCTTGGGAGTTCTGGCCAAGATGGACACATAAATAGAAACCCTTTGCTTCCTCAAACAACTGAAAGGAGTATAACAGCCAATCTAAAATCAATAAACAACCAGAAGTGCCAGAAAATCATACTGCATGGAACTCCAACAACCAAGGAGTTAAAGAAACAGTCAACCAGAACAACCAGACCAGTAAGTTAGCAGAGAGAACCGCAGGCGAGGTTGTAGATCACACAGGTAGGGCTGACTGAACAGGAAACTGAGACTCAGAGCTGACTGTGGACTACATTGGTTGCCACAGTGGGAAAAACTCCATCTCACACAAGAGTTTACTGGAAAGTGGAGCAAGAGCCAAGCAGGTGAGCTGCATTGTTCCCTCTGTGGCCCCTCCCCAACCGGCAGCCCCACAGCACAACATGGAGGGTTCCCTGCCTGGGTGAATACCTAAGGCCCTGCCCCATTACAACTTAAAAGGTGAGCTGAGACAAAGAAATAGGACCCAAATAAAGAACAGCAAAACTTCAGAAAGAGAGCTAAGTGATGAGGAGATAGCCAACCTATCTGATAGAGAATTTAAAGCCCTGGTAATCAAAATGCTCACAGAACTGATTGAGCTTTGTTGAAAAAATGAAAGAACAAATGAAAGATATCTAAAATTAAATAAAGAAAAATATTCAGGGAGTCAACAGTGACAGGAAGGAAACCAGGACTCAAAGCAATAATTTGGAACAAAAGGAAAAAATAAACATCCAAGTGAAACAGAATGAAGAAACAAGAATCCAAAAAAACGAAGAGAGACTTAGCAACCTCTGGGACAACTTGAAACATTCCAATATCCAAATTGTAGGTGTGCCAGAAGGAGAAGAACAAAAGCAAGAAATTGACAACTTATTTGAACAAATAATGAAGGAAAACTTCCCCAATCTGGTGAAGGAAATAGACTTCCAGGAAGTCCAGGAAGCTCATAGAGTCCCAAAGAAGTTGGACCCAAGGAGGAATACACCAAGGCACATCATCATTAAGTTACCCAAGATCAAAGATAAAGAAAGAATCCTAAAAGAAGCAAGAGTAAAGAAGAGAGTGACCTACAAAAGAGTTCCTATGAGACTATCAGCTGATTTCCCAAAGAATTTGAACCCAAGGAGGAACACACCAAGGCACATCATCATTAAGTTACCCAAGATCAAAGATAAAGAAAGAATCCTAAAAGAAGCAAGAGGAAAGGAGAGAGTGACCTACAAAGGAGTTCCCATGAGGCTAGCAGGTGATTTCCCAAAGAAACCTTGCAGGCAAGAAGGGGCTGGAAAGAAGTATTTGAAGTCATGAGAGGCAAGGACCTACATCCAAGATTACTCTATCCAGCAAAGCTTTCAGTTAGAATGGAAGGGCAGATAAAGTGCTCCCCAGATAAGGTCAAGTTAAAGGAGTTCATCATCACCAACCCCTTATTATATGAAATGTTAAAGGGACTTTTTTAAGGAATAGAAGAAGATCAAAACTATGAACAGTAAAATGACAACAAACTGACAGCTATCAACAAATGGACCTAAAAAAAAACAAAACAAAGAAAACAAAAAGTAAGTGAACTACTAGGAATATAACCAGAGAAATGGACATCATATGGAGGGTTTTTAATGAGGAGGGGGAAGGGAGGAATAGGGAGGGAAAGGTACAGGGAAGAAGAAGGATAATTGGTAGGCATAAAATAGGAGAGATAAAAAATAGTATAGGAAACAGAAAACTCAAAGAACTTATATGTACAACCCATGGACATGAACTAGGGGATAGGGAATATTGGAGGGTTGAGGGTGCAGGACGAAGTGGGAAAGGGGGAAAAATTGGGAAAAGTGTAATAGCATAATCAATAAAATATACTTTAAAAATGAATAAATGAATAGATAAATATTTATTAATCTTATGCAAGACAGACAAATAATAATTTAGTTTATCTAAATACAGATTTTGTGGATTTTATCAATCCTATTATGTTGGTGTGACTAATTTGTACTGTCTGCACTGTTACTTTATAAATCAAGGACATTCAAACTTAGATTATTCAAGTAAGATTCTATTTATTTGCAACCCAAGGAAAGCACCCAACTTTTTAAAAAGTTAATTTAGGAGAGTAATGATCAAAAATACTTAAAATTCAAATAAATTTCAAGTGAGCCCTATGGTCTCGAGAAATGTAAAAAATGTAAGCTAGAAGCTGGATTTTAAAGACTTAATAAAAATAAGAAGGTAAATTATAAAATTAATATTTTATGTTAATTACATGTTGAAATGGTAATATTCAGGATATATCATGTTAAAAATATATTAAAATGAATATTTCTTCCTTTGTACTAATTTAAATGTAGCCACTAGAATACCCAAAATATATAAGTGGCTCACATTTGTGTTTCACATTCTATTTCTATTGCACATTGGTCTAGAGACTATCAAGTAAGGGGTGTAATTTCAGCAATGACAACAGAGCAGAGTAAATCAACAGAATACAGTTGGATCTCAAAAAGTAAATGATTAATAAAAGATGACAAATTTGTAAAGAAAGAATTAAAAGTTGTAAGGCAACCTGTAGTATAACCTGTGGTAAATTTACACATGGGAAAAATATAACACAGCAGAAGGCAATAAGATATTGTAATATTTTTATAACGTAATCTACTCCCTATTGACCTTCACAGAATTTTAATAAAATGTAGTGTGAAATGATCCTAACAATAAAAATAAATGTAGATATTTTACATATTCTAAAAGTATGAAGATTTGTAGCAGTAGTAACATGTTAATGTTACATAATATTAAGACAAAAATATCAAATTAAGTATCTATAATTCAATTATAGCTAAAATCATGAGTAAATTATAATATCTATACTGCATAATTTTAGTGAAACTACTGAGGCAGGACAGTCATATTTTAGTCAATTAATTACTTTAAGAAAAGTTTTTTTAATAAGTAAATGCAACTGACTGAATCATGTATTTTTAAAGGATAATTCTGACATGTTATAACTCATCTTGTCATTAAAAAGCTAAGAGTATTCAGAGAAAATCTTATCTTATTATGAAGCTGCTAGAGGATTATAGGATATTTTAAAATTTAACTTTTATGCAAGGAATACCTTCTGCACAAGAAAAGTGAGTCCAATTTGGTACAATTTCGGTATGAATCCAGAAATCTTGAATTGTAACTGAAATAGTTTTCTAAGTGGGATGCTATTTCAGGCAAGTAAAATGGATGACACATGAAATTATATATGTATATTTCTTTATTATTTCATGGATGACACATTAAATAAATATATGTACATATTTAAATCTTTTAGAAAATAATTATTTTCCAGAAAGAATTTTTGTCACCAAAAAAATTCAAGCAATGACTAGATCAGAATTTAGCAAGTTTGTCTGTCAAACTGCACACTGTAAATATGTCAGGCTTTGTGGGCCATAAGGTCTCTGTCATAGCTACTCACCTCTGCTGCTGTAGTGAAATCTATTTCCTAGTAACTCTCTGGAACAGAAATAATCTTTGCAAATTCTTAGTCCATATAGTTGGGGTGGAGTTGACTCAACTCAATTCCAGAAATTAGTATGTAACTTGGAGCATAACTAATTAGAGTATTCCATTTTCCTGACCACAGAGATTGGCCCAAGGAAGGCCACATGACAAAATAGAGATAACAAAATGCAATTGAATTTTGCAATCATTTATTGACAATAGAGTGTTTGAAAAATAGTGCACCTTCTGGTCAAGATGGCGATATAGGCAGACATGGCTCACCTCTTCACACAACCACATCAAAATTCCAACTAAAATATAGAACAATTATCACTCAGGAATGCCAGAAACCAAGTTGAACAGAATCTGGCAACTACAGAATTGAAGAAACCACATCTGTCCAGACTGGTAGGAGGGGCATGGACATGGAACAGGCTGGCCCAACACCAATATGGATAAAAATTTGGGAGAGATATCTTGGGAGGGAGGAGTCCCAGACCCACACCAGGACCCCCAGGCCAGGATTCTAGCTCCACGAAGGTAAGTGCCCACAACTTCTGGCTGTGAAAACAAGCAGCAGTTGAGTCAGTGGAGGAGGCTGCTGGAGCCCTAAGCAGTCCTCTTGGGAAACCCACATACAGACTCACCTGCTCAGACTCTCTCTCTTTGAGCTCAAACACTGGAGTGGCAGCTTGAAGGGCACCAGTGGCATACAGGGAAATACTGAAGTACCTGGCAACGGTTGACAGAGGCATTTGTCCCTTTCCTCAGCCCTCCTCCTACAGAGCTGATAGGCTGGTGCCATATCTGAAACTCCATCAACTTGGCTAACATTGTGTGACACACCTTGGAGATCCCCATAGACTCCACCCCACCCCCAATTCATGGGCCTCCCAAGCTGCTTTTCCGTAAGAATGGCTAGTCTTTGCTCCTAAATCCTATCAAACAAGCAACAGTTAGTTTCAGTGAACCCTAGAGGCAGCCAGATTAGTGTCACAGTTTGACTTCACCTGGGAATCTCCAAGTCCAGCATAAGGGGAAGCCATCTCAGATTGTTTTACAGCTCAGGCAGGGTGCCCCGGCAAAATACAGGTGAGGGCTGACCTTGGCCTGCAGTACTCGGGGAACCCCAGGACCAATGCACCCAGTGGACAGCTGCAGATCACATTGGAGCACCCCCAACTAGCCCCTGCACAGCTGATCCTCCACGGAGGGTGGAGGCTGGTGATCAGTGGTCACAGCCAGTCCTTGCAGCTGAATGGCCAGGCTACATCCCCCCCATTGATCTACCAATAGCAACCAAGACTCAACTATAAGAGGAGGGTGTACTCAGCCCACATAAAGGGTACACCTTGAGTACCCAGCTTGGGTGATATGGGAGACAGTGTCACTAGACCCCACAGGACACCAACTACATTAGGCCACACTACCAAGACACAGAGTCAATGCAGCTCTTCCTAATACATAGAAACAAACACAAGGAGACTGCCAAAATGAGGAGACAAAGAAACATGGCCCAAATATAAGAACAGATCACAATCCAGAAAAAGAGTTAAATGAAATCAATATAAGCAATCTATCAGATGCAGAAGTCAAAACACTGGTTATAAGGATATTCAAGGAACTTAGTGAAGACCTCAGTAGCATAAAAAAGACCCAGTCAGAAAAGAAGAATACACTAATTGAAATAAGAAACAGTTTACAGGAAAACAAAAGTACAATGGATGAAGCTAAGAATAAAATCAATGATTTGGAACATAAGGAACAAACAAAACAAAACAAAACAAAAACCAAAAAAAACCCAACCACAGAGAACAAGAAGAAAAACAATAAAAAAAATGAGGATAGTATAAATAGCATCTGGGACAACTTTAACCAATCCAACATTTGTCTCATAGGGGTGCCAGAAGGAGAAGAGAAAGAGCAAGAAATTGGAAATCTATCTTAAAAAATAATGAAAGGAAGCTTCCATAATTTGGTGAAGGAAATAGACTTGCAAGTCCAAGAAGCACACAGAGTCCCAATTATGATGGACTCAAAGAGGCCCACTCTAAAACACATCATTATTAAAAAGCCAAAGGATAAAGATAAAGAGAGACTCTTAAAAGCAAGAGAAAAAAAAGTAGTTACTAGAAATTAGTGCCAGATGGGAAGGGGGAGGGGAGAATGGGTGAAGAGATAGGGCATTAAGAAGTACAAATAGGTATAGTTACAGAATAGCTATGGGAATATAAATTACAGTATAGGAAATGGAGTAGTCAAAGAATTTATATGCATGACCCATGGTCATGAACAATGGTGGGAGCATTGCCCGAGGGTGTAGGGCCCACTGGGTAAAGGGGGGCTAAGAGGGAAAATTCAGGACAACTGTAATAGCATAATCAATAAAATATGATTTAAAAACAACAAAAAAGAAAAATCATATATGTATTCTCTGATTTAAGCAAACTTATTTTTGAAAATGTCCAGCTATACAATGTAATTAAAAACAAACTAATAAAACAAGGCCCTAATGATATCAAAATTATCTCACAGGGCATGATGGCATAATAAGAAATTTAAGGTAAAAAATGTAATGTGTTATAAAGCAGCATCGACTAGGCAGTAGAAGAACATTAGCTCACTTTAGCAGTACCTAATAGATGGGATGAAGCCAGGAGTTTAGAAACTACAAGTTCAGTTATAAAGTTACTTTCAGGGAAAATCTTCACATTTTAGAGAAAAGTAAAGCTGAATTAAAAAGTTGCTGTAGCTCTGACCAATGTAGCTCAGTTGGGTGTCTTCCTGAAAAGTGAAAGGTCACTGGTTTGATCCCTGGTCAGGGCACATGCCTGGATTGCAGGCTGGTCCCCAGTCAGGGCATGTGCAAGAGGCAACATGTTTCTCTCACATGTCAATGTTTCTCTCCTTCTCTTTGTACCTCCCTTCCACTCCCTCTAAAAATAAATAAAATATATTTTTAAAAAGTTGTTGTAATGCTTTGGAACAGCTAGCAGAACAAGCAGAATATCATGGATTAAGGACCCAATCTCTCTCTCTTCATCATTAATAATATCTAACATGGTTTACTGAGAACTTTATTTTCCCTAAGGAAAAGTCTTATTGTTCCAACATGACTGGTCCACAAAAATACAGGCTTTGACTTTACAGAAATTTGATTTGTTGCCAGCTCTGACAAACGATATAGGATTACCTACAGAAGAATAGGATTACCTACAAAATATTCATCACAAATCAATCATACACTTACCCTGTTATTATGGTCACTAACTTTGATGATAGGTTCATTTTATCTAAGATCCCATACAGTGGCCCGGCCACTGGGACTGGCTGATGCTAAAATGTGCTGGACTTGTCTGTTCCATGCAATGCAGCTGATATCTTCTGGGGGCTATAAAGAATAAACTATTAAAAACCATTTCTCAATTATAATCAAATTTAACCATAACATCTGATCCTCCTTTTTAAAAAATAGATTACTTAAAAATCTAATCTGTCTACTCCACAAATCTGCTTTACATTCCTAAATTCTCAACATATACAACAGTTTCATATTGTCTCATCCACTAGGGATTTATTAAGCTCCTGTTATAAATAAAGCCCTGTTTCTTTATTTTGCAAGTGCCACAAGGTACATAGGGGACCACAAAGCAGATGTGGGTCCATATAACTAGGTAGAGCAAAAGTTAGAGCCTAGACAACTAGAAAAATATCATTATAATGGTCAACCACACACTATCATCATGCCAACCTCAGACTGGCAAATGTTAGGTCCCATTATCATTGTAATGGCTACTCAAATTGAGTAGTCTACACAACACAAAGAAACTCAAAGAGGCAGCAGAAGAACTGCTGTTTCTCAACTTATCAAAAATACATAGTACAGCCCTGAGTGGTGCGGCTAGGTCATTCCTCAAAGCGAAAGGTCGCCAGTTCTGTTCCTGGATGGGGTACATGCCTGGGTTGAGAGTTCAATCCCCAGTCAGGGTGTGTACAGAAGCCAACCGAATGGTGTTTCTCTCTCTTTCTCCTTCCCTTCCCCTCTCTCTAAAAATAAATAATAAGTGAAATATTTTAAAAATTATTAAGTATAGGGAATAATGCCTTGGAGCCATCACACCAGAATAAAACAGGTGACTGACCTGGAACCTGAAATTGTCCAGAACTCAATAATCCTGTAGATCTTCTGAACTTCAAGCTAGGGCTGGGTTGCTTTTTTAAAAATAAGTTCCCTGCCCTGGCTATGTGGCTCAGTGGATCAAATGCCAGCCTATGAACCAAAGGGTCCCCAGTTGATTCCCACTCAGGGCACAAGCCTGGGTTGTGAGCCAGGTCCCCAGTACGGGGTGCATGAGAGGCAACCACACACTGATGCTTCTCTCTTCTACCCTTTCCCTCTAAAAATAAATAAATAAAATCTTTTAAAAAATAAAATAAGTTCCCCTGAGAGTCTATTTTTTTATTCTAAGGTTGGATTGTGTTAAAATACTGTATCTAAAACAATTATTAAAGACAACTATTTTATTCACTATTGTGTGTCTACTACAATGAACAGTCTCCAGCAGATGCACTGAATAAATATTTGCTGTTGAAAGACTCACTGGTATTTTGAAAAAGACTGATTAATACTCCACTGCCCTGAAGAAAAGTCAATGACATCTAAACACAGATTTTAAACAAATATATTTAGTGTGGGAAAAAACCTGAAATACATTAAGGATAGAAGAACTGATTTTGGCTCTTCTGATTACATCAAAATCTGTAATACCTGTGTTTTGGCTCCTGGTGTCATTGGAGTTGCAAAGTTGTTTAGATCCCAAATGTAAATTTCAGACTCATTAGCACCAGAGGCCACCAGATTAGTCTGCAATAAGAAACAATTAATAACTAAATAGCACTTAAAAATTTGAGAGAACGCAGGTTAACTCAGTTCATACCTGGAAGGATCTGTCAGTTTTAGGTCATAAATTTTTTTATTTAAATAAAGAAGCAGAAAGTATGAATTTCTAACTACTATGAATAACAGTGTAAAATTTAAATAGTTTCTTAGAAAACATATAAAATTCTATTTAACTCAAAAAGATAATGTGTGTATTGACATTTTAATACAAGACATTAAAAAATAATTACATGGCTAAATTCATGCAACCACATGGGAATTAACATTTGTGGTTTTAAATCACTGCAAGGGAATCCGATTGTGGAAAGCAAAAGCATCATCATTTATTGCTTTCAAGCAAATACTGAATCCTAAAATAATGGCATCTACCTCCGGGGATCGCAAACCAGCTTCTGGAGCCAGACCAAGGTAGTGCTAGTAAAATCTCTCCTCTTAAATCCCTCACATAATTCTATTTCCTTTATACTCAATTTTGTTGCAGGTGGCAATATTTCTAGGTTTTCTCTGTTCCATACCTTTATGGTCAAAAAGCCCTAAAACTGACATGAAGTACAGCAAGATAATGAGTTTCATGTATTAATCTTCATCCTTTATTGTTCACTCTCATAAATTCTTCTCTGATCAACAGACATATAACTGAAAATAGAGGAATTCTATGGTAATAGGTACCTATAATACAAGACGTTAACCAAAAATCAGCAGCTGTTTGATTTGAGTAACAAAGGAACTAGCTTTCTAATCTGAAGAATAAATACCATGATGGCAGAAACTAAGAATTTTGGGTTTTAAGTTCTATATCTTAAGTATGTACATATAACACTATAAACTAATATAAACTTTATAAACTAATATAAACTTTAAGATAATAGTTATTCTTTTTGCTTGATAGACTCTAGTAGTCTATTAACTCAAGATATTTACTAACCTATATATTTATAACATTAATATTCAGTAATGTTTATAATAGTAACAGCAGACTCTTAATTGTCTAATTAAATTTGCACTATAGCTGTGTATATTTCTAATTATGTCATACAGTAGTGACCTCTTTGTCATAAATACCAAATTTCTCAATTAATAAAACAGTGGATTAACCCAGACATCACAGCATCAACCCAATGCTGCATTGTACAAACAGTTAAAAAGCAAGGTTTCTGAATTATGGGGCTCCTAATGTTTAAAAACTACCCAGATGTATGACATCTCCAGACTTCTATGAATTAAATCAGCCAGATCCCTTCCATGGAGTTAGTATCATTTATCCTGAACTCAACTCTGAACACTCCATTCTTCAAACACATATACTCGCTCATCAATCTGCTTAGGCACACATTCTTAACTTTTCACTCCAAGACTGAGACATAATAGAGTCATATACTTATTGCAAATACGTAGCCCATATCTCAAGTAAATGTCAAAAGTCTAACCTGAAAAATGTTTACATCCAAGGCTCTCACTGGGCCAGTATGCTTGTCATTTTGGGCAATCACAACTTCCTTCTCTCCAGCTATAATTTTAGAAGGATCATAAAGAATAATATTTCCATTTTCACCACCCACAATCAGAACTCCACAGATATTGCCTCTGGAATCCATCTTATGAGGCCCCCATATCAACTTGTGGTACCTCTAAGAGAAAATGAGTGAAGCCATTAATTTTGGAAGTCAAATAAATGTAGAATTTAATTTGAAATCATACATTTAATTCTTCACATATTTATAAATACTGCCAAAACACTGCTTCTCCTCTAGTCCTGGCAGCTGTGAATGACTTGGTGAAATGGCACTTTAGATATTATACTCATGTTCATATTTGATTTTGTAACTTTTTTGAGTAAAAATATGCTTTTGTAAGAGGTAATACACTTATGACAAAGTGTACTTGATTTGTGTGTCAAAGATACGGAGTTACAAGTGGTTTCACCATCTAGAAACTGTTAGGCCTGGGCAAGTTAGTAGATCTTTCTAGGCTGCTTTTGGTTTATCTGAAAAATAGAGCTAATCAACCACTTCCCTTAATTCTATTTGACTATGGAAGTGCTTACCAACAAGTGATTTGTTAAACAGTAAATGTGAAGGGAATCACCTAAAATTTTCTAAGAAAGCCCTGGCTGGCACGGCCCAGTTGGTTGAGCACCATCCCGCAATGCCAAAAGTCGCCAGTTCAATTCTGATCAGGGCACGTGCTGGACTTCCAGGCCTGATCTCTGGTTGGGGTGCATGAGAGAGGCAACCCATCAAGGCTTCTCTCACACATCAGTGTTTCTGTCCCTCTCTTTCTCTCTCCCTTCAGCTCTATTTTTTAAAAAATACTTTATTGCCCTGGCTGGCATAGCTCAGTGGATTGAGCGCGGGCTGGGAACTAGGTATCGCAGGTTCGATTCCCAGTCAGGGCACATGCCTAGGTTGCAGGCCATGACCCCCAGCAACTGCGCATTGATGTCTCTCTCTCTCTCTCTCTCTCTTTCTCCCTTCGCTCTCTAAAAATAAATAAATAAAATCTTTAAAAATATATTTTATTTATTTTAGAGAAAGGAGAAGGGAGGGAGAAAGAGTGGGACAGAAACATTGATCAGTAGCCTCTTGCATGCCTCCAACCAGGGACCTGGCCTGCAACCCAGGCATGTGCCCAGACCTGGAATTGAACCACAACCTTTTGGTTTTCGGGACAGTGCCCAATCTACTGAACCATACCAGCCAGGGCAAATAAAATCTTTATATAAATACAAAAAAAGTAACTCTACTATATCATGAGGGGGAAAATACTAGAAACTGGATCCTCTCCTTCCTATCTCACATATAACAGTCAACAATTAGAAAATCAATAGACATGGACTCTTCTTGACTTCCACAGAAATTCACTAATATATTTTTTGACAAAATATTTCATGTCATTGTTGGTAATATTCTTTGCAGTTTCTAAGAATGATATATTGATAGAAAAACTAGGCACAAATCACAACATTCATTCAAATATAGCCACATGAATTTATGGTTGAATCTCATACCTGTGAGAAGAAGAGAAAGTGGCACAAGATTTCATATCCAAGGACGGATCAGAAAGGTCTAATTCAAATATCTCAAGGGAAGCATTAGTACTAAATGTTGCGTCCAATTGCTGAGCAGATGTTCCTACAGAAAATACATTTATGGTAACTATGCACACAAAAATAAGACACTCAGGAAACCATACAACATAGAAATTAAATGCATGTTTTTCAGTGATCTCACCCATGAGTGCTGTAATAGTGGCTGAAATCACAGCACATATACCACTGAGCAGATGTTCAAATCACTACAGCAATGAGATACTAACTCAGGGTTCAGAGATGATGTTTATAAGAGGGAAGAGTGCAGATAATTTTTTAAGCCTACAGATCCTTTAAAAGCTCTCTGTAAAAACAGTACCGTGATTTACTCTGCCTCCTTATAGTCACAAATGATATAACTCCAAGTCTGTTTATGTAAAAAAGCTAGCATCAAAATTGATCTTCATTCAAACTGATATTTAACAGTTTTGTTTACACATATCTATTGTGCTTAATACTGGAGGAATAAAGATAAAACACAACTGGTATAAAGTGGGGAAGATACTATAAATACATTGTGATTAACGCTGTGATGCTGAGGTGCTATGGGAACACAGAGGAAGGTCACTGAATCCAGCTGACAGCCAGGAGGGAGGTATCTTGCCAGAGAAGAAGAGGCTTTCTAGAGATGAAGCTTGACTTGAAGCTTAAAGAACAGGTGTGAATAAGTCAGATGTACTATCTTTGTCGAACTTACCTGTAGCTAGGTAAATGGAATGATTCTGAGCAGGGCTCCATGCCTGCATAGCTGTATGATCTACTTCCTTTAACTTCATCCTGCTAAAGAGAATATTTTACACAGAAATACACTGAACATGTAACATAGAACATAAAAATATACTGGACAAACCATTACATCATTAGTAATGTCCAATTAAATGTCCAATAATGTCCAATAAATCCAATTCAGCATCATTTCTTGGGAATGTTCAATATTAGAAAGGAGAGATACTTGGTCAATTATTTTGAGACAAATATAGAGCTATTCTGACATTTACCGAATATAGTCTGTCAGCTAGAAAATCAGTGTGGAAAAAATTGGCTACACTATATGCTTCTCAGACGAGGACACGTGGCAATGTACCAGGGGTAAGAGAAGGCACATAAAGCACAAGGTGCGTCTTCCTGGAGCAGGATTGTTCAATAGGAGCAGTTTTTAAAATTAATTTTAAATTAAACAGAATAACTACAAAGAAGACTATAGGAAGCCCACAGATTTTAAAGATAAAGCAGAAATTTTTAAAGACCTGTTCACTCCAACCTACAATCCCCATACTACTCGTTTATATATTCTCTTTTTTCAGGTTACTTTGGTAGAAAATTTCAGGAAGTACTGTGCTATTGCTTAAAAAAAGAATATTATTCTATATAAATGCATTCAGATGACACAGTATTCCACTGTAAAGATATACCATAATTTCATTGCTTAGTTCAGTAATGATGAACACCTAAGTTGTTTCTAATCTTTTGCTATATTTGCAAAAACAAAGGCTGAAATAAAGGGCCATTGTACATATTATTGCATTAAGGGGCAAGGATAGCTATAAACTTCCAGAAGTAAAACTGCCAGGTTAAAGGACAAATGAGATTTCAATTCTGATGGATATTGCCAGGTTGCCCTCAATGGTAACTACTTTTTCACATTCTCAAGAATAATAGAATAGCTGCTGCCCTACAGCCTTACCAGAATACCACTTTTGGGGGGGGCCAGGGGGGAGGGGTGACACTTTTTGACTTTTAACAACAGGACCAATCAGTGAAATATTAGCTCTGTATAGTACAATTTGCAATTATCAGACTCTAAAGAATGTTGAATATTATTTCCTTCTCTTACCTCTATTTTTAAAAAAATTTGAAATATGTTTATTGATTTCAGAGAAGAACATTGATGTGAGAGAGAAATGATGATTAGGTGCCTCCCATACGCTCCAACCAGGAATCAAAGGGAAACCTAGGTATGTGCCCTTACCGGGAACTGAACCCATAACCTTTGGCGTATGGGATGACACTCCAACCTACTGAGCCAACTGGCAAGGGCTCTCTGTCTCTGTCATCTTTTCTATCTATTCTTATCGCTACCATTTGCCTATTTTTGCATTATGTTCTCAGACTTTATCTGTTGGTTTTGCTTACGTATTTTTTTACCTTTCACAAGATTTTATTTTTAAAAATAGATTTTATTTTAGAATTGTTTCAGGTTCACAGAAAAATTGAGTGAAAGCATAGAAAGTTCCCACATACCTCTCCCTGACCCCCCCCCCCCCACCACAGTCTGCCACCATCAAAACCCTGTACTACAGGAGTACATTTATTGGTTTCAGGCAAAGACCCAACAGAGACACATCATTATATCCCAAAGCTTGTAATGTACATTAGGGTTCACTCCTTGTGTTATACATTCCATGGGTTTTGACAAATGTGTAATGACTCATACCCACCATGACAGTATCATGCAGAAGTTTCCTTGCCCTAAAAGCTCTCCGTGCTCCACCTATTCACCCCTCTCTTTCTCCCTCCCTCCTGGCAACCACTGATCTTTTTACTGCCTCCATAGTTTTGCCTTTTCCAAAATGTCACTTAGTTACAATCACAGAATATTTAGCCTTTGCAGACTGACTTCTTTCACTTAGCAATAGGCATTTGAGTTTTCTCCATGGCTTTTTGTGACTTGACAGCTCAATTCTTTTTAGCATGGAAAAATGTTCCATTGTATGGATGTACCATGATTTTTATTTTTTATAGTCAAATTTCTCACTTAAAAATGGTTGCTGAATTTTGATTAGTTAGCAAGGACTTGTGCATTTCAGATTATGAATAAGTTCACTCAGATTTTTCTTCTAGAAAATCCATTTATGGTTTATGCTTTACATTTAGATTTTGACTCACTTGAAATGTATCCTGGGATACAATGGATATTCAAAGTTTCTTTTTTCTGTTATCACTCCAAAATTGTTTTTTGAAATATCTTTTTCCTACTAAATTAGGTATCACTTTCCATTATGTACTAAATTCTTTTTATTATGTTTATTTCTGAATTTACTATTTAGGTTTATATTCCTGTAGGTATCAGGATGTAGGTTAGGATTCACATTCTTCTATATGCTTAGGCTTATTTCTGCATTTCCAGTCCATAGGCCCATTTGCTTGCTGACAGGTTCGGCAGTCCACCGTTTTAAATACTGAGACTTTATATATGACTTCAGTAACCCCAACCCACTGCTCTCCCCAACCTTGTTTCCTTTGTTATTGCTTTTTATTTTACTACATAAATGTTAGAAAAGTTTTTGACAATTCCAGAAAAAGTGTTAGTAACTTTATGGAATCTACATCAAATTAATAAATTTAGGGAAAACTAACACAATGTCTGAATCTTCCTAGCGAGCACATGGTGTCTTGATTCAAGTCTTCTTTTTGTATCTTTCAGTATTATTTTAATTTTTTTGACATTGGATTTGCTTATTCCTATTTCACCTTTTGGCTTTGCTTATAAATGTGGCTTCCCCCCTTTCATTATACTGTCTATATTTTTGTTACTGATATATAAAGGCTAATGATCTCTTTAATTAATTTTTTTCCTGTTATCTTACTGAATTCTCTTTTTGGAGTAGTTTCTCAGTAGATTCTTCTGTGTTTTCCACATATACACTCATGTCATGTCATGTTACTGTGCCAATAGTAACAGCTACCTCTGTTTCAAATGGTTATTCCTCTAATTTCGCTTGTCCCAGTTGGCTAGTATCTGAAGTAGTATATTAAGCAATAGCGATCACAGTGAGATTTCTTGTCCTGTTCTCTTTTCAGAGGGAAAGCCTACTGTATCACCACTGAGCATGATATTGGGATTTGAGATATATACATATGTGTACACATTAAGTATATATAATATAAGGAAACAGCCATTGACTACTCTTTTACTGAATGCTATTTATAAAGACTGGCTGTTGAATTTTGTCAAATGCTTTTCATTAGGTAATTGGAGATAACCATATGATTTTTCTCTTTAAGCCTATCAATAAAACAAATTATACTAATAAATTTCCTAAGGCTCCATTATCTCATACCCTGAATAAACTTCTCTCTCTCTCTTTTTCCCCTTGGGTCCTAGAGCCTGAAGTATTGTAACATATTGTGAAACCATGTGACCAAATACCTAAATATATCTACAACATGTATACCACAGTAATGTATAGTACATTATATACTAACATCTCAAAATGAATTTCTATTAATTTTATGCAAATTATGGTATAAGATTACTATGTGACACATTCTGAAATGGCACCAACTTCACATAGCATTCCATGTCAATTTACTAGTCAAAATCCTTACTGGTAATGATGTTTTCATACATTGTTATCTGAATATTTAAATTAAGCTGTTAATCTAATAACCACAGTACTTTACCAATTCAAATCACTGCATATGTGGATGTTAAAGTAAATGAGTAATACGGCAGGAAAAATATTTCTAAGTGAATAAACTTCTCTTGATCATGATGCATTATTTTACTGATGTGATGCTGGATTCCATTTGTTTAAAACAGTTTTGCAGCTAGAGTCACAAAAGTGAGATTCAGTCTATGGTTTTCTTCTTTTGTGCAGTGTTTGTCAAGTTTTCATATCAATCTTATACTTGCTTCCCCCAAATATGGAAGTTTTCCTTCTTTCTCTATGCTCTGAAACAGTCTGAAAGGCAGCAGTGGAATTACTGATTGTTTAAGGATTTAGAGAGCTCTCCTGTGAAACACCTGGGCCTGATACTACTGGGGGAGTTGCTTCTTTGGTGATTTTCTATGGAAATTGGTCTATTTGAATTTTCTTTATTCAAGGTCATTTTTGGTAAATCATATTTCCCTGTGTTTTCATTACTATGATTACCTATACATTCTACAATGGCTATTTGTATTCTCCACTGATCCAAGAATTGTTTGAGTTCAATATCCAAATGGAAGAGCCTTAATTTTTACTACATTGTGACTTTTTGATACTGTTTCTCCTTTATGACACTTACTAAAGTTTTCTCTGGGACCTACATAGGTGTTTTTGTGACCCTTCCAGGAGACTAAACAGGGCAGAGCTCTGGCTACTCAAACCTGAGTCTTGTCCTCTTGCCTTCTTCCCTGAGCAACATGAGCTTCAGCACCCTCTCCAGCTTCTCCACAAATTACCAGACTCTGGATTCCATGCAGTTGCCCAGCCACCAGGCCTGGCAAGCCAACAGTGTGGCCAGATTCTATGCAAGTGCTGGGGGCTTGGGCTCCTGGAACTCTGTGTCCCATTCCACCAGCATGCAAAGTCTCTGAGGTTCCGGGTGCCTGGCTGTGGGGATGGCCAGGGGTACAGAGGGCACATCCAGAGAGAGAAAGAGACTATGCAATGCCTGCATGGCCACTTGGCCTCCCACCTGAAGAAGTGAGAAGTCTGGAGGCTGATAATTGAAGACTGGAAAGCAAAATCCTGGAACACCTAGAGAAGGGACCTTGGGTCAGACACTGGGGACATTATCTCAAGACCATTGAGGACCTGAGGGCTGAGATCTCTGCAAGTTCTCTGGACAATGCCCATCTTGCTGCCCATCTCAACTTCAGAGTCAAACATGAAATGGAGCTGGCCATGCACCAGTCTGTGGAGAGTGACAACAGTGGGTTCCGAAAGGTCACTGATGACACCAATATCACTCAGCTGGAGCTGCAGACAAAGATCAGGGCTCTCAAGGAGGAGCTGGTCTTCAAAAAGAACTGCAAGGATGAAGTAGTCTACAAAACCCAGACTGGGTTTTGCCAGCTCTGGGTTGACCATGGAGTGGAGTGCCCTCAGATTTCAGGACCTCAGCAAGATCACAGCAGACAGCCAGGCCTAGGATAATGAGCTAGCTCAGAATAGCTGAGAGGAGCAGTCTAGTTTTGGTCCCAGTAGATTGACGTGAGCACCTCAGTGGTCACCTCACAGCCTGCTAAGATAGGAGCTGCTGAGATGACACTCACGGAGCTGAGACTACAGTCCTGTCCTTGGAGATCTTCCTGGACTAAATCTGAAGGCCAGTTTAGAGAACAGCCTGAGGGAGGTGGAGACCCGCTATGCCATGCAGATGGAGCAACAAGATCTTGTTGCACCTGGAGTCAGAGCTGGCCCATACCTAGGCAGAGAGGGCAGCACCCCGCATACGAAAGCCCTGATGAACATCGAGGTGAAACTGGAGGGTGAGGCTGCCATCTACCACTACCTGCTGGAACAAGGGGAGGACGTCGGTCCTGGTAACACCCTGGACAGCAGCAACTCTGAAATCCATCCAAGAGACCGCTACCCACAGGACTCTGGACAGCAAAGTGGTATCTGAGGTCAACAACACCAAACTTCTGAGGCATTAAAACAACAGAAGTGGGGCATGTTGTGGTACAGAGGAGGCCAATAAGTAGTTCAGAGGTCACTGAACATTTTAAAAAGTGTGCTCTGTTCTCAGGATCAAGTTCAATATTTCTTAATCAAATCAACACCATTACTTAATTGTTTACATCTTCTCTAAACTAATTATTTTCCATTTGATCTGTCTTGAACCAACAGTGAATTAAAATTCTCCTTACTAGCCCTGGCTGGTGTGGCTCAGTGGACTGACTGAGGGCCTGAGAACCAAAGGGTCACTGGTTTGATTCCCAGTCAGGATACATGTCTGTGGTGCAGGCCAGGTCCCCAGTAGGGGGTGTGTCAGAGTCAACCACACATTGATGTTTCTCTTCCTCTCTTTTGCCCTCCCTTCCCATCTCTAAGAATAAATAAATAAAATCTTTAAAAGAAAGTCTCCTCACTAATGCATTTGTGCCAATTTCTCCTGGTAGCTCCTGAAACTTGCTTTATAAAAGTTACTTTGTATTTAATACATCCTTATTTAGTAGACAGATACTTATAATGTAAGATATTCACTGTCAAATAATCATTTTTGCTTTATAAAGTATTTTTCTTAGTTTTAAATAGTGCCTTTGGGCCTGATTTAAGATCATATCATATTAAGGTGACTATTTAGATCAATACCTTAGTTTCCTTTTTATTTGCTTTTATGAGTATACTTTTATCCTTTTCAACTTTTCAACCACTGTGTTTTCACTGTCTTAAATTTAAAAAAAGAAATTAAGCTTTGCTTAGTGATCACAAAAAAAAAGCTTTGCTTAGTGATTCAATTGGAAAATCTTTCCAATAGCTCAACTAACAAGGCCATTTAAAATTTATTGATATGACAGATAAGGTAGCTCTTAGTTCTGTCTCATTTTGCTGTGTTTGGCTTTATAATTAAAACATTCTTTCACTGTTGTCTATTTTTGTGTGTGTATAATTTTTCTGATAATTAGGATATTTTACTTTTGTTCTAATATGTAGTTCTGGTTTTATCTTTATAAGTATGATTTTAAATATTTTCATTTAATACCAGTAATTGTCTAAAAATAACTATGGGCACAAAAGAAATAAGCTTGTATAAAATTACTGTCCCTCTTGCACTACACAGTTACAGTCAATAGTATTATCTTTCTCAGTGTTTACCTTTGTACTGTTAAATACACTTATACTTCTACTAACTGATTTGTCAGCTTTAAATGATGTCCTTTGACTCCTGGCCATTACAGATGAGGCAATCCACAAACTTATTCTACCTCCACTTTTCTTCCTACTTTCCTGTTCTCTTAATATTTTTTTAAAGAATTTATTTATAGGGGAGTATAGGGGAGTATAAGGTAGTTAAATGGTAATGAAAGAGAAAAGAGAAAAATGTTTTATTTATTTATTTTTTAAAAAGGCAAAGGGAAGAAAAGAGGGAGATAAACCTCAATATGTGACAGAATCATCCATTGGTTGCCTCTGACACACCCCCAATTGGCACCTGGCCCGCAACCCAGGCATGCGCCCTAACTGGGAATCAAGCCGGCAACCTTTCAATTTGCAGGATGATGCCCAATCCACTGATCCATACCAGTCACAGCCAGTTCTCTTAATGTCTTGAAGTTTTATCACTAATTCCTACATTGTCAAATATTTAATATATAGACTTTATTTGTTCTTCCTTATTCTCTATTTTTTAGTCTTAAATCTTCAGTTAAATACACTCAGTGCTCCCCAACAGTACTATTGCCAGTTTCTTACTCATCTCTAGAGGATGAAGTTCATCCTCTACTAGTATCCTTAAGATGACCTTAGACTAATAATATGCCCTGTTGTCTTACAGGTTCTAAATGTTTATATACTTGAAGAACATTTTACAGATGATAAATTAAGGCATAGAGAGATGAAATAATCTGTACATGCTAGCAAGAGGCAGAGCCAAAATTTAAACTCAGGAATTCAGATCCAGAGTTAAGCCCTTACTTGTTGCTTCAACAAGTTCAGATATTCCATTTTAATCACAGATGAAATATTAACACTTGGAAGAAATGGTTAATGGCAAAGCAACTATGACACATGATGAAATTAGGAGAAGAAAAAAGGTATTTTTGAAACTGCTGGGTTAGACAAGAGTGGATTAGGAGGTTGAATTACTCGTGGTTAAAAGCCACGGCCTATAAACTCAATCTTTGGTTTGAATATTGGCTCTGCTACTTATGACACTATGGACACATCATTGAAACCTCTCAGAGCTCCAGTTTTTACATTTGTAAGATTGGGTTAAGAGTGACTACCACATGGGATGTTGTGAGGTTTAAGTGAAATAATTTATTTTATCGAGGGCCAAACTCAGTGCCTTGAACATAGGTTAATAAGTGTTTTAATGTACTAACTACTTTTGAAAATTATTACTATCATGAGGTTAATCAGGAAAACTGTGCATGTAGTTTCCTAAGATTATAATGAAAAAAAGAAAAAATCTCAATATTCTAAGAAGTAGAAAAGAAGCCCATTTTCCTTATATAAAATGCCATCTTCTTCCTTTCAGCCACTTGTCAAGTTCAAATTCCAACCCCCTCATGAAAATTGCCCTAATGATCCAATCCACACTGATCTAAATAACCCCCTAACTGTTTATATTTGTCTGTACCACACTTTCAGCATTTTATACAAAAGTGTCTTATTCTATCTTAACAAAATTTTGTAACATTATACAAGTATATATTGTTGACATATTTTCCCACTGCCTTTTTACCAATAGTGTTATATGTCATTTTGTCACATTAAAAACACAAAGAATTTATTTTTTCAATGAGTGTTACAGTTTTTACCCTTTTGGGGATCAAAATTACTCAGCACAAGGGGGTAGGTCCACAGAAATTTTTCTTCTTCTGAACGTTTATATTTAGGAAAATTCAAATAGGCTAATGAGTTAGATTAATTTTAGGTAAACCATTTACTTTTTAAATTCTTAGCTGTTTGAAAGCTTTTCTTATTTAAAAAATAGAGGCAAGTATTGTTAGGGGGATGGGGGTTTTATGAAACGCCTTTAGAATAATGTGTAAAAGTGAAAACAAAATAGCTATATGTATTTTAAAAACTGAGGTGAAGCAGTAGCCAGGTAGCTCAGTTAGTTAGAGCACCATCCCCATATGCCAAGGTTATGGGTTCAATCCCCAGTCAGGACACATACAATAATCAACCAATGAGTGCATGAATAGGAGGAACAACAAACGTGGGTGTGTTGACATCTCTCTCTCTCTAAAATCAATCCATAATTTTTTTTAAAAAACCCAACTGAATAGAATTACAGTATCTCTAAAGAACAAAGATAAAAGGGCTATGTAATTCATGAACATTTAATGTGTGACATTTACTGAAAGATAAATTTGTTAAAACACAACATGGTTAAGTGGGGATTCAAAAGATTTATAAATGTCTACTTTTTGTCTTAGTAGTCTATGTGCCACCTGAAGCAGATTAACGTGTACTGAACACAGGCTTCAATGCTATCTGAAAAATAAATAAATAAAAAATCACTATAGTACAAAAATGGGCTATAAATACATTATGCGGCCTGAATTTAATTAAACAAGTGTACCATAATCTACCTAGTGTAATCATTCTCAAAACTACTAAGAATACTCTTGAAATACAGCTTCATCTGGATGTATGTATATTTCCTTCTCTTAGAAATGATCATTCAGCCCTGGCTAGTTTAGCTGAGTGGAATGAGCATGGGCATGCAAACCAAAGTACTGACAGTTCGATTCCCAGTCAGGGCACATGTCTGGGTTGTGGGCCTTGTCCCCAGTAGGGGGTGTGTGAGAAGCAACCACACATTGATGCATCTCTCCCTTTCTTTCTCCGT
The DNA here is from genome assembly GCF_004126475.2 of Phyllostomus discolor. Lineage (NCBI taxonomy): Eukaryota > Metazoa > Chordata > Mammalia > Chiroptera > Phyllostomidae > Phyllostomus > Phyllostomus discolor. The sequence continues at coordinate 105,652,205 of NC_040903.2, read as the reverse complement.
CTCTTAACCTCTCTCTAAAAATAAACAAAAATCTTTTTTTTAATCATTGTTCAAATACAGTTTTCTCCTTTTTACTCCCAATCCAGTCCCCCCTCCCAACCCTCCCCACTTCCCTCCCATTACCACCCTCCCCTTAGTTTATGACCATGTGTCCTTTAAGTTTGTTCCTGTGAACCCTTCCCACTGTCCCCTTAAATTCCCTCTACTTTCCTCTGTGGGCACTGTCAGCCTGGCCTCTATTTCAGTGTCTTTGGTTATATTTTGCTTGTTTCTTTGTTTTGTTGTTTAGGTTCCTGTTAAAGGTGAGATCATATGGTATTTGTCTTTCACTGCCTGGCTTGTTAAGCTTAGCATAATGTTTTCCAGCTCCATCCATGCTGTTGCAAAGGGTAGGAGCACCTTCTTTCTTTCTGCTGCATAGAATTCCATTGTGTAAATGTACCATAGTTTTTTGATCCATTCATTTACTGATGGGCATCTTGGTTGCTTCCAGCACCTAGCTATTGTAAATTGTGCTGCTGTGAACATTGGGATGCAAAAGTTCTTTTGTATTGGTGTTTTAGTATTCTTAGGATAGAGTCCCAATGGTGGAATTGCAGGGTCAAAAGGCAGGACCATTTTTAGTTTTCTGAGGAAGTTCCATACTGCTTTCCATAGTGGTTGTACCAGTCTGCAGTCCCACCAACAGTGCACTAGGGATCCCTTTTCTCCACAACCTCTCCAACACTTGTTGCTTGTTGCTTTGTTTATGATGGCCATTCTAACTGGTGTGAAGTGGTATCTCATTGTGGTTTTAATCTGCATCTCTCTGATAGCTAGCGATATTGAACATCGTTTCATGTGTCTTTGGATTTTCTGTATGTCCTTGGAGAAGTGTCTGTTCAAGTCCTTTGCCCATTTTTTAATTGGGTTATTTGTCTTCTTAGAGTGGAGTCGTGCAAGTTCTTTATATATTTTGGAGATTAAACCCTTGTCTGAGGTATCATTGGCAAATATGATTTCCCATACAGTTGGTTCTCTTTTAATTTTGATACTGTTTTCTTTAGCTGTGCAGAAGCTTTTAATTTTGATGAGGTCCCATTTGTTTATTCTTTCCTTTATGTCCCTTGCTCTAGGACAGAAGTCAGTAAAAAAGTTTCTGCGTGAAATGTCTGAGATTTTCCTACCTACGTTCTCCTCTAGGATTTTAATGGTGTCATGTTTTATATTTAAGTCTTTTATCCACCTTGAATTTATTTTTGTATATGGTGTAAGTTGGTGCTCAAGTTTCATTTTTTTGCACGTGGCTGTCCAGTTCTCCCAACACCATTTATTGAAGAGGCTATTTTTATCCCATTTAGTGTTGCTGCCTCCTTTGTCAAATATTAATTGACCATAGAGACTTGGGCTTATTTCTGGGCTCTCTGTTCTATTCTATTGGTCCATGTGCCTGTTTTTATGCCAGTACCAGGCTGTTTTGATTACAGTGGCCTTGTAGTATAGTTTAGTGTCGGGTATGTGATCCCTCCTACTTTACTCTTCTTTCTCAAAATTGCAGCAGCTATTCAGGGTCGTTTATGATTCCATATAAGTTTTTGAAGTGTTTGTTCTATGTCTGTGAAATAAGCCATTGGTACTTTAATAGGACTTGCATTGAATGTGTAAATTGCTTTGGGTAGTACGGACATTTTGATGATATCAATTCTTCCAATCCATGAACACGGTATATGTTTCCATTTGTTTGTGTCTTCCTTGATTTCTTTCCTCAGTGTTATGTAGTTTTCTGAATACAGGTCTTTTATCTCTTTGGTTAGGTTTATTCCTAGTTATTTTATTTTTCTTTTTGCTATTTCAAATGGGATTTTTTTTCTTGGTTTCTGCTTCTGCTGTTTCATTACTGGTGTACAGAAATGCCTTTGATTTCTGGATATTGACTTTGTATCCCGCTGTTTTGCCAAATTCCTTTATTAGGTCAAGCAGTTTTGTGGTGGAGTCTATAGGATTTTCTATGTATATTATCATGTCATCTGCAAACAGTGACAGTTTTGTTTCCTCCTTTCTGATTTGAATGCCTTTTATTACTTTTTCTTGTCTGATCACTGTGGCTAAAACTTCCAGTACTATATTGAATAGAAGTGGTGAAAGTGGACAGCCTTGTCTTGTTCCTGTTCTTAGTGGAAAAGATTTTAATTTTTGGCCATTGAGTATGATGTTGGCTGAAGGTCTCTCATATATGGCCTTTATTATGTTGAGGAATGCTCCCTCTATTCCCACTTTGCCGAGTGTTTTGATCATGAATGGGTGCTGTACCTTATCAAATGCTTTTTCTGCATCAATTGATATAATCATGTGGTTTTGTCTTTGCTCTTGTTTATGTGATGTATTACATTTACTGATTTGCGAATACTGAACCATCCTTGCATCCCTGGAATGAATCCCACTTGGTCATGGTGTATAATCTATTTAATGTATTCTTGGATGCGGTTTGCCAGTATTTTGTTGAGGATTTTAGCATCAATGTTCATCAGTCAAACTGGCCTGAAGTTTTCTTTCTTTTTTGTGTCTTTATCTGGTTTTGGAATTAGGATGATGTTGGCCTCATAAAAAGAGTTTGGGAGACTCCCATCTTTTCGGACTTTTTGGAATAGTTTGTGAAGGATAGGGGTTAGCTGTTCCTTAAATGCTTTGTAGAATTCTCCTGTGAAACCATCTGGTCCAGGGCTTCTGTGTGTTGCAAGTTTTTTGATTACTGCTTCAATTTCTTTTGTTGTTATTGGTCTGTTCAGGCTTTCTGCTTCTTTTTCATTGAGTTTTGGAAGATTATATTTTTCTAGATATTCGTCCATTCACCTAGGTTTTCAAATTTCTTGGCATACAGTTCTTCTTAGTAATTTCTTACAATCCTTTGTATTTCTGTGGTGTCAGTTGTAATCTCTCCTCTTTCATTTCCGATTGTGTTTATTTGGGTCTTGTCTTTTATTTTCTTGATGAGTCTGCTTAAAGGCTTGTCGATTTTGTTTATCTTTTCAAAGAACCAGCTCTTGGATTCATTGATCCTTAGAATTGTGCTTTTAGTCTCTATGTCATTTAATTCTGCTCTGATTTTGGTTATTTCCTTCCTTCTGCTTGCTCTGGGCTGTCTTTGTTCTTGTTCCTCAAGTTCTTGTAGACGTAGGGTTAGGTTGTTTGTTTGGAATGTTTCTAACTTTTTTAGGTGGGCCTGTATCACTATGAACTTCCCTCTGAGGACTGCCTTGGCTGTGTCCCATAAGTTTTGGGTTGTTGTGAGTTCATTTTCATTTGTTTCCAGAAACCCTTTGATTTCTTCCCTAATATCATTCTTGACCCATTCATTGTTTAATAGCATGCTATTTAATCTCCATGATATTGAGTGTTTTTGGTATTTTTCCTTCGGGTTGGTTTCTAGCTTCAGTCCCTTGTGATCCGAGAAAATGCTTGGTATGATTTCAATTTTCTTGAAATTGTTGAGGCTTGTTTTGTGTCCTATCATGTGATCTCTCTTTGAAAATGTTCTGTATACATTTGAAAAGAATGTATATTTAGTTTCTTTTGGATGGAGGGCTCTGTATAGATCAGTAAAGTCCATTTCATCAAGGGTATTATTCAATGCCACAATATCTTTGTTGATATTTTGTTTGGAAGATCTGTCCATTTTCGATAGTGGGGTGTTAAAATCTCCCACTATAATTGTGTTGCTGTCCATATTTTCTTGAAGTCCTCTAAGATTTTCTTTATGTATTTGGGTGCTCCTATGTTGGGTGCATATATATTTACAATATTTATGTCTTCTGGGTGGATTCTTGCCTTGAGTATTATGAAGTGACCTTCTGGGTCTCTCTTTATGGCCCTTTTTTGGAAGTCTATTTTGTCTGATATGAGTATTGCTACCCCGGCTTTTTTTTCCTGTCCACTTGCTTGGAAGATTTGTTTCCAGCCCTTCACTTTCAGCCTGTGTAGGTCTTTTATCCTGAGGTGGGTCTCTTGTAGACAGCAAATATGTGGGTCATTTTTTCTTATCCATTCAGCTATTCTATGTCTTTTGATTGGAGCATTTAATCCATTTACATTTAATGTCATTATCAATAGGTACTTATTCATTTTCTTTTCTGTATGTGTGTTCCTCTCCCTCTCCCTCTCTGTCTCCCTCTCTCTCTTTTCCTTCCCTTCCTTAAAGCAGTCCCTTTAGGATCTCTTCAGAACTGGTTTGGTTGAGGTGTATTCTTTTAGACTGCTTTTGTCTGGGAAGCTTCTTATTTGGCCTTCTATCTTGATTGAGAGCCTTGCTGGATATAGTAGCCTTGGTTGCAGACCTCTGGTTCTCATTACCTGGAGTATTTCTTGCCATTCTCTTCTGGAGTGAAGTGTTTCCTTTGAGAAGTCAGCTGTTAGCCTTATTGGGGCTCCCTTGTATGTTACTTCCTTTTTCTCCCTTGCTGCCTATAAGATTCTCTGTTTTGTCTTGAAATTTTGTCATTTTAATTATGATGGGTCTTGAGGTAGGCCTGTTTGGGTTCCTCTTGATTGGGATTCTCTGTGTTTCCTGGATTTGTGTGACTTTTTCTCTCATCAAATTAGGGAAGTTCTCCTTCATTACTTGTTCCACTAGGTTTTCGATCCCTTGCTCTTCTTCTTCTCCTTCTGGTATCCCTATTATACAGATATTATTACATGTCATATTGTCTTGCATTTCTCTTAATCCCTCTTCATTCTTTGTGAGCCTCTTTTCCTTTTCTTGCTCTTTCTGGATGTTGTTTTCTACTTTGTCCTCCAGCTCGCTAATCCGATCTTCTGCTTCATGGATCCTGCTTTTCATTCCTTCTACTGTGTTCTTCAGGTCAGAAATTGTATTCTTCATTTCCCCTTGACCTTTGTTGAGAGTTTCTATTTCCTTTTTCATGTTTATATAGTTTGCAGTGAGATTGTTGTAGTTTCCCTCTAATTTCTGAAAGCTCAATGTGGGTTCATTGAACTTCCTGGTAATCATTGTTTTGTACTCACTATCTGATAGTTGAGTTGCCTCTATTTCATTTAGCATTTTTCCTGAGGCTTCCTCGTTTCCCTTCAATTGGGGGTTGTTTCTTTGTTTTCTCATTGTTCGTGGGTTTCTTCTTTTTTCTTCTTGTTTGTTAATTTGATCTTTTCTGATTCCCTGTAATTATGGTGTGAACTTCTGTGGTAGAATATTTGTGAGATTCAGTGGTGCAATCTCCTTCGTGTATCCTGGTGCTCACAGCTTCCCCCTACTCTTTTTTGTGATCATTTGGAGGAGTAAGGCAAAATGGTTTAAGACAGCAAGACAGTATACTATGATATTTACATTAGCAGCCAGTAGAGAAGAGATGGGTTATCCTTTGACTCTTTATAGTGTTAACCGTGATCCTCCACCCCACTATCCACATTTTAGAGAGGATGGAAAGAAGGTAAGACTCTTATTGGGGAAGAGAGGATTGTTAGTTGGATCTAGAAAGCTGTGAGGCTGTGGGAGGTCAGATTCTAAGGTAGGGTTGGACTAAAGATTAGTATATAGGAGTAGTGAGTTAAAGAATAGAGAAAACCCCCACAATAGTATAGTTCAGAAAATTACAAAGTGGGCTGAGATCAGGTAGGGGTATTGAGAAGCAATTACAATTGTATAGACTAGGTCTTACTAGTAGTAATAGTAAAGTGACAGTCTTGTGGCAGAATTGATGAGGTCTAGATAACAACAATAAAGAGTAACGAACCTTGAGAGGTGTATTAATGGAACACAGATGAAGGATAGCAACTTATCAACACCTTGTGACTGAGATACCAGGGGGAACCTATCAAATGACAGTATAACCAGCCAAGCAAAGAAGATTATACAGGAAGAAAAAGAATACCAAAATATTATTAAAATAAAAAATGTCATAAAAGTGAGAAAAAGATAATACAAATTTACAGTAACTTGTAAGATTAAAAAAAAGGAAAGAAAGGCAGAAGATGTAGTGCAGAAGAGATAAATTTGTAGTGGAAAGAATAATATTAGGATGAATGGAAGAGAAACATAAGGGATTGCGAGATAAAAATAATAAGAATTGAAAAATAAAATGTCACATAAAACACAAGATAAAATGAATCAACTAACAACAGCCACAGAAACCAAACCAAACCAAACCAAGCCAAAGCAACAAACAAAAACAAACAAAACAAAACAACAACAACAACAACAACAAACCTCTTGTTGGTTTCTTACTGGCCAGACCAGTTTTTCTGATCTTGCTGGCTTCAGCTGGCTGAGGGACCTTTGAAATGCTCCTCTCTCTCTCTCTCAGACAGATCTCAGCAAGTCTGTCAGGTAGCCTGGGCACTCCCGAACACACTGGCTCTCTGGATCTCACTTCAATATTCTTCCGGACTCCGGGGTCCTGCAGGGTTCCAGCTCTATGATCTCAGGAGGCACCCGCGATGTTTTGGGATTCACTGCGCCCTCCCTGGGAATCGTAAAAGGGCACGCCCTTCCCCCAAACTTTTCAGATTCAGGGTCTAGGATCGCCCTAAGCGCCTCTCCACGACCCTTCCGGGTTCACAGCACCCGTGATTCAGGCTTCCCTAATAGGGGGCGTGAGCCGACCTCGGCCCGGTTCTGTGCTCTCCACCGATCTGCACTTCCACCGGGCTAGGGGTGTGGACGATCTTCCAGGCTGCCCCTGGTCTTGTCGGCTAGAGGCCCTCACGTCTCCCAGGTCTCTGGGCAGGTGTTCATAGTCCCTGGGCGGTTTTTTCCCAGTCCAACTGGCTAATCTGTTCCTTCTAGCAACACGTTCTCCCCTGGAGTTGCTCACCCCCATATTCAGGGGAGGCAGCAGTGACTCCCCTGTCCTGGGAGCCCCGAGGCAGACCCCAGAGCACCGGGCCTGAAGACTGCACACCCCTAGTCCCCGCACTGATCCCTGGGCCCCTTTTGTCCTGAAGCAGTCTCCTTACCATCTGGTTTTTCCGTGATCACAGTAATTTTTGATGTCCTGCTTTCAAAAGTGATTCGGTAACCTAGTCCACTTGCTGTTTCTCCACCAATCCGAGAGTTTCCCTCCTCTTCACAGAAGCCGAGAAAAATGCTGCCTAGAGTAAAGCTGACATCTTCCGTCCCCCCAACAAAAATCTTTTTAAAAATCTAATAAAAAAAGAAGAAATGGTCATTCATTGTTAAAACATGAAGGTTTAAATTAAACCATGTGTGCTTTTCAAGTGAGACTTGCTTTAAATGCTTTGGTAATATTTTAATAATATATATGATTAGAATTTATATTATGGTCTCATTCAAGACTATTTTACATGGAACACAATCATTCTGAAAATATCAAGAGAAGGTTGTGAGGACAGAGGCTTGTTCACAGAGACCATCTACAAGATATCATCTGTAGCACTACAGTTAAAGAGTATGGAGCCTGGAGCCAATACTCTGTTTAAATCCCAGCTCCACCATGTCTTACCTCTGACTTCAGGCATGTAACCTTACTTACCTGTGTCTTTCCTACCCACTTGGTAAAATAAGTATAACACAAGCATTGATACCATAGGGTTGTGGAGAGAATTAAACGAGGTATTACACAGAATGCTGAGAAGAGAGTATAGCAGGTAGTAAATAAATGCTGTTAATTGTGAGCTATTACACAGTAACAATTTAAAAAGTTTATCTTGCCCTGGCTGGCAGGTGTGGCACAGTGGGTTGAGCACTGGCCTGTGAACCACAGGGTTGCTGGTTTGATTCCCAGTCATGGCACCTACATGGGTTGTGGGCCAGGTTCCCCGGTACAGGGAGTGTGAAAGGCAACTACATATCCATGTGTTTCTCTCTTCCTCTCTTCCTTCCCTTCTGTCTAAAACTATATAAATAAAATCTTTAATGAATAAGTATGGCTGGGTTTCCCAGTTGGTTGAAGTGCCATACTTACACCAAAAGGTTGCGGGTTTGATTACCAGTCAGGGTATATACCAAGGCTGAGGTTTTCAGCCCTGGTTGGGGAGCACGTGGGAGGTAACCAATCCATACTTCTCTCTCAACTGATGTTTCTCTCTCTCTCTAAAACCAACAAATATATCCTCCAGTGAGGATTAAAAGCAAAATAAAATATTTATCCCAGTGAATGTTCATGAATACATCTACTGAAGAAAATTTATGTTCCAGACTAGAACTCTTACTATTTTCATCCAACATTCCACAATAACTGCATGCAGTTAAGTGGAAATTTTTTTTCTTTCTGCTCTTTTTCATATTTTTTAATTTTTTGAGAGAGAAAGAGAGAGAGAGAGAAAAAAACATCAATTTGCTGTTCAACTTATTTACTCAGTTATTGCTTGATTTTTGTATGTCCTCAGGGATTGAACCCACAACCTTGGTGTACCGGGATGATGCTCTAACCAACTGAGTCACTCAGCAGGGCTCTGCTCATTTTCTAAATGATAATTTTGTGAAACAATATTAAAACAAAACAGTACTACTCTCCAAAAAATACCAACCTTACAATGCGACACAGAGAGAGGATCTACATGTCAGAAAGTAAAAAGTGTAGATGGTAATAGAATTGAAAACATTAACTCCCGAACCAGAAATACAGTCCCTAGCTAGCACTGCCTTTAGTAAAAATACCCATCTTGTGTGGGCAAAACATCTCATCATGATGGGCACATGTGTTCTACAGAAGTTATTTGGTTTGATCAGTGTTCTAGGTTCATCCCACTCAACCAAAACCAAAGAAGCAACTGACCACAGAACTAGAAAGTGTCATACGTATCTGGAGCCTAACAAATATAAACTTTTTGAGCTGAAATTACCCTATTCAAGAATGACATTTCTAAAAACAATGGAAAAAAAACAATTTAATAATATCACCTCATGTGAGTTTTTAACTTGGGATTGGCAAACCTCATGAAATTATACAGAAAATCCTACATGTGTGTGCATTTTTCTGGGACAATGACCCAGTATCTTTATCAGACCCTCAAAAGAGAGCAGAATCCCAAAAGCTTAACAATCACTGCTCTTTACAGTATACAAACTTCTTTCTATTTTTATGTTATTAGTTTCAGAAAAGACCCTACTTATATGACATTTAGCAGTATAATTCTAAATCCATTCCAAATCTCATGTAAGTTCTTACAGCCTACAAGCCTTTTCCAGAGTTGTAATTAAGAGACAAGGAGAAACAAGGAGCACAGAAGAATCACAAATCAAAGAGGAGTAAACTTTTTTAGCCAACTCTGTACAGAAAATGTTGTATAGTATAATACAAGGAGGAGTCTCTAATTATAAATTTAAAAGTCACAGTTGATGACAAAGACAATCACAGGTCAGTTTTCTATACTTACATAAGGCAGTTTAGAAAAATAATTTTACCACAACCATCATTCAAAGACCTACATAAAATTAGTTCCTTGCACAAACAGAAGTTTATAATACCCACAAGCCCAGGCAATACTTTGATCTATTTTGCACCTGCCCCGTAATTTACCATTTTATGATTTATTAGCAAAAACTTACAGCATTCATGAGACTTCCTCTGAGGTATAGGCTGCGATTGGCAACCACTGCCCAAAAAATAAACCAATACTGGCTGAACGACAGTAGTCTTCAGTTAAAACCTGCCAACCTTTCAATCTGGCAACAGTTAAAAAAAAAAAATTCTAACCAAACCAAAGGAATCCTGAGGTTTGTTTCCTTCCCTCTCCCTTGGGGACCACACCTCTTTGTGCACAAGGGTTTCAAGGTAAAAACCACATGAAAATCGGGCTACCAGGGCCTTAACTGCAGGGGCAGCAACTTGTGATTGAGTTCTTAAAACTTCTTAGTTGGTTCTGTAACATTGTGTTTAGGGAACTTTAAATCCTTACGATCTGGCCACACCCAAGGGCTGTCTTGGACTTACACTTGATTCGTTACTCCAAAGAGGCATTATGGGTAAGGTGTTCCATTAATACCCTATGTACAATTTGAGATCTATTAGAATTTGCCCCCAGTTACTGGAACTTTACTAAATAGTTTAATGAGAGCCCGGCATCTAATTAGTGTGTTGCCTGGGATGTTGTTCCTAGATTAGAGGGAAATTATTCCCAGTGAAGAAAGTACCAGAGGAAAATCACTTGCTAAAGTACCAGAACCTAGATACAAGTTCTGGCAACTTCTAGGCCAGTTCTCTTTTTACTAGGGACCAGTCAACGGTCTCTTTCCTACAGCCCTAAGTGCCTTCATTGGAAGGAATGTTTCTCTTTCTTGTACACATTTCTTTGTGTCCGAAATGTCCAAATGTGTAGAGAATTTTTATGAGTTTATTTGAGCCAAACTGATGACTTATGCCCGGAAGCAAGATCGCAAGTGCTTCAGAGAATAGGTATTGCAAATTTTAGAAAATGTATTTGAAATTAAAAAGGGAACAGAAGAAAATAAGCAAGATGCGGAGGTGGTGGTAGATTACAGGTTAGGGTGATGTATGTGCTTTCTTGAAGGTGGTTAAGGCTTATTTGGTTGCTTGATTTTCCTGTTGAGTTCAAGTAGTTTTCTGCCTTTTCCCCCCACCCCAGCCCATTCTCCACTTATTTGTTTTTAAAGTCCTCACCCAAGGACATGCTTATTGAATTTAGGGCGAGGAGAAGGGAGGGAGAGATGGAGCGAAACATCTATGTGGTGAGTTGTCAGGGACAGAATCCACTTATGGGACATTGTTGCAATGCACACCAGCCAGGACTGGATAAGGCTCATCATAGAGGTATGTTAACTAGGCTCTGACCAGAGTGGCTCAGTTGGTTGGGTGTCCTCCTGCAAACAAAAGGTCACTTGATCAGTTAGTGAACTGGCTGAGCTCAAGTTCCTGTGCCATGGCCCCATGGGCAATAGGAAGTTGGAGTTCGGACAGAGCAGCCTCAACCTCTCCTCACAGGGCAAGATGGATCTTGAGCACACCATGTGCTGGCTTCCCTGTGAAGCCAAGACCTCTCTGTGGTTCCTGGTGACCTTGACGCCGACATGGCCAGCCAAGTCATGCAGGAAGAGCAGCACTTGAGTGCTGCATTCGACATCCTATGTAATCTATGATCACCCAGGGAAGGGCTGGAGAAGGCTGACTCCTCAGCTTGAAGTGTCTGAGACTAAGATTGATGCCTTCAAGGTGAAGTATCCAGGTAACCTGGATGAATGGCTGAGGCATTTGCTGAGAGCCTGGGACAGCAAGGGGAAGGACATCCAGGGACTGGCGGTAGGACCTGGTGGCAGACCTCATGGATCAGCCCAGGCCCTCCAGGGCAAACGTGAGAAGTGTTAGCTGCACTGTGTGCCTGGTATTATGGAACTGAGCACGTACCTCTGGAGCTCCTGGTGATCCATCTGCTCTTCTCTGGGGGACTCAGGATGTCTGCACAGTCTGAACTTTGGCTACCACCACTTAGGTTGACCAAGTGCCTTCCATGTGCCAATGCTATGAAGACCTAGCAGTGAGCCAAATTAGGGACCCCAGCACTGGCAGAGGCACAGACTGGCTTCTCCATTAAAGCTAGCATTTATAGAGCTCTTAGTCTGCGCCAGGCAGGGCTTTGAGCACTATATAGATACTTCCATGTAAGGGAGGCTGTGGCAGACCCATTGCATGGGTTCCTTCAGGAAGATTTGGAACCTTGTCCAATGCATAGAAAAAACATCTGTCAAGTTGGTGGTCATTACTGTGACGATTCTGCAGGTGAGCAAACGAGCACAGAGCTAAGAAACTGAAGGCAAATTGGGATAGAAACAGAAGAGCAGCCTGGCTCCAGAGCCCACAGGGCAACCATTGGGTCATTCTGCCATCCCTAGATCTTGAGGTCCTCAGTGTAGATCTGTATACCAGAGCAGGTCACATGGGTCAGATGCACCATGACCTATGCTTAGGAAGCCTACTGTGCCCATTCTTCAGCTGTTGGCCCTTGAGTGCATGGAATCCCCTGAGGTGTGCAAAGTGGGGATGGTATGTTTGTGGACTGACTGAGGTGAGCCTGCTAAGTGCTCGAAGTGACTGGCTCAGTCACTGCTCTACAAATGTTAGTTCTTAGGAGTATGATTCCTGTGATCTCAATCTGTTACTCTTTTGTATTAAAATCACTCTTTCTGATAACGGAATTGGCAAGGTAGCTGGATCCTGTAATTTTAAAAAGCAATCTTTCTTCCTGTTTCTCAGGTAATCCTATTAAAGCAGATGGCTTTACACTTGAAAGATAATCCTATGGTCCAACTACGTGCTCCTCTTACATACATGTTGAACTATAATTCTCCCCATCCCCACCCACTTTTGTTAAGGCCTTATGAGCTAACAGTATCATAAACACAAAAACTTCCCTGGGAAAAAGAAAATTATTTCATGATGAGAAAATTATATGAAATTCAAATTCCAGTGTACATGAAGTTTTAAGTAACTCTTCAATAAACAGAACCCTCATGTAAGGTGTAGTTGAGGGCCTGTAGTGGGAGCTTAGTCCCTTCCACTGGTCCATCTGCCCCAACAGGAAGAGGCACTTTCCACCTTGAACAGGAAGACGTCTTACTGTGCTACTCTGGCAGGAAGTACTATGTCTTTCCCCAACAACCAGCCCAAAACTCAGTACACTGCAAATTCTGTTTGCTCCAATCAACTGGTTGCAACAACCCCTCTGAAATACTCCACCCCTAACTCCCCATTTATTCTTCACCTTTATTTTCTGGATTTGCACTTGGTTCGCCATTAGACCAGATGCCTCAAACTGCAATTTGTTGTCCCAGAATAACTCACTTTGGTGGAGAAATATTCCTTAAGGTTAAGAGAACACAGCCATTCTCCATGGCCTATGACCACTTCTGGGCCATCAGGACAAAGTAGGGTAGCTGCAAGAGACTGACAGAACCTAAAGTACTTACTGTACGGCCCATTACAGGAAAAGTCTACCAAACCCTGTTCTGTTAGGATTCAGCCTACAATTGGATGAATACCCTAAGTAAAAAATGAGACACGTAAGTATTATAAATTATTTCAAAACTTGATATAGTAGAATAAAAAGGCAACTTGAGAAATGTCAACTATAATTGGTTCCGGTAGGACTCAAATATACCCGTTTCTAAACTTGATGTATTTATATTTGGTGAAATATAAAGACTCCCTAGCCTAAGTTGTGGAAAGCAATCTTAATCTATGATTACTGTGACCTTACATCAAAACAGTAAGCTGTCTTTATGTTGGTTATAAATGTAAAAAAAGTAAAATATTTAAAACATTAAACATTGAGAATGATAGTGTTTTATTTCTTTATGAGCTTCCTTCCTTTCTATGCCACGGCAGATTTAGACCAGCTTCTGAAGTTTTATTTGTGCTTTCAATGGCAGAAAAATCACAGAGTTCCTTTAGTGAAGTTTCTCATCTCCATCACTTCCCCTGGCTGCATACCCAGGAATACTTCTTCAGTGGAGGCAGTGTCAGTTTCCCAGAGTCATCTACTACTTCTGGAACTCCATTTACGTTCCATCCACATCCTACAGTTTTTTGCACAGCTGTCTTCCCTGACTGTGAGGTGCCAGCACTGTCTGGAACTCTTCGCATCTGGGTGCAAATTTCATAGTAGCATCCTTAACCTCAGCTTGCAGTTTCACCAGATGGTTTATGGTTAGTCAACTCCTGCAGGATTCTGAAACGATACAACCAGCCTTTACTGGCAATACAATGTTCTTTTTCTCTCCTTGTAATTACCTTCCCCTTCGGTGTAGCACTAAGATACCCTGGCCTGAATGCTAGTGAAGCTGATTGGGATTTGTTTCTCATTACAGTCCTCAACCTCAAGTACAAGAAAATGCTCCAATTCAATCATAAGCAGCTTTCTCTTCCTAATGCAACTTAACCTAAAAGAGGTTGCAGCAACTTTACCTTAGTTTTTACATTTATCAGGCTTTTAGAATATGGTTTGTACTGTAGCTTCATGTAGGCCTAGGTCTCGCCTTGTCTTTGCTTTGCTGTCACCATTTACAAATCTAACCACATTCAATTTCACTTCCAGTGTTATCACTTTTTGCTTCCTTACTGCTGTCCTCTTTGTGGACCAATTCCCTCTTTTGATTATCCACTTTTATAGAATGTCATACAGGTTTATCACAGAAAGACAAGAAAGCAATACAACTATTCTTTACTAGCTGTGTTGAACTGACCCACCACCAACAGACTTTGAAAGAAGTGATGCAACTGGTTTCTGATCATGATGCACATCTTTTATTTGCATAATGGTTTATGGAATAAAGAGCCAGCTGCAAAGTTTATGTAACAATTCAGTTAATAATTGGTAACTGAATTTCAACCATGTTGGGGGCTGGTGTTACTTAGCTGTGAAAAATGTATGTTGGAATGGTGCAAAGTAAGAACTACATGCATCTAAAAAGAAAACTCTGTATTAGTCCACAGTCAATTTTAATCAGATTTGGTTAACTACTAGCCAAGCCTAATCTTACATTACATAAAACTTAAAGCTTTTCAACGGAATTCTAGTTCTCAAGGGAATGCTAGTTCCAAGATGCTGATTTACTCTTCGGAGATAGAGGAATGTTGACACAATTCTTCCAATTAACGTTTGCAGACAATCCAAAAACATTTTTCTCGACAACTTAGGCCCCCTTTGCTCATTTAAATGATCTTGAGGTCTGCAAAAACTACTGTTGTCCACATTATAACACTTTACTATCATCACAAGGCACCAGTCCATGTGTACTTACAGCTTGTTCCATGTTTACTGCTGTAAAAGAGGAGCATCCATCCCATTAATGTTGTTTCAGTTTTGACTTTCACTTTACCTTAGCCAAAAAGGCTGAAAAAGCAATCAGTTTTGATTTTGAATTCATTTACATGGTATATCTTTTCATTCAGGGCCATAAACAAAGTTTACATCAACCTTTAAGAGAAAATTAACTTGCCCTGGCTGGTGTGGCTTGGTGGGTTGAGCGCTGGCCTGCAAACTGAAAGCTTGCTGGTTCAATTGCTGGTTCCATTACAGGTCAAGAGGTATGCCAGCGTTGTGGGCCAGGACCCCACTAGGGGGCGAGCGAGAGGAAACCAGTTGATGTATCTCTCAAGCATGCAACAATATTTCTCTCCCTCTCTCTAAATAAAGAGCAAAGAGCAAGGGGAATGGGAGGGAAAGAGAAAGAGGGGAAGGAGAGAGAGAGAATGAGAATGAATGAAGGAACATTGAGTATTTATGAAATTTCCCGCCTTTATATTTCTCATATTTGAGAAACCCATCAGACAACATGCCTAATTAATGACAAATGAACCTGGAATTAGATTCGAGATTCCCAGCCTGCAACCACCTGCCTATGACTTGAACAAAGCTCAAGTCATAGGATGATCACCCACTGGCACATCAAAGAGTACTTATCAAATGTCTAGTAGTTCAGCAAATGTAAACCCCAGAACATCTGATCTCTGAGAATTTCAGGGGCTGAAAGGATTATGTCATTATTTTTAAGAAAAGATGACTGTGGTTAAAAGGTCTGTCCCCCCACCCAGCCAATGGCCTGTTCTTAAACTAATCTATTGATTCAAAAAATTATACTATCTTTGAAATCATATTTACTTTTGAAAGCTGAATGAAGGAAAAAAGTACTAATCGAGTACAATATCAAAATTCTGGTCAAATGTCAATTTTTTTTTGCTCAGTCTTTTAAATGTTTTATCCAAACTAATTTACAAACTTCTTACCTTATTAAATAAATCTTTGATTTCTTAATCAGATAAAGCATACAAATGTTTTCTTAAGAAAAACATCCTGCAACTTTATTCCTAAATGAAAACAAATTTACAGGTAAATCAATGTACAAAAACTAATACCTATTATGACCCTCACACTTTGCATTTTCCATTATGTCCTCATCCACATACATTAATCACAACAAGTCATGATGTGAACAGCAGTAGAAAAAGTTTAATCATTGGACATTTATGCTTTCTCATTTTTAACTTATGCTCTAGGCATAAGGTTTTCAGTGCTTAGCCATTTTTAAAAATAATACATAACACATGCACATTTCTATACATTTCAATTCTCTCAGGTAGAAGAGATGAGAGCCCTAATTTCACTGATCAGAAAAAAACCCACAACAAAGATCATCTCAAGTATATCATCTATCTACTTTGCACAGCTTGTGTTATGGAAACTTACAGGCATACTCTCACCATCAGACCTGCTACGGACAAAGTAATCATACTTCAGTACATTCCAAAACTGGTTATGCCTTGCTTTATGTGTAATGCTTTTGTTACTAGACAAGGTTTCCAATGATCAGAAGTTTTAAAACTTTAAGAAAAAAGGCAAGAGGATCCTGACTGCTGTGCTTCAAGTTGGTTGGGAACCCTCTGCAAAGCAAAGGGCTGCCTATTCCATTCCTGGTCAGGGCACATACTACCCAGACTGCAGGTTCAATCCCTGCTTAGTCCATGTATGGGAGGAAACACACTGACATTTCTGTCTCTGCCCCCACCCCACAATCAATAAACATATCCTCCAGTGAGGATTAAAAAAACAAAAACAAAACCTGAGACATGCCAAGTGAGACAGTTTGGAAGCAGATGTCCCCCAACCCCCACCATAAGTGTTTGTTATTTTAAACTACTAAGATTTGGGTAATTTGTTACATAGTGGTATATAAGTAATAGAGGGCACCAATCCATAGCCAAAAAGTTAAATGTACAACTTATGAATTAGCTGAAAAGGTCTAAAATTCAGAATCGCCTTTACCTTTGGTCACCAGTAATTTCAAATCTCCACGGCTTTCTGAAGAAAAAAATAATAATAAAAATTAAAAATCCCACAACAACCCAGAGATCTAAAGGGATGAAAAACTCAGCAAGAATGTAAATCAGTTACTAGAAATATACTTCATTATATCAGGACAACAAAATAGATTTCACCTTTATAAATCCATTTTCTTTTAGTTGGACAACTCTTCGTTTCCAACTCATCATTACTGTGCCAGAAGTACAGTTAAGACAGAAAGATACACTACCTCCTCTGCATATTCAGGTCATTTTCCAAGACCCAGGAATCTTCCTCTGACATCTCTAAGAATGTAATTCCTGAAAGGAGATGTTTTCTTTTAAATTACTTTGTGTAATAGTCAAATCAATGGCTTTTGCAAATAATATCTTTATAATAGCTTACATATCCTCATTAACATGTTCAGTAATCACAACAGTTCATTATGTGAACAGCAGTGAAAAGGTTTAATCACTGGATATGAAGTTATTGGAGGAAGCAAAGATGATCAAAATGAGAACCTCAGTGTCATCGTAAAACAATAAAAACTAGTAACAAAAATCATGCAAAAGTGATAAACATATAAATAAATACAACTCAACTAAAAAAAATTCCATTTATAACAAAGTACAAACTTCTCTATCCACAAGTACACCGACAATACCTATGGCAGTGACCCCTTGTGGCTTCCCTGGATTAGTGACTTGCAGTTAAGCAGTCTACATTTGAGTAGATCTGTTCTGCAGTAATACAAAGAATGCACCAGAATAATGTGACAGCCACTATTTCATCTTTCCTAAGAGAACATCAACACCTGGAATCCAACTGAGCAGAAAAGGAAAAAAAGCCCTCTTTCCTCGGTACTCTGAGACAAACTGGCAGCACCTTTCCTTTCACTCTATCTTTAAAAAAGTGAAAACTGAGTGCCTGCATTCCTGGTACCCTCCCCGGCCCCACCCACCTCCGTCTATGTTCTCAGTAGGTTACCTGCTTCTGAACCCATTTGAACAGAAGCCCTTTCGCCCACAACTCCACTTCCATCTGTAAAATCTAGTCCCACCAGCTTTCCTGTTTTAATACACCTACACTCTATGGCGATCTCCATTTCAAGTTACCTTTCATGGGGTAGGAGGGCATTAAGACTACTTCTCCATGCTGATCGCTGCTTATTTTCAAGATTATCCAATTGCATAGGGTTTCCCCACAAGCCCTGCTTCTTTCAAATGCACAACTGGTTGGACAGAAGGTTTTTTCAGGAACACGTCTGACACATACCTATTTGTGTACCAGGGACCGAAAGGACAAATTCACCTTAGACATTGTCTCTGCACTCAAGGAGCATCTTCTAGCAGGTTCCTTACAAACTCTAAGTCCTTAAAATTAGGGCAGCCACCACAAGGAGCTCCAACTTCGCACCTACGAGACCGAGACTGTGGAGAAACTGGAACTCTCATCCACTGCGAGTGGCAATGTAAAGTGGTGCAGCCACTTTGGAAAAACAGTTCTGCTAGCTTTCCTCAAGAGGTTGGACATAAGGAGTTAGCATATTACCCCAGCAATTCCACCCTTAGGTAGAGACTCATGAGAAAGACAGGTCCAGCCAGCCCTGGCTGGCGTGACTCAGTGGATTGAGCGCTGCTGCCCTGGGAACAGAAAGCTGGTTCCATTCCCTGTCAGGGCACATGCCTGGGTTGTGGGCCAGGTCCCCAGCTGGGGGCGTGCGAGAGGCAACTGACTGGTGTTTGTGTTTCTCTTTCTCTCTCTCTCTCTCTCTTTCTCTCTCTCTCTCTCTCTCTCTCTCTCACACACACACACACACACACACACACACGAGTCTCTCCCACTTTCTCGCTCTCCAAAAAATAAATAAATAAATACAATCTTTATAAGTCAATCAATCCGGGTCCTACCCTTTGCACGACAAGCAAGCTCATTCTGCATGGACCAATTTTCCCCAAATGTGACTTTTAAGAAAGCTATATAACCAACACCTCTGTGAATTTCAGTCAAATAAAATATAGGCCTATTATAATTCAAAGGACATGTCAATAATAAATAATACCTTGAGCTGAGTCTTTCTGACTGGAATCTGAACGAAGTAACAAAAAGGGGGAAAAGAAGCAATACTGCTTGGACATGTTGGAATCATTCTTGCGAGCAAGAGAAGGAAACGAAGAGGTTACATTTTTGTTAAACAGAAAATAAATACGCCATTTAATATGCTAAGGAGCTCTTCCAAGACGCAAAACAGAAACTATGCCCTAACTGGGCCCATTTTGTTTTCCTCCGAAAACTGCAATTTCATACCGTAAACATACAGCATCGTCCTAAAATAATCCCACTCCTGAAAGCTTTCTATGATGCCCCACACCTTAAACAAAACCCTTCTCTCTTGTCCCTCCTAAGACTGCTACTGATGAGTCCCCACTAGACCCTGAGCTTACCAAAACCCCAAGGACCTTACCTTATTTCCTTCTTAGTTCCCGCATGGTTTGAAAGGGTCTTACAAACTGTTCATTGAACTGAAAATCGACGTCTTCTCCTATTAGACTCACTTATGCTCCTTTGGGGTCACATACCTATGCCCGACCATACCAACAGCTCCTACATTATCTCCGCAATAGGAAACGACCAAGTAAAACGCGAAAAAAATATATTCGTGTGTGTGTGTGTGTGTGTGTGTGTGTGCGTCTTAGTAAATTTACTTTTGGCCCGATTTGTCTTCAGTATTTCTAGGACACACGCGTTGATCCCTTCTTTCCATCAAGTCCTCCATTCCCTTTTAGAGCTCGCTGCCGGAGACCCATCGCTTGCCCCGGAACTCGCCTCAGCGTTCATCCTGCCACTCCGCTTCGCATCCTCAGGCCGGGCCTCACAAGAACAGCGATGGCACTAGATTTAACCACAGGGAGGGAAAACAGCAGAAAAAGCCAGTTACAACAAAACCCCCGAACCACCCGGCAACTCAGCAGGAGGCGCGACCCAGTGCTCGTCCGTGAGTCGCCCTGCCTTTCCGATTGGCTGCTGCTACGTGACGTGACCTGTGATTGCTCACTTGGCGCCCAGCGCTGCGCCCACCGGAAGGAAGGATGAGAGTCCTGCGCCAGACTTGAGGGCCCGCCCTCTCCACGGACGGAGATCCTAGAGGCGGGGCGGCGTTTATCGTCAATTACGCCACCCCTGGAAGTTGGACAGCGCAGCCCGAAGTAGCTTGAGGGCCCGAGTTCGCTCGGCAGTGGGCTGCAGCACTCGGGACACCGTGCTGAGCCACCAGCGCGGCTACTCTTTACCACTAGTGCGTCAGAGCAGCCTCCGAGCTGCCTTAAAACCCAGCTCTGCCAGGCGGGCAATAGGCCAGGGTGGGGCGGGGCCGAACGGGCTCGCGCGGTGGACGTGAGGCGCTGGAGCTGCGAAACGTGGGGCGAGGGAAGGAAACCGGGGGACCTGGAGGGTTAAGGTTGTTCCAGCTTTTCCGGCTCAGTGATTGCCTCCAAATTTCTCATACTGTCTCATTGCCTGCCGTTTCCGTGGCTTTGAGTGACAGTTAACTCGGAAGGAATTCTACTTCCTTTCTTGGGATTTAACGTGAAGAGATGGGGAAGGAGGGAAATTTGGGAGAACTGTTGAAGGCGTGCGCCTCTATTTAGAGTGTGTGGGTTGCTCTTGATCTTGAGTACAGATCAGGTTTCACACCGCGGAGTTCGAAAAGGCCGGTCGCTTTCTGGCAGGATCTGGTCATTGGCTAGAAGTTTCCTTTAGCTCTAGAGGAGGGCAGATCTTCAGCCCAAACTAATTTGAACCCACATTTATGGTCCAGGCTGGTAGGTAGGTCATTAAAATCAATGCTCATGGTAAAATGGGAAATAGAAACATGGGTAAATGTGCTCAGGGACTAAAAGAAGTGCACTTTGAAAAGAGGTGGCCTATTAAGGTAATGTGATATGTAGGGTTAAGCTGTTGACAGAGCCCTACTAGAAGATCAAAAGGAGCTTTATGGGAATGGTGGTAATTGAGTTGGACCTTGAACCTTACCGAGATTGGGGGATGGGGTGGGAGCAAGATAGCACTTAAGTGCAGATAAAATATACAGAAATGGAAAAAGTAGCTTGGAAACAAATTACTTTTTAACGATTTTATTTATTTATGTTTAGAGATAGGGGAAGGGAGGGAGAGAAACATCAGGGTGTGGTTGCCTCCTGCTGGCCTCAAACAGGGGACATTGGCCTGCAACCCAGGCATGTGCCTTGACTGGGAATCAAACCAGTGACCCTTTGGTTCATAGGCCAGCACTCAATCCAGTGAGCTACCCTAGCCAGGGCAGAAACAAGTTATTTTTCAAAATTGAAAACTCAGATTAAGAAATCTCACCCATGTATGGTAGGCCTTTTGTAGTCACTTTTTTTGTTTTTTGTTTTGTTTTTAAATAGGGCTCTTTTCTCCACTTAAGCAGTTATAATTGTATACATTCCATTTCCCGCTGGGATTTCTTTCTGTCAGTTGCACCGTTCTCTCTACAGATTACTTGCCTCAAGTCAGTAAGCAAGCTTATATTACAGCCCTGCCACTCCCCCTATTGAAAATGATAGGGCTTCAAGAGTTGGAAAATTTCAGTTTAAGTAATATAGCTAATAAGCTTAGTAATCAATGCATGTAAGAGCTATTGTGCCAGGAACTGAAGGTATGTTCCACCCTGTCTCTAAGCAGTTCCACCACCTTTGTGCCTCAGGAGGACTGCAAGAAATCAAGATGGTATCTGAGCCATTGTCCTCCAGGGTGAGATGACCACAGCCCAGGACATAACTAATGACCACTGCCCGGGGGGGAAAGTATTCTTAATGCAGCTTTCTTAATGCAATTAACTTTCCCCTGAATTCCAAACCCCTTACATCTTGTCTTATAAAAAGGGCCATTTTAAAATGGAGTTTAAGACAGTCTGTTAGGGTATGAACCCGCCATCTTCTCGGATCACCTGCCATCTAAATAAAGTACCCATAAAGATTCAATCCCTGTTTCTGGTTATTGGGTTCAGTATGTGACAGGCAGCACGAAGGCCAGTGTTTTCCAGTTTCAAGAGTAGAACATTCCTGTGAAACCTCATAAACTGAAATGGCATGAAACGAACAGTAAGTTTGCATTCAGAAAGTTCGCTTTTACGGGAGACCTACATTAATACCTGTTCTCGCTAACGGAAAGAAATCCGGAGGATTTTCACTTTTACAGGGGTGAGGGGAGTGATGACTGTACTGATTATGTCTTTCATAAAGTGGAGTAGCTTGATTGAAATTTCAGAATGGGAGATACCTGTACTTACATTTGTAAACACAGACACGGAAACTCTTGAGCCCACGTGCACGTCTACACTGCCCTTCCCTTTACAACCAGGTTCTTCGGCTTTTCAGCCTCCTGCAGCCATATCCCTGTGATCACTGCACTACTGAAACAAAGTTGACAAAGGGTCACTGATAATCTTGCTCAATCCAAGTGGACACTTCCAAGTCCTTTTGACCTCTTTTTAACTTTGAATCATTTGCTACTCCTTGAAGCTCTTCACCTCCCTTGGCTTTACTGACACACTCTAGTTCTCTTCCTTATCTCTGATTTCTTCGATGTTTCTGCTGCCCTGCTTTTCCTGTGCCTTCTCCTTAGGTTCCTTAAATGGAGAAGAACTCATGTATTGCTTTTATTTGTTATATTGAGGACCAAATCCTGCTTAATTTTTTAAATGATGCATTATTACACTACTGTGCTATAATTCTTCCAGCCTGATTTTCTCCCCGCCTCCATTCCATTTTCTAGATTCCTGGCAATGACTTTTCTAAGAATGCAAGTTGCATCATGCTGGTTTCCTAAAGGAAGAATTTATATCCTTTGGTCTCTCCCATGCCTCAAAGACAGAGTACAAACTCCTCTGTGAAGTCTTTCCTCATATACCTCTCTTCCAACCTGAATTATAATAAATCTATTACTGTACATATACATTGAATTAAATACACATCTGCATGAATAGGAAGGAATCCTCTTTGTCTTCTTGCCACCTAAGAAACTGCAAGGAAGACAGGAGAGAACAGAGATAGATAAAGGACTTGAAATACTATGGTGGTAGTCCTAGCAGCAACAAGGTAGTATTAATCTGAATTTAGGGCTCAGCAAAAGAGGTAATATAGAAAGGAGAGACTTAGTCAATTTCCCATCATGTAAAGCTGCCATCATCACACTTTTTGATACCATTATCAAAAATTCTGTCCATTAAAGAAAATTTTGAGTACATGCCTCTGATATATGCATACTGATTTTTCTTTTTATTCTCACCCTGGGATATGTTTCCATTGATTTTTGAAAGGAAGGGAGAGAGAGAAAAACATGGACAGTATGCCTCCTGTACACATCCCAACTAGACATCGAATCCACAACTGAGATATGTGCCCTGAGTCGGAATTGAACTGGCAAACTTTCTTTTTTCTTTTTCTTCTTTTTTAAATATATTTTATTGATTACGGTACTACAGTTGTCCCATTTCCCCCCTTCACTCCCCTCCACCCTGTACACCCTCTCCCACCCACTTCCCCATCTTTAGTCATGTCCATGTGTCATACTTATAAGTTCTTTAGCTTCTACATTTCTCATACTACTCTTACCCTCCCCCTGTCTATTTTCTACCTACAATCTATGCTACTTATTCTCTGTACCTTTTCCCCCTCTCCTTCCTCCCACTCCCCTGTTGCTGACCCTCCATGTGATCTCTGTTTCTGTGGTTCTGTTCCTGTTCTAGTTGTTTGCTTAGTGTCTTTTGGTTTTGCTTTAGGTGTGGTTGTTAATAATGGTGAGTTTGCTGTCCTTTTACTATACATGTTTTTTTTAATCTTCTATTCTTAGATAAGTCCCTTTAACATTTTATAAAATAAGGGCTTAGTGATGATGAACTCCTTTAACTTGACCTTATCTGAGAAGCACTTTATCTGCCCTTCCATTCTAAATGAAAGCTGTCCTGGATAGAGTAATCTGGGATATAGGTCCTTGTCTTTCATGACTTGGGATACATCTTTCCAGCCCCTTCTTGCCTCCAAGGTCTCTTTTGAGAAATCAGCTGACAGTCTGATGGGAACTCCTTTGTAGGTTACTGTCCCTTTATCTCTTGCTCCTTCTAGGAGTCTCTCCCTCATTTTTACTTTGGCTAATGTAATTATGTTGTGCCTTGGTGTGTTCCTTCTTGGGTCCAACTTCTTTGGTACTCTCTGAGCTTCCTGGACTTCCTGGAATGCTATTTCCTTTGCCAGAATGGGGAAGTCCTCCTTTATTATTTGTTCAAATACATTTTCAATCTGTTGCTCTACCTCTTCCCCTTCTAGTACCCCTATAATTCGCATGTTGGAATGTTTAAAGCTGTCCTGGAGGTTCCTAAGCTTCTCCTCCTTTTTCTGAATTCTTATTTCTCCATTCTTTCCTGTTTGGTTATTTCTTTCTTCTTTCTGGCCCACTCTATTGTTTTGAGTCCCAGTTTCCTTCGCATCACTATTGGTTCCGTATGCATTTTCCTTCATTTCTTTTATAGTAACATGCATGTGTTCATCTAATTTTTGACCAAAATCAACCAATTCTGTGAGCTTCCTGATCACCAGTGTTTTGAACTGTGCATCTGATAGGTTAGCTATCTCTTGGTCGCTCAAAAGTATGAGTCCTGGGGCACTGATTTGTGCTTCTGTTTGAGCCATCTCTCTTTCTTTGGTTGTTTTTTTTTTTTTTTTTTTTTTTTTTTTGCCTGGTTGCTCCTGTTACGGTGAGGGGCGGAGCCTTAGGTGTTCACCAGGGCTGGGCACCCCAATCGCTAGATTGTGACATTGTATGTGAGGGCTGGGTTGAGAAGGAACAATGGCAGTAGCTATATTCCCTGTGGGACCTCAGTCCCTTCCCTAGGATCCTGGGTTGTGCTCTCTGCCCTGCTCCACAATCACTGCCTCGCTGGGTCTGCCAGCTGCTGCCTCGTACTCAAGGTCCATCTGCTGCGATCTTGCACACCCCAGATGCTTTATGTATCCCCAGTTGCTTTATGTGCCCAGCTCTCCCTGTTCTCCATGCCTGGCTGCTGCGTCTGGTTGCTTTTCTCCACCCCTCCTACCCGTCTGGATGAACGGGTCTATTTCAACTTCTTGGCTGTCCGACTTCCATTCAGATAATTTTCTGTCAGTTCTGGGTGTTATTCTGCCTCTAAATTGTTGTTGTTCCGATCTTCATTGTGTGTGGAGGTACGGTGCGTCCACCTATGCCTCCATCTTGCTGGAAGTCCCGAACTGGCAAACTTTCAAGGCATGGATCAACGCTCCAACCAACTGAGCCACACAGCCAGGGCTAATGCATAGTGATTTATAAATTACATGTATAAAGTGATATGCCAGTATACTTATATCAAAAATTAAAGAATGGGGTGAAAAATTATAAAAAGAAATTCTAATATTTTCTTGAAATCTCAGTTGTTGCGGCTGACCTGAAGGATGGCTCCACGACTCATTAGCATAGAAAAAAACCATCATCTGGCCTCCAGCTACCTCTCCAGCCCACCTGGAACAAACTCCCAGCTACCTCAGTACTCTCATTTCAAGGCTCCAGATTATTTTTTAATGCTTTATCTGCCAGTAAGATCCAAGGAGTGATTTTATGTCTCTGTTTTTGCATCCGCTTGCAGTGGCAAACTCCTGGGGACTCTTCAGCCCCAATATTATCTCCTCTGAAGTCTTCCCCAGCATCTCCCAATACAATCACCATCTTGTGACAGAAGTTGCAAGGACATAGGCAAAGGCTCTGACTGAAAAGCATGAATCAACATGACTCAAAGGTGTGGAGACTGCAAGGGAATATTGGTGCTGTGTCAAACAGACAAACAGCTAAGTGTGAAGTGAGACTGGCAAGTTAAAAACTAAAGTGACCCTTTCACTCATTCTCTTCATTGTTGTAAAGAGATTAAAAAATTAAATTTATTTCATACTCAAAGAAATAAATGTACAATAATTTGGAAGAGTTTTTGCCGGAATTGTTGAAATGAATTGTTTTTAAACTTTTAATTATGAAACATTTTAACACACTGGCAAACAAAAAAATAATATGTTAACAAATACGTATTTCACATCACTTGAATTAAGCAGATGTTAACATTTTGCCTAGTTTCAGATTTTTGTTTTCTGTAGAAGACACTGAAGTTACAGGTATAATTAAAGCCTTAAACCTCAGTTCCTTCCCCCGTCCCTTGTGCCCAGAGGCAGCTTCCTGTAGAAGGGGTTTTGTTAGCCACTCTTCTGGAAAATATTTGATGCACAGGGAGCCAAAGGTAAATTCCTGCCAGAGTGTAAAAAAGGTATAGTCAACAGGAGAAAGAAAATGAATTCTGAATAACAGTGTAAACCAATTTATTACTGTGTATGAGGTGATTGGTTTCTTCTGCCAGAGGTGGCTTTCAGCAGGAGAAGACATGAATTCCCATTTCAACTGACTATTTAGTGTGGCTATACTTGGCTCTGGTTTTGATTTCTTCTTTTGTAAAAGGATAAAATTCTGTCTTGCAAGACTTCTGGCCAAGATGAAGGCAAATGTAGACATACTGTGCCTCCTCCCACAACCAAGATAGGAAAAACATCAATTCATAAACAGAGTATCAACCAGAACTGACAGAAAAATGAACTGTATGGAAGTCGGACAACCAAGGAGTTAAAATAGACACATTCATCGAGACTGGTATGAGGGGTGGAGTCGGGCAACCGGGCATAGAGGGGTTGAGGCTTCAGGAGCGGTGGGACCAGGCGCGTAAGCCATCCTGGGTGTGCAAGACCACAGCAGGCGAACCCTGGGTGCAGGGTGGCAACCTGCAGACCCAGCAAGGCAGCGATTATGAAGCTTGGCACTGCGAGCAACCCAGGGTCCCAGTGCCAGGAAATAGAGCCTCATGGCACTGATTGAAAACACATGTGGGGGTCAAGGTTCCGGGAGAGATTCCCCGCCTCACAGGAGAATTCATTGAAGAGACCCATGGGGTCCTAGAATGTGCACAAGCCCACCCACATGGGAATTAGCAGCAGAAAGGCTCAGTTTGCTTGGAGGAGGTGGCAGAAGGGTCTGAAGTCCGGCAGAGAGTGGAGCAAGTGCCATTCTTCCCTCTCAGACCCTGCCCCCACATACAGAGTCACAACCCAGTGACTGGGTTGCTCCCTCCTGGTGAACACCTAAGGCTCCTCCCCTCATATGCAACAGGCGTGACCAGAAAAAAAAATATGGCCCAAACCAAAGAACAGATCAAAGTACCAGAAAAAATACAACTAAGCAACAAAGAGATAGCCAGCCTATCAGACTCACAGTTCAAAACACTGGTGACCAGGATGCTCACAGAATTGGTTGAATTTGGCCGCAAATTAGATGAAAAAATGAAGTCTACAGTAAGTGAAATAAAGGAAAATGTACAGGGAACCAATAGTGATAGGAAGGAAACTGGGACTCAAATCAGTGGAGGGGACCAGAAGGAAGAAACAAACAGCCAAACAGAAAAGAATGCAGAAACAAGAATTCAAAAAAAATGTGGAGAGGCTTAGGAATCTCCAGGATGTCTTTAAATGTTCCAGCATCTGAATCATAGGGGTACCAGAAGGGGAAGAGGAAGAGCAACAAGTGGAAAAGTTATGTAAATAAATAATAAAGGAGAACTTCCCCAACCTGGCAAAGGAAATAGACTTCCAGGAAGTCCAGGAAGCTCAGAGAGTCCCAAAGAAGTTGGACCCAAGGAGGAGCACATCAATGCACATCATCATTAAGTTACCCAAGTTTAAAATGAAGGAGAGAATCCTAGAAGCAGCAAGAGAAAAGGAGGCAGTTACCTACAAAGGAGTTCCCATCAGACTGTCAGCTGATTTCTCAAAAGAGACCTGCAGGCAAGAATGGGCTGGAAAGAAGTATCCCAAGTCATGAAAGGCAAGGACCTACATCCAAGATTGCTCTATCCAGCAAAGCTTTCATTTAGAATGGAAGGGGAGATAAAGTGCTTCTCAGATAAGGTCAAGTTAAAGGAGTTCATTGTCACCAAGCCGTTATTTTATGAAATGTTAAAGGGACTTATCTAAGAAAAGAAGATGAAAAAAAAACATGTATAGTAAAAGGATAGCAAACTCACAATTATTAACAAGCACACCTAAAACAAAACAAAAACAAACTAAGCAAACAACTGGAACAAGAACAGAACCACAGAAATGGTGATCACATGGAGGGTTAGCAACAGGGGAGTGGGAAGAGGAGAGAGGGGGAAAAGGTACAGAGAATAAGTAGCATAGATTGTAGGTAGAAAAGAAATTTATAGACAGGGGGAAGGCAAGAGTAGTATGGTAAATGTAGAAGCTAAAGAACTTACGACACATGGACGTGAACTAAAGGTGGGGAATGTGGGTGGGAGAGGGTGTGTGGTGTGGAGGGGAATGAAGGGGGGTGTAATGGGACAAGTGTAATAGCATAATCAATAAAATATATTTTAAATAATCCTGTCTTGCTGTTTTTGCAAGACTGAAACTAAGTCTTTAAAATGTACATATCACAAGGTAAATGCTTTAAAAGTAGTTTCAATTTTTAAAAAAGATTTCATTTATTTTTATACAGAGTGGACAGGAGGGAGAGAGAGGGAAAGACATATTGTTGCCTGTCTCATCCACCCCAAATACCAGGGACCGACCTGGTGGCCCAGGCATGTGCCCTGACCGGGAGTGGAACATGGTGGCCTTTCTCTTTGCAGACCAACACCCAACCAACTGAGCCATGCCAGTCAGGGCTAAAAGCAGTTTCAATTATTATTGCCAATTTAATTTTGTCCAGAATTCTAATTATTCTTTCCCGTTAGACTACAGTATTTCCTAACCCTTTAATGTTATTTTACACATAGGGGATATTTATGTACTACTTTAATGCAAACCAACCAAGCTATTTGGGACTGGCTTGATGTAACTACTTCAAGGGCTCCAGGTAGCCCAGGTCACCCTGTGGGCTGGGGATTGATGGATGCCTGTGCTCACCAGGCATGCCAGTTGGGAAGCTTTGCTTTAGAGGACCAGGCTAATAATATAATTTGGTGGACTAGCCAATGTTTGATGGTCCCTTGCATGGTTAGACACTACACCCAATCTGTGGAAATGCTGCCTCACAAACATGCCATTAGTTAAGAAAAGAACCTGATGAAAAGGGAGAGATGTGCCTCTCCTTTATTAGAGAAGCAATTCCAAGTACATATTCTCCTGATCAAACAGTATTATCTTCCTAGGACAGTCAAAAGAAAGTCCCAAAAGTAGAATTAGTTGTACCTAAGAAAGTATAAAATTTGGGTAGTACTTTACCGTTTACAAAGTGCTTTGAACATTTGTATCCTAATGCACTCTTATTACAGCCTTATGAGGGTGTTCAAAGATTGGGAGATGGATCTAGTATCATATGGCTGATAAAAGGCAATTGAGGCTTAAGTGCAGGTTTTTCCATTTTAATGTTTTTTTCTCAAGGTGATTGAGAGTATATCAGAATTGTGTTATGCAATACTGCTATATTATTTCCCTAATCATTAGTTGAGGAAATTAAAATTGTTACTAATTTCAGTTCTTAACAACTATGTGTTTTAAAGCCTCAATTAGAATATACAAAAGCCATACAGCTTAGATCTGTGTCTGAGATAAATTGAAGAAAGGATGCAGAAAGAGTAGTTTTGTGATTTTCATTATCTGACTTTAATGAATTTTTTCTTCACTCATTTCAAAACAATAATTTGGCTGGGACTGGAAAATGGAGAAATGCAGATTTTTATACTCTAAAATCTTGGAGGGTCAGGAATTCAGAGTGGATGAGCTGGGTGTTACAGGGTGCCTCATAAGACTGCAGTCAGAATGTTAGCCAAGAATGCACTCATCTGAAGACTTGACTGAGGCTTAAGGGTCTTCTTTCAAAAAGGCTCACTCACACTTCCTCTGGCTGGAGGCCTCCATTTCTTGCCAAGTGCACCTTTCATAGGGCTGTGTATGACATGGCAGATAACTTCCCCTGGGACAAAAACCATTCAATAGAGTAAGGAGGAAGCCCCAGGGCCATTTATGATCCAGTCTAATTGCCCACTATCACTCCCTTTTTTTTATATCCCTTAGAAGCAAATCACTAACCCCAGCCCACACTCAAGGGGAGGGGAATTAGGCTCTACCCCTTGGAAGGAAGAGTGCCAAAGAATGTGTGGACATGGTTTAAAATTGCTAAGGAGGAGGGCAGGGGGGAAGGCTACAGGAAAGGAAAAGACACATACCGAATTTGACCCAATTCTTTTAGATATAGGCAGTAAAGACAAAATGTGGTAGACTATTTAAAAATTGCACGCATTTGAAATGGAACAATAGAATCAAAGAAATTTGAAAAGTGAAATCAGATTAAGTAAATTAAACTTTAACTGGACTTAATGCTTATATAAAGGAGTTAAATAATAAATGGGTTTATGTCTACTGTAACATTACTGTAATATTTTCATGTTAATGGAATTTTAATATGCTTGCTATAGATTTCCAACTGATACCATACAGCACTTAAAATAGGTCAGGGCTATTCATCATCTGGACCCCAGAAGAAGAAAGATTTGGATTCCAGGACCAAGTACTAAGCTGTGTTCCAAATGTTTTCACCAGAGTGACTTTGAGTCACAGGGCATAAGAAGAAAGCTGAAAAAAGGAACAGTGCCTTCTGTTTCTCTATGCAAGGCACTTAAATCTAGGTGTAAATAAAACTAAATTTTACAGAGCATTTAAAAGCCAAGATAGCTTACATTATAGCAAGAATCTGTAGAAATTTAAAATCCCTACATCTTAAAATAAATCCAACAACAGATTTTAAATGCTTAGAAAATTAGTTTTGCTTTGTTTATTTGTAAATGTAGAATGTAATATACGTGATTCTGCTTTGAAGCTCTTTAAAAAGTAAGGTGTATAAATGCAAATCATATAAAGGTTACTAAGCTGATCACAAAAATCAATTGGTGGACATAAAAAAGCCTTGACTTAGAATTCAGGCTTTTATGTACTTTTATGTATGAGACAGTTTTCACAATAGTTTGAAATTATCTGTCCTGTTTTGGGCTCCTCCCAATAATGTTATTGATCTTGATCAAAGATGTACCTATTAGCATTGATACAGAGACAGGTGTACAGAAATAGGAGACTTTCCATAAGTCAGTCACCAGTTGGTGTTAACATTCTAATGGGTGTTTTCTGTATACTTTTTATTTTACCTTTTGACCCTGTAGTCACACCCTTGTACATGGCTCAGTCACTGTCTGCAATAGTCATCTAGCTGTTCTATCCTGCCACTACCCTTAACTTCCTCCTGTTCAATGGAGTCTACTTCTTATGTATTGTTTTTTTCTTTTTTTAATATTCATTTTGTTGTTCAAGTACAGTTTCCTGCCTTTTGCTCCCACCCCAGCCCATCCCCCCCAGCCCTCCTTTTTGTGTATTGTTTTTTCTTATTTCCTATTCAAAAGAATATAGTTGATGTTGGGAATCCAAACTCCTAAGTTCCAAGAGCTTCCTATTTAACCAACTTGTGCATTTTAACAGCTTTGAACTATCTTTTTGAATACATACACTTATCCACTGTATATTATTAAATTGACTCTCTTTCATGCTTTTGTGTAAAATCAATAGTACTTACTATTTATTGAGACATATAGTGGTTCGGGCATTGTACTAGCAGACTTACAAAAATTATCTTGTATTCTCAAACAACTTTTGTAACCTCAAAACGAATGAGGAGATGAGGAGTTGTAGAGGTTAAGTGACAGCTAACAAGTGAGGGAGCTGGAATTTGCACCCTGGTTAAACTTCATTGCAAAGCTCAGGCTCTGTCCACTGTGCCCTCCTTTTTTCACAAGTAACTGTCCTCTCCTCTCCGTGAAGCCATCCTGCTCCTTCAAGGAACTGCTCAAAGCATATCTTGAAGACTTTCAAATTTGCCACCTTTCTCTAGTTATTTTGATCATTTCAGAAATTTTCAGCATCGTGCTAGTATTTCTGTATAGATGCAAACAAACAAACAAACAAACAAACAAACCCCACCCAACCCTGTTTGCTTTTCCTACAGAGATTATGACCTTTCTTTCATAACTACAGAGCAACCAGGTAAGTGCTTTGCATTAGTGGTATTTTTGTAGATAATCTTTTGTGTGATAATTTCTAAAATAACCTTATTTTTTTTTATTTCTGTCAAAGGTTCTCCAAGGTGTACATCTTAAAGGTAAAGCAAGACAGAAAACCTAAAATTGCCACTTCCTGGTGATTTTGAAAAGGTTGCTACTGAGGATCATAACTACAGTTTAAAGAGAGACCTTTACCAATAGGTTCAGAGAAACAGGCTGAAGTTCAAGAGATGCTACCAATAGCCAATACAAGACTTGTTCCTGTCAAAGACTACAGGACGTTGAAGACGAGAAAGGGCTTATGACTAGCTAATGCACCAGTAGAAGAGAAACTACTCTCTGAAGAAACAGTGATGCTACAAGCACTATTTTCAGGTATGTCCCCCAATGACCTGTTATATTTATAAAA
The DNA here is from genome assembly GCF_004126475.2 of Phyllostomus discolor. Lineage (NCBI taxonomy): Eukaryota > Metazoa > Chordata > Mammalia > Chiroptera > Phyllostomidae > Phyllostomus > Phyllostomus discolor. Next base: position 105,619,884 of record NC_040903.2, on the reverse strand, counting down.
CAGGTCTTATTTTTCTGAAATATCATTAAGTTGTTTACTATTGCCTATGAAAACACTGGCTGAAAACCACTGGTTTTTCACTGCCTGAGACGTGAAAAGTCTTAGTAGCATAAAAGAGAAGAATGAAAAGTAGTTGCCAAAATCCTTTTATGGCTTTCTAATTTTAAAAGTAATATGTTTATTACAGGAAAAGCAAAGAAATATGTAAATGCAAAAAATAACAGATAATCCTACCACTTGGAGTTGAGATCATATGGTTTATACCATATACTGTACCTTTCTCATCTTATAATGCACTTACCCATGTTATTCCAAATCTTTATACACAGTTTTATCTGCTAAATAATTTATCACTGAAGTCTTTTTCTTTCTTTAAAGAGAGGGAAAGAAACGTCAATGTGCGGTTACCTCTACATGCCCCTCACTGGGGACCTGGCCCGAAACCCAGGCATGTGCTCTGACTGGGAATCGAACCAGTGACCCTTTGGTTTGCAGCCTGTGCTCAATCCACTGAGCTACACCAGCCAGGGCTCACTAAAGTCTTTTTAATATGGAATTGAACTACTTGATATGTGGAATCACTTTGAGCTTGAAAATAGTTTGAATCTCCAAATTATTTTCTAAAATATTTCATAGAGTAAATATGTCCATCCATTGAAAAACTAACTTGTCCTCTTTGTGAATCAGGATGTTTTAAGAGAGGCAAAATAAGAACTGGCAACTTATTTGTTGATGAAAAAAGCAGAGATTGAGGTTTTACATTCTGGTAAATAACAAGCATAACCTGTCAGTAGAAGAAGAATATGTATCGTTAAAGAAGTAGAATATATTGTGTTTTTCCAAGAGGGGAAGGGAGGTAATAAATATATGTCCTCACATGGAACAGAGTTTTGGGTATATTTGGTTTATTTGTTTTCCCTCTGAATGGTAGGCAAGATTGTCTCTTCCATCTGAATAGTGCCCTATCCCCAAAAATGTTTCTTATTTCTAATCTTTACTTTCAGATAAATATAACAAGGGAACAAAATGAAACAATAAATGTCCTCATAATTAAGAGACTCAACTTTATCCAGTTATTATTTCCTGTTCCTATAAAAATCCCACTCAGGCAGTCAGTGAATAGTTAAACATAGTATTTCAAGTTGAAACTTTTTTCTTTCTTCTTGCTAGTGAAATAATTCAAGAGGAACAGGATAAATTCATCAACAGGCTCAAGGATAGAATATTCATCTCTGTACAAACTCAGTTAAAATGTGATTGTACAGTGAAACCTCAGTTCTTGAACAATTGGTTTTTGACCAAGTTGTTCATGGAAAAAAATGTCTCAGCTGTCTAATAAAACTTTGGGTCTCGATTCTCTCCCTAACAACCATTTCCATGTTGATACTTACATGATCAGTCACACATCTCTCCAGTGACAAAAAAAGGACATTCGGTTTTTGAACAAATTACTTCTGGAACAGCCTTCTGGAACAAATTAAGTTTGAGAACTGAGTTTTCACTGTATTTGAATTTTGGTGCCCAGTGCCTTTTGTATAGAAGTTCTATGCTCTATACCTGAAAGTGTCACTGTACACATTTTTCATCACAAGGAACAAATAAATTTAACAGATTTTAAGTGGGAATTATATCACTGGAAAGAAATATCTGAGTACTACGCAGAAATGAAGCGATTTGCGTGTACACTCTACTTGTAACTGTGCAAACCAGGGCTCAGCCATTGGCACCTTCACTCTCCATGACTCAACAGTTAGTGTTGAAGAAAACAGGTTTTTTAGCCCTGGCTGGCATAGCTCAGTGGATTGAGCGCAGGCTGAGAACCAAAGTGTCCCAGGTTCAATTCCCAGCCAGGGTACATAAAAAACAGGTTTTTTGTTTTTTTTTTAAAGATTTTATTTATTTATTTTTAGAGGGGGAAGGGAGGGAGGGAGGGCAAGAGAGAGATAGAGAGAGAGAGAGAGAGACATCAATGTGCAGTTGCTGGGGGTTATGGCCTGCAACCCAGGAATGTACCCTGGCTGGGAATTGAACCTGGGACACTTTGGTTCTCAGCCCGCGCTCAATCCACTGAGCTACGCCAGCCAGGGGAAAACAGGTTTTTATTACAGGGTTCCACTCCTGCTCAGAGCTCTCCTCTCCCATGAGACCTAGAACCTCCCTTGCTCCCCAAAAGGCTGCAAGCCAAAACCAACCCAGAAGTAACCCGTGTCCTTATCTGTCCATCAGCCAGTCTCTCAAAAAGATCTCTATCCTTTCAGGAATGTGCGCTTGTGGGTTTCAGAGCCCCCATCCTCTCAAAGCAGCTCTCCTTCAGGATCTGGGGTGTGCTGTTCTCGGCCTCCATGTAGCAGTCCCAGAACAGTGTGCCCTGTTGTGCTGTCCCAGAGGGTGGAGCCCAGGGAGGCACATGTCCCTTTGTGGGACCCTGCCTCCAGGAGTGGGCTCCCCACCTCTGTGGGTTCTAAGCCCCTGGTGGGCCCTGCATAGCCTAGTCCCATGAGTGCTCTCGTCTGTGTAGGGAGTAGGGCCACAGGCCCAGAACATCCAAATGCCAAAAACTGAGAGAAAGAGCCACCGAGTTTGCACCAAACTCTGAAGTCCCATACCAAGAGAGTGACTCCTCCATACATCCTTCAGAGAAATAAGAGTTCTGCAACTCAGCATTCCCTGTCACAATTCAGCTGCAAGCACCTCTCATGTGTCTGTGCTTGGCCTGGCAGATCCCTGCAGCTCCATCAGCTCTGCTGCTGTCTTCTCCAGGCAGGCAGGCCTTGTGGCTGACTTCTCTGCAGACCTCCTCTGACCTCGTGGCTCCCTGCTGACCTATGGCCCACCCTAATTTAAATGCTTGGCTCAGAACTTCCTATGGGACCTCATATCTGGCTCTTCCTATGGTGCAGTAGTGAGGCAGGAGACAGCATAGGAAGAACTCTGAGACTGCAATACTGTTACTGGCCAGCGTCTAGCATCCTGGTTGCCTGGAAACACCTTTTACCAATTAAGTAGATGAAATAGTAAACTGAGGCAGGGAGGAAGAAGTTGACATGTCTCATATGCTAACTCAGCAGTCCTGAGCCTGGTATGATAATATTGCCAGGTGTTCTAACATCACAAGAAACACTATGTTAGCAAGAAAGAAGGGAAGTCCTTGAAATTCTATGTAGCATTTCCACTATCTGGGAAAGAAGGCCTTGAATGTGTGCTTTCATCCCAGGGCCTGGAATGCGGGAGAGGGTCCATGTGCCCAAAGAAGGAGCCCATAAAACTACTTTGGTTAATTGTCTACCTCTGGTCACTATCTGTTTTATGAGGGAGTCCCTGATGCTTACAGAAAGAGCCCATAAGTAACTTTGGAAAGTGCCCCAATTTTAATTAACTGCCTCCTGTCACGTGTATGTTTTACAACAAGATGAACAAATGGAGTCTGGAGCAAGATAAGGATTCGTGCTAACAGACCCCCACACATATCTAAGTTTGGGTAGTCATGTTCCCCCAGGAAAGCTGGCACCACATTTAACTGTTAATCAATATGTAATTTTTTTCTCCTATCCCACCAACTATATAAGCCCTCAGAACAAAGGACTCTGGCTCTCGTTCTCTAGCGGGCTTGGGGAGTTCTTGACACTCTTGGATCTCGGGCCACTGGGCCTCTAGTCACCTGGGGGCTTGCCACCAAGGTCTTCAGCTGCTCTTACTTTTGTCGCCCTGCTTTGCCCTGAAACTTTGCCTTTCACTCACCACTCTACTCAGTCCTGTTCTCTTCTATGGGAACGGGTCACTAACAAACTGATTACACGCTAATAGATTTGCCGATCTGTAATTCTTTTCATGTGTCAGCAAGAAGAACCAGGTCTCTCCCATCAACAGTAGTGTCTGCCATTTTTGTCAGTTCTGCAGTGTCTTTGATGCACTTTCAGCTGCCATCTTTAGTCAGGGCAAGAGTTCCCAGTGACACACAGGCATTGGGATAGGCATCTGCCCCCCTGGCTATGTCAGGAGCCACTGCATGTTCTCACAGTTACGTACACAATTCACCCTGGGCAGCCTCCTTCCTGCCATCAGGAAGGCAGGGCTATTGATTTTGCCTTTCTTTTGCAATGTGTCTTAAACGCTGTACCTTTTGCTGGTCCCTGTCCCCAGTCCTTGTAACTGGGTACAGTCCGGGGGTGGGGGGTGGGGGGCAGGGCTGAAGAGGGATTTGTAATGGGGTCCAGAACTTAGGGTGTCTTGGGAATATTAAAAATATAGGATGTCCTCACACTATAGTCTGAACTGGGGGATGGGACTCATGGAGCAGAGCCCTTGAGAGTTGTTTTGCATAGCAACAGTTTTGCATATAACCTCAGGAATGGTCATTTAACATATCTATAACTTTTGACTGGTTTCATGGATATGTTAAACAGCTGTTAAGCAGCTGTGGCCTTGCTTTGAGCCAGGGAGGTGGGAGTGACTTCCAAGCAGTATCTAACTGGGAGGCACCTCCCCCTGGTTACAGTACCTGCATGAGAGCTTGGACATGTGGAGATGACTTGCTTCAAGCCACGGGCCACGCCTGCCTGGACTCACTATGGCAGCTCAGAAAAGCTAGAAAAATACAGGAATGCTGGCAGGTATAGGCAATGTGGGAGGTGTCAGAAATGGGGCTGCAGAGGAAGATTGCACTGGGGTTTAAACCCAGGCATGGCAGCCATGATGGGAATCACCACGTGGCTTTAGCAGAGGAGAACCACACAGTTTTGGGGCTACCTTTGCCACTCAGCTTAGGAAGCCACAAAGCAAGATGTAGCAGCGATGCAGAGCTCTCTCTTAGCAGTTCAGAAGAATGCAGGAGAGACATTGCAGGAAGGAAAGGGGTGAAAGGACTCTTGCTGGTGGGCCATGAGAAGGTGCCATGTGGGTTTGGATTGAGAACTAGAGATCACAGTTACACAGCTGATGGTGCTGGGAACTGAGGGAGGCCTGTCAGCCAAAGTGCGGATTACTGGGAAGGACTGGGGGCTACCTGAGCCACAGACCTCTATTTCTTTTCCTGAGATACAGTACCCTGGACCAGGCAAAGAGGGGAAGGAAGGACTGTGTGTGTTTGTGGGTGTAATAAGGGACTTTGGGATTTTAATGAAGATATTAAGTCATTATTTTTAAGTCTGTATAACTTTTGAATAAATAATCCCTTTCCTTTTCACCAAACTCTGGTATTAAGAGCTATAATTCCCTGCAGTGGGCAAGGCAGACCCAGTCAGACAGGGGGACCCCGGGAGAAGGGGGGTGGTCCATTCTGTAATAGTATATCATGCCCCCACCACAGTGTGGTCAGTAACATCCAGACTGAAGGCAGGATAACTGGGGTGTTCCTCTATTGTCAGGGGACACATGCTCTGTACCCTGTTACACACTTTGCAATAGCAAAGTCTATAATTATATAAGAAAGATTCTTAAACTGCCTCATTCTTCCATTCTGAGAATGTAAGTGAATTACTGTTTAGATGTAATCTTTTGCTCTTTTATTGCATTTTAGACATTAAGGCAAAAACCAGTATCTTTATTATAATGTTATAAATTTAATACTCAATTTTTACTGTTTTAACACTGGTTTTACAGACTCCTTTTAATTTTTATTTTCATTATTTTCTTGGCTTAAACAACAGAAATTTACTATCTCACAGTTACAGAGTCCCAAATCAAGGTGTCTGCAGGGTCAGTTCCTCCCAAGGGCTGTGAGGGAAGGGCCTGTGCCATGCCTCTCTCCTTGGCTTGTAAGATGGTGGTCTTTTCTGGTGATTTTTCACCTCCTCTTCCATTGGGCATGTGTGTTTCTTTGTCTAGATTCCTCTTTTAAGAGTCATGTTGGATTAGAATTCACCCTAGCGACGTCATTTTAGCTTTGTTACCTCTGTAACGACCCTGTCTCCAAATTAGGTCACGTTCTGAGGTACTGGGGATAAGGATCATGATATGACTTTTTTGAGGGACACAATTCAACCTATACCAGTCGCTTTCCTTCAGCTACATGCAGACTAAAGGCCAACTCCTTCCTGGGGCTAACTGACCTTCCTGTGATGTGGCTCCTGCTGGGCTCTACAGCTTATCTCTTCCCTCCCTGCATCCCCTCTTGCTTTCCATGCTCCAGTTGTAAGACATTTCTTACCTCTTGTTTTAGGAACTTACTTTTTCATCTGCCTGAAATGCCCATTCTCCCTATGTTAGTTCTGGTGATTAGTCCTCACCTTTCAGACTCAGATTAGCTATCATATCCTTTCAGAAGCCTGGCTTCCATTCTTCTACCAATTGTGGATTAGGCACCTCTTGTGCACATACAGTATTGAACCAAATCCTAGTACTTCCACACCGTCTTCCCCACTGTACTGTGAACTGCCCAAATATGGGGCCCATGTCTGGTTCTTTGTCATACCCACACACACTAACCCCTGAGTGCTGCCTGGAACACAATGGCCCCTTGTTTCTTTGATAGAAATGCCTAGATGGCAATGTAGGATTTTGAATAGCTATAAGAAAGAAATGCAGTAGATCTCAAGTTGCTGTCTAAAAAGCAGTAGAGACCAGCTAGGAATGGCGGGAGTCATCTCTCCTGGAAGGTGCCTCTTGGTTTCTCATGGCTTCAACTTGGAAGCAGTTGCACAGGGGCTCTGAGCTAGGGAAACTCTTAGAGATCATGTAGGCCAAGCCCCTCACTGTAAAGAAGGGCAAATTGAGGCTTGGTGGGAGGAAGGGACTTAATTATCATGACATTGTGTTTCTCTTTTGGGGAAAACATCTGTTTTTTAAAAAAATTCAGATGTAACTGATATATAACATGATATTAGTTTCAAATATACAACCTTTTTTCAATATTTGAATATATTATAAAATGATCACCACAACAAGTATAGTTAACACCCATCACACACATAGTTTCCTTTTTCTTGTGCTGAGGACTTTCAAGATCTAGCCCCTTAGCAACTTTCAAATATACAATACAGTCACCATACTGTACATTATATCCCCTATTAAAAAAATGAATGAGAATTTTTTCATATACACTATTGAGGTAATACTACTACTAAACTATTTAGAAATGAGAGAAAAGGAAGAAAAATCATTAATTGTTCCTGTAAGTTATTTGTAAATTATTATTATTAACATTCAGGGAATTTTTAAAAAGTTTATTTGATTTTTTTAGAGCAACAAAAGAAGGGGAGAGAGGGAGAGAAAGAGAGAGAGAGAGAGAGAGAGAGAGGGAGAGAACCTAGATTTAATCCTAAAGAGAGTGAGAGAGAAACATTGATTTATTGTTCCATTTATCTATGCATTCATTGGTTGATTCTTGTACATGCCCTGACGGGATTGAATCCACAACCTTGGTGTATAGGAACCACACCATAATCTGAGCTACCTGGCCAGGGCTAACAATGTTCAGAAAATTTTCTTCCAGGCTTTTTTCTGTGCTTAAACTTACTAGTTTTTTGTTTGTTGGTTTGTTTATTTGTTTGTTTACATAATTATGACCCTTATTTACTCTTTTAAGATTTTATTTATTTTTAGAGAGAGAGGAAGAGAAGGAGAAAGAGAGGGAGAGAAACATCTATGTGTGGTTGCCTCTCACATGCTCCACACAGGGGACCTGGCATGCAACCCAGGCATGTGCCCAGACTGGGAATTGAACCGGCGACCCTTCGGTTTGCAGGCCCACACTAAATCCATTGAGCTACACCAGCCAGGGCTAATTATGATCTTTAATAGCTGCATAATAGCAGCTAGTTGTACCCTATTGACAAGGGCATTCTCCAACTATTGAACATTTACATTGTTTCTAGTTTTTGGTTGTAATTCTTGTTTCCTATATTGAGATGAACATTTGTGTATAGGTTTATTCATTTTCTTCCATATTATTTTACCATTAAGGGAAGAGGTTAATACTCTCTTATAAATGTCAGTTTTCTTCTAAGAAGGAGACATTTTTATAGATGCTATGGTGATCATTCTTCCTCCTACACCTATTTAAAAATTTTTATTGATTGATTTTAGAGAGAGAAACATTGACTTGTTCTACTTATTTATGCATTCATTGGTTGATCCTTGTATGTGTCCTGATTAGGGATCAAACCTGCAACCTTGGTGTATAGGGACCACGCTCTAACCAACTGAGCTACCCAGCCAGGGTCCTTACTACACCTTTTTAAGTCAAGTTCTCTCTTCTGCACTGGTTTGGTTTATGTAGGAAATTCCACATGGCCTATCTTTTTTTTCCATGATGTTCTTCATTTCTTATAGATCTGCATCAACTCCTGGATGACTATCCTATAGTCATCCTATCCAGGATGACTAATTGTCTTCTCTGGCAATTCCAACTCACACTGATCTTTTTTCTCTTCATGTCATCCTGCATTTTATAACCTTTGCTCTGACATTGTCTATTTAAATTTACAATTTTAGTACTCAAAAAGTTGCTTATTTCTTTGGATACTTTGTCTGAAACTGAGGTACCTTGTTCAATGTGACAGCAATACATGTTTGTTATAAAACATTCAAACAACATGTGAGCATGTAAATACCAGGAAGTGAAAATATTCATAATACTTCTATTCTCCTAATTCTACAAGATAACCATGGTTAGCAGTTTGGTGTATATTCTCCCAGACTTTTAAAAAATCTAGCTATCAATAAAATTTTGTTTTAATGGTTGTCTATTATTCCAATATATTAGAAGTACCTAGATTTCATCCTAAAAAATATCTGACCTGTCATACATGTCCATTCATACTTAATTACATTTCCATTCATTTTCCAATTAAAAGATGTTTCTATTTTTAAAAATTGTATTTTCTTGATTATGCTATTAAAGTTGTCCCAGTTTTTTCCCCTTTACCTCCCTCCATCCAGCACCCCCCACTCCCTGAGGTAATCTCCCACCATTATTTATGTCCATGGGTCATGCATGTAAGTTCTTGGGCTACTCCATTTCCTATGGAGTACTTTACACCCCCATGGCTATTCTATACCTACCAATTTGTACTTCTAAAAATTTGTACTTTTAACACATCTCTGCTTAAGTATCAGATCTCTTTATATTTAATATTCATTTGTCCAATAAGTATTTGTTGATTAGGAACAGCCAGTGAGGCAGGAAGAATACCAGGAGGTTGTGGAAGCCATGTGCAGAAAGCATTTAAGGAGATAGAAGTCCACTGTGTTAAGTGCTTCTGGGAGATCAAGTAAGATGAGCACAGAGACCAGTGGATTTTGCAAGTTGGAGGCCAAATTGGTGACCTTGGCAAAAGCAGTTCCTAGGTATGGTGGAGAGGTAAGCATGACTGAAGTGAGATCAACTGAGACTGGAAGGTGAAGAATTAGAGGCAATGATTATAGACTCTGTCAAAGAGTTTTGTTATGAAGGGAGCAGAAAAATGTGTCTGCAGGTAGAAGGGCCAATGTTTGCTGAGATGGCAGATAAGATTCCAACACATTTGCCTGCTCATGGGAATGATCTAGCAGACAGAAGAAAACTGGCAATGTGCAAGGGAAAGGACAATTGCAGGAGGGTAACATCCTACACCATAGTGGAGTGAGGTCTGGCCTTAATTAGGAGCAGGGACAATTCATGCACTGAAACAGGACAAAGGAAAATACAGATTCTGTAGATAAACAGATTTAGTTGTAGGAAAATGAGTTTTATTGGATTGCTCCTCTGGTCTCAGTGACATAAAGTTAATAGCTGAGAGCTGGGGAAGAAGGCATTAGAAGTTTGAGGAGAAAATGTGAATAGTTATTTTTCCTTCTTTGGTGATGGAGAAACAATTACATGGTAAAGAATTACATGATGACAGACCAAGCCTAACTTAACATTTAAAAAACCCTTCCTTCTGTTAGATGGGTACCTCACTAATTTCTAATTGTTATATCTTTCGCTAATTCATCTAATTTTCTCTGTTCTGATGTTGAGTCCTTTTACAATTCTCCCTTGAATTCTTTATGTCCAGAACTTTTCCAGAGCTGAGCTTCTTGTAATCCCAATACTTTGGGTCTTTGAGGTAGTTTTTGTTTTCACAAGTCCTTTGAGATGATGTCATGACATTCTCAGCCTTTCTTTTGTAATAGTGATACATTTAGTACAATCTTAGTAGATATTATTTTCTAATGTTCTATTTTTGTACTCATTGCAATTTAGTGAATTAGCTTCCTCTAAAAGTGAGGTGGTATGAGCAATTTGAAAGTAAGACAGTGCGAGAAGCTAGTATCTTAAAGAAAAACACTCAGCTCAGCATTATGGCTCTTTAGCATTGTATTTGTCCCAGGCAGAGTTTTCAGCCACTTGAATGACTCCCTATAATCATCCCATAACTAAGCTATTGTTTAATTTAAAAAATCATGTTGGTGAGAATGTAAATTATAATTTGTATAAACTTTTTGAAAGACAATTTGAGAATGCGAATTATTTTTAAATTGACCTATCCATGTATGTGTACCTGAGGTCCAAGTTTATTTTTGTTTTCATATATAAGTGAAGTCCATTTATTCCTACATGCATAAATAAACTTACCTCTGTACCTTACTCCTAGGAATTGTGGAAATGACATGAATGTGTGGATGTGTGCACACAAACACACTAGTGCTATTTACATTGTCTAGAAAATGGGAACAACCTAAATGTCCTTTAATACAGTCTGGTTAAATTATTATTATTTTTAAAGATTTTATTTACTTTTAGCAAGGGGAAGGGAGGGAGAAAGAGAGGGAGGGAAACATTAATGTGTGGTTGCCTCTTGAGCGACCCCTCCTGGGGACCTGGCCTGGGATGTGCCCAGGCATGTGCCCTGACTGGGAATCAAACTGGTGATTCTTTGGTTTGCAGACCGGTGCTCAATCCACTGAGCCACACCAGCCAGGGCTGGTTAAATTATTTATGGTTTAACTATATTGTGGTATACTGTGGATACATTTAAAATATTGTAGGTCAGCAGTTAAGGACATGTAAAACATGTCTATAACAGTGCTATTAAGTAAAGCAAAATGATTCAGTATAATTTTTGAAAATTATATCTAGGTATTTGTATATAAAGAGATCTGGAAGAATTTCCCCGAAATATTAAGTGATATTTACTTCCTTTTCTGTATTGTTTCACTTTGTACACTGACATTTTCTTTTTAATCAGAATATTTAAAAAACATTTTAGGGGGAGAAAAAGTTTAAAAGAGTAATCAGTCATTTCCCAATTCTCTAACTCACAAATATGATTTGGGTACCTCTACTCTCAATTACGAATACTTTTGAAAATAAATCACATATAAATCCACATATTCTGCTTACTGTTCAAAAGATCACTCTAGTAACTGTGGACATTAAGATACCATTTAGACTTCCATTTAAAAATCAAGCTCACAAAACATAAGCTTTTTTAAAAAATTATTTTTTTTGTTCAGTTACAGTTGTCTGCATTCCCCCCTGCTCCACCACTCCCCCCCAGCCAAACTCACCTCCCACCTTTGCTTCCACCCTCCCCCTTATTTTTGTCCATATGCCCTTTATAGTAGTTCCTGAAAACCTGTCCCCCCATTATGCTCTCCCACCTCCCCTCTGGTTACTGTCAGATTGTTTTTAATTTCAATGAGAACATAAGCTTTTTAAAAACCTATTTAAAAGAAAAGTTTTAGCTCTAGCTGGTGTAGCTCAGTGGATTGAGCACAGGCCTGCAAACCAAAGGGTCACCAGTTTGATTACCAGTCAGAGAACATGCCTGGGTTGCGGGCCAGGTCCCCAGTAGGGGGACGCGTGAGAGGCAACCACAGCTGGATGTTTCCCTCTCTTTCCCCTTCCCTTCCCCGCTCTCTATAAATAAAATCTTTAAAAAAAGTTTTACATAGAGGCATTAAATAGTTTCATTACATATTCATTACATATGCAACAGTTAGTACCTTCATTGTTCATTTGAAAATCCTAATGCAAAATGATACATTTTAAACAATTGATTAAAATTTGATGACACTCTAGTTAAGGGTTTTCAGCATGGGCAGCAGTGCACTGGTAAAGGGCCACTGTGCTGTTTTCTTGTTGTCATAGTATTTTGCCCTGTTTTAAAACATAAACAATTGATTAGTACTTTTGTCCCCCAAATAGATTATAAGCTATTTATAGTTAAAGTGTATCTTTTGCATGTTATAATTGTACTTTTCAAACCCATTCATGTATCTTAAAATCAATTGACTGGGTCACAATTGGCATTAAATTATATATATATATACACACACACATACTTATATATGCATTATGTAAGTGCATGGCATGTAATAAAGGTAAATTATGTTTATTAAACTTATGGGTTCCAGCAAAATATCTGGAAAGTTCAGTGAAGTACTTAGGAAAAAACTTTAAAATCTCAGTTAAATAGAAGTCAGCTGTCCAGGAAGAAAACTTGGCAGCCAAGAGTTTAGCCTTCAAATTGGAAATTTAACCAAAAACAGTCACTTGAATTACAGAAGTAAATTTCAGTTAAGATGAGTACATCAGTCTTTACTTCGGAATCCATTTAATCTTATTTTAGACAATACTTTATTATTTTTTATCCTCACCCAAGGACATGTTTATTGACTTTAGAGAGAGGGGGAGGGAAGGAGAGAGGAAGAGAAACATTGATGCAAGAGAAACATCATTTGGTTTCTTCTCACACACACCCGGCTGGGACTGAACCCACAACACAGTCATGTGCCCTGACCAGGAATGGAACCCATGACCCTTCGGTTTATAGAAGGATGCTCCAGCCAACCGAGCCATACTGGCCGGGGCATCATAGTCTTATTTTAGACTATTATCAAAGCTGGCTGTTCCTTCCCTGATCTACAACAAACTAGAAAGAGGAAAGTAGAACTAAATGAAAAGAATTCTGAAGGCCAACACCAACAATAATAGGAAAGAATAACCAGCAGTCTGGGAAGATCAGGGACACTACAAAAGAACTCCTTAGGTAGTAGGTACAAACAGATGCAGATGCCGTAGTGGCACCTAAGGGCACACTTTTTAGGCTATAAGGAATGATGAGAAAAACTCTGGACAGGGATCAGAGCTGGGTTTCACGTTTGTGCAGAACTAGCAGCACAATATAGGCCAAGAGGCTTAACCTCTCCCTCTGTTCCAGATTCCTAACTACAAAATGAGGTAGATGTACTAAATATTCCTAAAGTTACCTTCCCTTTTAACAATTTTCTCATTTCAGTGAATTTACAGTTAAGATTGGTTTATGATCTAAATTCTAAATAAATCAATTAGAACAAACTGGGTAATTGACTTGTATACTTTTAAAAGAAATAAATGAGAAATTAAAAATTATTTAAAAGTATGTTCGTATCTTAAAATACTACTGTGTCTCTTTCCCTGTTATCTTACTACTTTAAGATAACTCTGAATATTTACCTGAAAATATGTGCAGAATTTGGCTACTTATACTTGGCTGTATTTCTACAGGGATTTGAGGTGATTTCAGTACCACTTAAGGCATTTTCTTTTTAAATTCTTCAAGTTTTATATTTTTTCATTTTTTATAATTTCTATTTGGTTATCCAAATGCAAACCCAGTCCAGGTTTCAACGGCAACATTTTTTTATTTTCTTCAACAAAAAGTAAAGAATGGAGACCAGCTATATCAGTATTGTTCACTGATAATAAAAGGTGTATCTTTCAAGCAACAACTTCAGTGGGACCCCAGCAGGCATCATTTGCAAGGGTTTACAGACTTTGGTCTTGGCAAACTTGATGCTGATGAAATGCTACTCGCCTCAGAAACTGTTTAGTTAATGGCAGTGGGTATTGGTGGTTATTGGGGAACACCTCTTGGTTATTTTTTGTAAACGGTGTGTCTGGGTATTTGCAAGCTCAGCTGCTTCATCTCACTATTGGCAAACTGAGTGACACAGGGATCACAGTTGTGGCTGTTACCTCTGATGCTACAGCTCACAGCATCCAGGTGGCAAAAGCATTGGGGATACACATTGACGGAGACCAAATGAAGTGTACATTTCAGCATCTTTCTGGTCAACAGATAGCATACTCTTTTGATTCTTTTTTTTAATTACTTTATTGTTGTTAACAATAAATGCATTTCAGAATTTTCAAAGCTTTCAGTTTATTAATGGCACAGCACATTGGCAGCACCTTGCAGAGTCTGTAGCACTGGGGGAACAGGAATGATCAAACATGGAAAGAATCCCAAGAAAACTTGCAAATTTGGAAAACCACGTACTGAAAATTGAACTTAGTTGCACAACTCTTCAGTGAGGGCACGGCCAGCGCCTCAGAATGTCTGCTGTCAGTAGGCTGCCTCCTTTTCAAAACTGTGTGGGTACCATTCATTTCTTATGCTTAATTAATAACCTGTTTGACATTTTTAATGGTAGGAACTATTATGGAAAGGGACTTAAAGGACCTCTAATGCCTGCAACTTTAAAAAAAAATCATGTGTTAATTGAAGCTAAGATGATTTTTTTACATTATCTGACACTAGCAATAATCAAATAATTAAAGGTAAGTGAAAACTAGAATTCCTGGGATTTTGCTTAATGCTGAGAACTTAAAATGGCTGTCAAAATTACGTTTTCCCAAATATATTGCCTTTTCCATATCTTCTGACTTACAAATTCAGTCAAGACCATCTAGAATTATTTCTAAAGATGCTTAGACAGATATTAGCGACCAGTTCTAACCCCACCTGCACAGACATTCCAGGTACAGATTACAAGATGAGGCTTTTCCAAGTGACCTGAGCACCCTTGACATTTCAGTTGCTTGAAGGACACGGATGGCCCTTTGGACAGTTTCAAAAAGAGGATATTTGCCAAGATTGGTTTGATTGTTTGCTAAAGTGAGGCATTGCTAGACCTATCAGATCATAAGCAAAATCTCATCTGTTGTGCTGGTTATATTGCAGATAAGTTATCAGCTCTTTTAGGTTGTAAGGACTACATCAGTGCACTGTATGCATTGGATCTTAAAGCCTCAAAAACTGGGTCACTGTTGTGTGTTAAAAAGAGGAATGGTTTACATATCCCCTCAGAAAGCTTATGTTGAGTCATAAATATTGATGAGCAAGTTGTAAGAATAGTGTTTTGTTAAATAGGTCAGGTCTTTCTACCTCATTACGGAATAGGTCGAAAGGACCATTATGGTATGATCACATCGGAGTTTATGGTGCTCTGCTTGATCTATGCTCTTGCTAGGTAGCAGTTAGGAATGAACGAAGAGAGGCAAAATGAAAAGAGGCCCTGCCCATTGCAATCTAACAAAAAACTTAGAAGGCTAGAAAAAAGGAGACATGTCTTACCAATTAACTCAGCAGTCCTAAGCCTGGTCCAATAAGATTACCAGGTGTTCACATATCACAAGAAAAATCATGATAGCACAGGAGGGGAGGAAAGCCTTTGAAACTCTCTATTAATCTCCAGGTCTGGAAAGGGAAGGAGGAGGGGGAACCTAGAAGCTGGCTACAAGCATAAAACCCCAACAGTCGGGGCACTCAGACTGGCTGGGTGCTGACTTGCAGCTTTGTGTGCAAGTGTGCTCCGTAAATAAACGTGCCATTTCATTTCTACTACATAAAAAGAATGGAGTTTATGAATGACCTCCTAAACAGGAATTTTACCTTCAACAGGAAATATTGTGTGCTTTCTGGATATATTTATCTTTTTGTAGATTTAGATGAGCATCTCTTTGATGGAGAAGTGTGTGCCATCAATCACTTTGTAAAGTTAAGAAAGGAAATAATCTGTTTCTTACATTTCAAAGCTAAAGATATAGCTCATTTCCCTATAAAATGCCATTCAGAAAGAACTGACATAAAAATGTCAAGGAAATATCGGTCACCTCTACAGGATTACAAAAGTTCAAGTTTTGCTAATACCAATAAATTCAGGCATCTGCTAAGTTACGATGGATATCCATTCAAATGAAGGACCTAAAATATACTCAATTTATATTAAGAGTAACTGTTCAACATTTATTTTAAAGTTCAACTTACCATATTTTCAAAATAGGCCATTCTGCATAATGGACACATTTGCATTTCTGACTTAGAATCTGTAATTTGTGTATTATAAAATCTGCTTGAACTTTGGTATTGCTTGCAGCACTCAGTTACCCAAACCGTTCAAAGCAGTTAACAGCTGGCTAGCCAAGAGGTACTGTCTTTCAATTTACTATTGTAAGACTGAATAATATGACTGGACACACTTTAAACTTTAGTCTACTTTAAAAACAAGGGAATAACAATGACTAGGAGTCACCAACATATTGACTCCTTTTACAAATAGACTACATTCCTTAAAAGAACTTTGGTTTATAGCTCTTAAGAATGTTGACAGACTATGAAACCTTGAATATAATTTTTACTTACATATGAATACTGAGGTGTGGTTTGAGAATTGGCTAAATTAAAATATCCAAATGCCACAAAAATCTCTTTGCAAGTGCACATGAAAACAGAAATACTTGTGCTTTACCAGGCAGAAGGTAAACACATGAGCCATGAGATGGTTCCTGGT
Source organism: Phyllostomus discolor (assembly GCF_004126475.2). Taxonomy (NCBI): domain Eukaryota; kingdom Metazoa; phylum Chordata; class Mammalia; order Chiroptera; family Phyllostomidae; genus Phyllostomus; species Phyllostomus discolor. Next base: position 105,603,366 of record NC_040903.2, on the reverse strand, counting down.
CCTGCAGTGAGGCTGGGAATCCAGTTTTGGGGAAGTGCACAGGGGATGTGATCTCTATTATTCATTGCCCCTGCACTTTGAAATACTACTTTAATAGAGTAGATACTTACTTGACTCCTATTGGAAGAGCTCAATGCTAACCAGTGAATAAGAAGCCTTTACTTGAACTGCTGTTCCTTCTGAAGTCTACTTGTGTTTATAGGGAAGCTAAAACTATGAAACATATTTCAGTGTTGAATGAATAATGAAATTTCATAGCATGTGAGTAATAAATCAGAAAAAGATGGTCAAATTGAGACAATAGGTATGAAACAATTTGTCTTATATATTTTTTTCAGAAATGTAGAAGAAACTTAAAGATGGAAATGTGCTAAGGGCAATTTTCTCCATTCTCTCACACCCAGATTTGAAGAGATAAACAGAAAAAGAGGTATATGTAGTTTCACAAATGGGAGTATTTAATGGATAAAAGAAGAAAGAAGCACGTTTGTCACTTCCGTTTGTGGGCTGCTCTGTTACTGAGTGAATGTTCATACAGTCCAGTTACTATGAAAACTGAACATTGTGAAAGATTAATGACTAGGTGAAAATTAAGTTTCATTACTTGAAATTTACCCTAAATAGTATATTTTGATATATTTCTATATTTGTTCTACTTCAAAGGCTTATGTTTTGAAAAGTAACCAGTTATACTACATTGTATATTAGCTGTTGCTGAGAAGTATGAATATATGAATTTTGTTTGCAACAGAATGAGTTTAGATTCACCAGGATAAATCTTAAAGGAAAATTGTCTAAGTCACCACCTTCAATGATTACTTATATACTCCAAGTTTTGTACCTGATCTTTACTCAAAGCTAGGTTCATATCTATAGTGTCTTATATGTTCTCTGCTGTTACATTTGACTAAAGTACTAATATATTCTGTATTTTAAGAAATTGGTGTTTTGTATTATTTAAGTGCCAGATAAATTGGACAAACATTGCAGATAATATTTCCATCACTGACTTTAGTATAGTTAATTGCTCTTACCCTAGTGAAAGTGTGTTATCAGATTTACATGGTATGACATGCTTCATGGTGAAATTTTTAAAAATATTCATATTTGAATAGGGTTATTTAGTTTATAAATTCTACTCAGTACCTTTGTCATTTTTTTGTTTGGAGAAAACTAACATTCCCTTCAGAAATTTATCCTTTCCACTTTTCAACAAATAGTACTGAAACAACTGAATATCCACCTGCAAAAGTATTAACTCTAAATGGATAAAAAACCTACATGTAAGAAGTAAAGCTATAAAACTTTCAGAAGAAAAGAGAGCTGGGACTTATTAAGTGATAGTTTGTTTCTTAGATATGGCTCCAAAAGCACCATCAACAAAAAACTGGACTTTATCAAAATTAAAAACTTGTGCTTCAGAGGACACCATCAATAAAGTAAGACAACCTACAGAATGGGAGAAAATTTTTACAAATATTACCTGATAAAGGATTTGTATCTAGGATATACAAAGAACTCAGTAATGCAATAATAAGCAACCAAGAACCCAATTTTAAAAATGGGTAGTGACTGTGAGTAGACATTCTTTAAAGGAGATATACAAAGGGCCTATAAGTACATGAATATATATTTTAACATCATTGGCCATCTGGGAAATGCAAATCAAATACAATAGGGAAAGAAAATTACAATGAGACACCACTTTATGCCCACTAGGAGGATAGCTATAGTAAAAAAGATAAATGTTGGTAAGAATGTGGAGAAACTGGAACCCTTACATACTGTTGGTGGGAATGCAGACACTGGAAACCAGCATCGTAATTCTTCAAAAGGTTAAACAGAGTTACCATATGACCCAGCAGTTCACCTGACAGGCATATACCCAAGAGAAATGAAATCAAGTCCATGTAAAAACTTGCATATAATTAGCTACATAGTAGCTACATAAATAGCTAGTAACATAATAGCTACAAAGTGAAAAAGATTAAATGTCCCACTGATGAATAAGTAAAAATGTGCTGTATCCATACAATAGGTCACAAGGTAAATGTATCTTACTTTTTAACTGCCAGATTTTTCCCCCCAAGTGACTGTACCACTCTGCATTTCATCTGTATGAAAGTTCTAGTTGCTCTACTTACTCCCCAGTACTTGGTTTTGTTTTAAATTAGTCACTGAAATAGGTGTGCAGTGATATTTCACTGTTGCTTTCATTTCCCCTAATAGCTAATGATTATTTTTTTGTAGGCTTATTTGCCATCCACATAATTTTAGGTGAAATGTTTGTTCAAGTATTCTGCCCATATTTTGGAACATTGGTTTTATTCTTCCTGACCATTAGCTACATATTCTGGACAAAACTGCACTATCAGATGTTTTGCAAATTGTTTTCTCCTAGTCTGGCTTTTCTTATTTCTTAGTATGCTTTGGAGAACAGACATTAATTTTGATAAGCCTAATTTATTGATTTATTTTTCCTTTAGGGATCCTATTTCTTAGTTTTACATCTAAGAAATCTTTGCCTAATTCAAGGTCACAGAGACTTTTTCCATTTCTTCCAGGTATTTTGTAGTGTTAAGTTTTGCATTTATGCCATGATCCACTTTCAGTTAATTTTGGTATGTGGTATAAGTTCATATTTTTACATATAGATTTCCTAGCACCATTTGTTAAAAAGACTATTCTCTTTCTCCAGTGAATTATCTTTGAATCCTTGTAAAAAATTGAAATATATTTCTGACTCTATTGTGTTCTATTGATCCATGAGTTTAACTTTCACCAATAATACCACAGCCTTGATTAGCTTAATGTCTTGAAGTCAGGTTGGAATCTTCCAACTTCATTATTTTTTCAAAAATGTTTGGCTATTCTAGTTGTACCTTTCCATGTAAATTTTATAATCAACTTGTTGAATTTTACAAAAATTCTTTCTGGTATTTTGACAAATGATGTTGAACTTATAGATTAATTTGGGGAGAAATAACAGCTAAATGACATTGAATGTTCCAATCTACAAGGCATGTTGTTTGAAGGTCTTCAATATTTTTTTTAAATCAGTGTTTTCTATTTACACATATCTTTTGTTACACTTCGTATTTTGTGGTGGTGCTGCTATAAATGGTAATTTTAAAATCTCAATGTCTAAATGTTGATTGCTACTATGTACAAATGACACTGACCTTGGTAAACTCACTTGTTAGCCCTAGTAGTTTTTTTAAAAAAAAAAGATCCTTTGACTTTCCTGTATAGGTATTCACAGCATCTACAAATAGATATTGTCTTATTTCCAATCTATGGCCTTTTCCCTCCTTACTGTATAGTGACCTCCAACACAATGTTGAAGGAGTGCCTTGTTCCCAATCTTAGGGGAAAAACAATGTATTCACCATTCATATGCTAGCTGTAGGCTTTTTCATAAAAGTTCTTTATCAGGTTAAGGATCCCCACTATTTCCAATATGCTGAAGTGTTGTGGTTTTATAATCATAAATGGATGTTGAATTTTGTTTAATAATTTTTCTGTACCTTTTTGGGGGAAAAATCTTGAGATATAATTGACATACCATAATATCACCCCTTTTTAAGTATACAATTCAGTAGTTTTTTAAAATATATTTAAGAGTTTGTTTCCTGCAACTTTGGAGATGATCAGTTTTTCTTGTTATGCATGTTAATACATAACACTGATTTTTTTTTTTAATGTTGGGTCAACCTTTTATTCTTGGGATAAACCCATCCCGGTCATGATGTGTTATTTTCATATATTGCCAGATTTTATTTGCTAATATAATAAATTACAGAGTTACATTAAAGTCTGTGACCTTATAATAAATATTACCCTGAATATACATACTTTTATTGCTTTTGGTAAAAATTAAAAATGCCTTAAATGCTTTCATAAAACTATTCAAAACTAAATTTTGAATTTAAAAACTTTAAAAACTTTGTAACTTACATTTAATAATACTACTACTTGGATCATAAAGTCACATTTGGTCTATAAAGAATAACAAAATGAGCATTAAAGAAGCCTCACAAAAAAATTAGAAGACCCGAGTAATTTACATAAAACTACATAATGAGAAAATAACTACAACAGTGAAGGCTTTCTAGTGATTGGCTTCCCTCTCTGGGTTGCTGCTATAAAATTCCTATGTGAAATGCTTAAAGGGATGCAATATGATCACACAGGTAGGGCTGGAGGTCCTGGTTTCAAGCTGTATTTACATAACAAATACTCATTTTCTTAGCTATTTGTGTTACAAAATAAAATAGAAGACTTTCCTAAAGATATTTTTATTTACACATTACATAGGAATTGAGAAAAATGTCAGTTGTCCATATCAAAGAATGCAGAGACTAAGGCAGGAGTCTTTCTCAGAAGTTGCTGCTCTGCTAGTTTTATTACCTCTAACCTTAAGATTCTGGTTCCCACATAGTCCAAAGACAAGACCTACAAGTTGCTTTTAGTTTTTTTAAGTAGTTGTTTATCACAGGAACATCAAACATTGTAAGAAAGGAAGAAGTAGATTGAGTTTCTGCCCTTAAAAGCTGTCTCCAGAGCTTGGGCTGGTGTGGCTCAGTGCACTGAGTGTTGGCCTACCAACCCAAAGGCTGCCAGTCACTGGTTTAATTCCCAGCCTGGGTTATAGGCCAGGTCCCCAGCTGGGGCCTTGCCAGAGGCAACCTATAGACATTTCTCTCACATATTGATGTTTCTCTTCCTCTCTTCCCCTCTCTCTAAAAAATAAATAAATATTAAAAAAAAAAGAACCAGTGGAAATAAGAGAATGTCTCATTTCAAAAACAATTTACATTTACGTTACTTATATTTGGGCAAAATGACAGATTTTTTTTTTTTAGTTGTGTGCTTTCAAGGGTAATGTTAAATTTACCCAAAATCAGGTGTGTTAAAAGGTTTCTTGCATGTTAAGTGGTTAAAAGTATTATTAAAGAAAAAGTGCAAAATCTTTTGTTACAGAATAGTAAAAATGTTTATTTTTTGTATGATTTACTTTGCTGTCTTGTTTTTACAATATAGAAAAGTGTATTCTTTGAATAGCTCTAGTAAATATAAATTTAATCTTTCTACTTTGGGATGTAAATAGAGCTAAAAAATTATATACCCAACCCTCCCCAAATAGTCTTTTAAAATCGTTTAATTAATGTGGATGTTAATCTTGTTCAGCAATTTGATGCAAATGCCTAAGTACAAAAAGTTGTTTAGTAAGTACTACACACAAAGGAAAAGGCTTAATACTTCAGCTTCTTGAAAATCAGAAAAACTAGTAGCATTTGATTGCACCTTGAAATTTTTACAAGCAAAACATTCTCAAGCAATGCCATCATACGTAATCTATAATTGTAATCCAAATTTAACACACATTTTCTGCACACTGTATATAAATACACATCACAAAGGTGCAATTAGAATTGAACACATAATATGTACAAAATGAACAAAGTTTAGTTTTAGACCAAAAAGGTATTGTAATCTTTTGAAAAATAACTTGATTAGATATTTTTATCCTCTTACACTAATTTACATTTATACAGATTTTAATTAAACACAGTAGATTGAGGTGTAAGAATGTTTGCATTATCTACATTTAAAGTTTACTGCACTATAATTTTATAAATCCAAATTTCAAAAGGAAGATACTCTAATGAATAACGGAACCTTCTTTTGGATTACTTAATTCCTATTGCCTATATCTTGTGTGTTCATATGAACATATATACACAATACATACAACTATAGATTGCTTATAGGAAATGTAATATTCATATACTAATTGTTGAGGATTAAGGTACCTAACAATATGCCTGAATTCCAACATGGTTTTTCTTGTCATAAAATCTAGAGTCCTATTATAACAGGCTCAAAAATTCATAAAGCTTTTAAATTTCTGAAAATGATTTAGGTTATTTTAGTAATTATATGAAAACACTCATACCTTCAGCTTACCAAATCACTGGCTAAAAATGCCATATTAAGCTTCTCTTATATAAAAAAAAAAATCCCACTACAATTCTGAAAGCTTTGTTATTGGGAGGCCCATTTCAGCAAATCAAGTCATACATTGGTTTGAAACTTCTTAATTCAAAATTCTATAAAGAGAATTGTTTGTATAAATGAAAAATCCTTTCCTAAATTCATCTCTTAGAGCTTCAATATTCTTTATTTCTCCATCCAGGTCAACTTTTATACCTGATAATTATATATAAATTCTATTTTACCACTACCTAATAATATGTTTACCTTCTATTTATAGGAACCTTTCATTTTAATAGTACCCATTAATCACTGACAATTTATTATCATTTCAAATACATACCACTTCCTTGAAAGAAAATGGAAACATCCCAGAGCATTTCTTAATCACTTATTATAAAAACACACTGCCCGTCCTTTGAGAATTATCTACTACCCCTTAATGTTTTATGTTTTCTTAAAAAAATAACTTTTTTATTTTAAATGTGTGCCTATGGATTACTTCCCCTTCTGACATTCCCAAAGGGACAATACGTATTATTCCAGAATCCACCCTAAAAAGTCGATTTTTCTTTAAAAAGCACTGTTCTAAACACAATGTTATTGCAATATGTTTCATAAGAACTCATTTATGTAGACGTACTATCTGCTTATATTCTAGGTCTAGTACCAGAGAATGACTGGGTAACATCAATGCTGCTTTGGCTTTTTCTACTGAACAAAGTCATACAACGCCATACATTATAAATTATAGTAATTTATAAATGTTCTTTGTCAATAGAGTCAGAAGGATAGAACATCTAATCCTTAAGAAACCCAAGCAAATTAAAAATATATATAATACAATAAAGAAAAATTCAATTTTAGAAGGGGCATAAGCAGATTTAACTAAGATTTAAAATGTACTAATTTCCTCATTTAAAATTTCTTTTCTCTCAATATTATAATTTCAGGTCTCACAAGGACTGAATTAACTATACAATAATTGTTAAACTATCTTTCAGAAAATCAAGTGTCCCTGCACCTTGAATTTTCTGTACAGTTCCACTTATCAGTCTCATGTGCAAGAGTTAGCAATTCATAGCACAGGCATCACTTTTTGCTTTTCCTGCAGAGTTGATAACGCTCATCAAACATCGTCCGAATTCCTCAAGTATCATCCGTTCAGCTGCTGCCTTTGATTTTCCCTTCTTGTCTGCCTGCTCTGCCTGGGCAAGAAGGCAGTTACACGTGGCTTCAGCTACTTCCTTAGTTACAAATGTGAATGGCAATCTGAAATGATTTGTGAGAGAGAGAGAGAGAGAGATGATGATGATGCTGAATAACTGCAATAGTGGATGACACTGTTTCATTTGGGAACCTGTGACATTTTCATGATTCACCAGCACACTGAGCATCACAGTTTACGCACTGAGGACAAGCACATCCAAAAGGGTTTTAAACGCTTAGACCTGATTTGAAGATTGAGCATGTTTTAAAAATACTGTTCAGAAAACACAACATTTTACATAAAATATATGTCTTCTTACCTACATGAAGTTATCTAATTAACTAAAAGATGTAATTCTACATGTTGACTTGATATTTCTTTAACAAAAGTCCTCCCTATTCATGAATGTGAGCTCCATGAGTGCAGTATTTTCTTTACTGCTCTTTCTTCACTGTCTAGAACAATGCCTGACACAGAGACACTCCATGAATATTTCCTGAATAAATGAATGAATTATTGTGAATCGAAAGCATTATCTCCTGGTCAACATTGAAAATAAAGTACTTTTTCATATTTCCATTTATTTGTAAAAACAAAAAAAAAATTCAAGCATACCAAAATTTTGCATTGTTCTATCACAACAAACAAAACAATGGGAAACCCAATGTTGTTCTGTATTTGGCGTTTCATTCATAAAGACCTGAACTATTAAGTACTGAATTACAACAATCCATCCTGAGGCTGGCAATACACAGCCAACTGTGAAAAGCCTTCGAGACAAAATTGGGCAATGTAAATCTCACCACTAACTCAACAACTTTTAAACAAAAAATTACAAAACAAAAAAATGAAGCCTTATGACAAAAGAGGGTAACTCAGGATTTAGCCTGCTCTACAGTTTTATAGAAATCTTTAAAATACAAAAAGCACTTTAAATTAGAAAATGTAATATTATAATTATGTCACTATTGCAATAATATTGTATAATTAATAATACTGTATAATAGCAGGGCTCATATTGCATTTGGAAATCAGAAAGGTAAAAGGAAAAGAAAACTTAAAATGTTGCCATTCAAAGACAAATGTTATATGCTGGTATAACATTTTAAATAATTCTTATACAGTTTTCATTATAGTGTATAATTTTGTGTTATTTTAGATTTCTTAATATAAACATTTCCTCATGAAAATGAATTGAAAAATTAATTATAAATATTTGAGTATAACAATACCTTTCATCTCCACGTGGAGAGTAAATTTAATATTCTGATGGCTTACTTGAGAGCAGATGACCAGGAAAGGGATCCCTTATTAAGGTGCCTACCCATTTCCACTTTATTGAGTCAAGAACCGTTTGCTGGTGATAATGCTGTTTTAAGAGTTCTTTAGAATTAATATCTGAGATATTTTGTACAAAAGAAGCCTTATTTTTATAAGCATTGCATCTTAATTTCAACTTAGGCATTTTAAATGATATACATTTGCAAGGCTCCATTTAATAATTCCTCAAATTAACCTCTAACAAACTCTCTAATACAAACCCAAGTCAGTAACTTGTCGAATCAAGCCTTGCCCGTGCTGCAACTGAGATGGCTTTCTCCTCACAGCCACCTGGTAAGGGTGATTTGAAGGCTAAGAAAACAGTCACAGAGAGATGAAGTTCTTGAATTCACAAACTATTGCAGAGCACAGTAATAGCCTGACTTTAAAGGAATCTCCAGCTTTTCTGCTCCAGAGCTCAGCTGTCTATGAAATACGGAGCTACAATAATGTAGTGTATGACTGGTGCTTCAACAGGGTGGAGAGAGTGCTACGAGGGGCCGGAAAAGGCAAGATAAGGAAAGAGAGTATAAAAATATGGATGACACAACAAATAAGATATGAAAACTCTTTTTTTTTAAAGGTTTGTCAAAGTACATAATTGCTCAGCTTAGTAGGGAGAAAGACAATGAAATTAAAGCAGAGTACACAGCAGAGTATGGCTGTGCATTTTAGAACTACAACATATGTGACAATGGTTTTTTCTGTTGCCTTTAAATTTCTTCATAACAAATAACTAAAGATAATGCAAAGAAAATGCAAAAATCAGATTTTCAACAAAAGCATGAACTCAATTTTTCCCAAAAAGAGAAACTTTACTAAAAATGAATATTCATGTCATACTATAAAAATAGACGAACTACTGACTTACTTTCCTCCTCCACTATTCAAAGCTGGTGTTGGCCTAGTAAGCAAATCCGAAATTTGAGAGGACAACTTGGTCTTCGCTGCTGTTTGTTGTTGTACCCTTACTTCAGCTGCATCTGCCAAGTGCATCAATGTCTTTCTTTCTGGGCTTTCTTCAAAATTTTTACAGCCAATACATTTGCATATTGAGGAACACATTATTTTTGCCTAAAAGATTTACAGAAGAAAAGCTTTCAAATTAAAACCCAAAACACATTAATATAGGCTCCATGATCAAATCAACAGATAATGAAGTTAATTGGTCAACTAACATAACTGATCAAGTGACGTAAGGTTAGAGGGAACCATCTCTTGCTGACAAACACTAAATAAGGTAATTTTCCATGTGCATAGGTAGGTATTCTTAAGTCTGAGAGTGGCTATGCAATGTTTGTGTTTGAGAGCCCTTCCATGTCAATTCTCCTACCTCTCACTATAGCTTTTCTAGAAACTATAGATTTTCCTCCTGGTATGAAAAACATCTTCTGGAAGTACATACTGTGCTCATGGATAGGAAGAATTAACATCATTAAAATGTCCATACTACCCAAAGCAATCTATAAATTCAAAGCAATACCTATCAAAATACCAATGGTGTATTTCACAGAACTAGAACTAATATTCCAAAAATGTATATGGAACTACAAAAGAATCTGAAACAGCCACAGCAATCTTGAGAAAGAAGAACAAAGTTGGAGGAATTGTATTACCTGACATAAAAATATACTACAAGGTACTGGCATAAAAACAAGACATATAGATCAAGGGAACAGAAGAGAGAGCCCAGAAATAAATGCACATCTTTATGGTCAATTAATATTTGACAAAGGAGGCAAAAACATACCATAGGGTAGAGAGAGTCTACTCAACAAATGATGCTGAGAAAATTGGGCAGACACACACAAAATAATGAAATTAGACCACCTTTTTTTACACCATACACAAAAATAAACTCAAGCTGGATTAAAGACATAAATATTAGACTCAAAACCATAAAAATCCCAGAAGAAACATATGCAGTAAAATCTCAGACATTTCTCTCAGCAATTTTTTTCTTCTATTGTCTCAAACAAGGGAAACAAAAGAAAAAATAAACAAATGGGACTACATCAAACTAAAATGTTTTTGAAAAGGAAATCATCAACAAAATGGTAAGTGAACATATTTGCCAATTATACATCCAATAAGGGGTTAATATCCAAAATTAATAAAGAACTTAATAAAACTCAACACCAAAAAAAAAACAAACAATCCAATTAAAAAATGGTCAAAGGACCTGAAAAGACACTTCTCTAAAGAGGAAATACAGATAGATGGCTAATAGCCATATGAAAAGATGCTCAATGTCACTAATCATCAGAGAAATGCAAATTGAAACCACAATAAGATACCATCTCACACCTGTCAGAATGGCTGTCATTAATAAATCAACAAATAACAAGTGCTGGTAAGGATGTGGAGAAAGGGGAACCCTCATGTGCTATTGGTAGGAATGTAGGTTGGTGCAGCCACTGTGGAAAACAGTAATGGAGTTACCTCAAAAAATTAAAAATGAAACTGCTTCATGACCCAGCAATTTTACTCTTGGGAATATTATCTGAAGAAACCCAAAACACTAATTTGAAAGAATATATGCACCCTTATACTCATTGCAGTTTTACAATAGCCAAGATTTGGGAACACCTCAAGTGCCCATCAGTAGATGAATGTATAAAAAAAACTGTGGTGCATTTACACAATGGAATACTACTTGGTCGTAAAAATAAAAAAAATAAGAGGAGGAGGAAATCTTACCTTCTGCAACAACATGGATGGACATGGAGAGCAATTATGCTAAGTGAAATAAATCATTCAGAGAATGGCAAGTATCATATGATTTCTCTCATATGTGGAATCTAATGGACCACATAAACAAGCAAACAAAATACACTCATAGATACAGAGAACAGACTGACAGCTGTCAAAGGGGAGTAAGGTTGTGGGGCTGGTGGAAAAAAGTGAAGGGTTTAAGAACAAAAAAACAAAAAATAAAAAAACTTTATAGAAACATACAACAGTGCAGTGATTACCACAAGATAATAGGTGAGAATAGAAGGGGGCTTGGGGGGATAAATGATGATGGAAGGGAACTTGGAGTGGTGAACAAAATATAATAAACATGATGAATTATAGAATTTTATATCTGAAGCCTATATAATTTTTAATCCTCACCTGAGGATATGCTTATTGATTTTAGAGAGAGAGGAAGGGAGAGAAAGTGGGAGAGAAAGAAAGAGAGAGCATGTGGGAGAGAAACACTCATGTGAGAGATACATCAGTCAGCTGCCTCCTGGATGCCCCCAACCACTCAAACCCACAACCTAGGTACGTGCCCTGACCAGGAATCAAATTGGCAACCTTTTGGTGTACAGGACAACTTTGTTAGATTGTACTGTGATCGCTGTCATAGCAGCAGGCACTAAAAACAAAACATCAGGACTGGTAAATTTTTGTGTAGTCATTTTAATATTGATGGAAGAAAATATACAATATTTCAATATATATCAACATTATGCTTCCATAAAGCATAAAGCATATTATGCTTTAGTATTTCAAGAAAGGTAAAAATGCAACTGAAATGCAAAAAACAAAAAACAAAAAAACAAAAACAGAAACAAACAACGAAGTGTGCAGTGTATGGAAAAGGTGCTGTGACTGATCGAAAGTGTCAAAAGTGGTTTGCAAAGATTCGTGCTGAAGATTTCTCACTGGATGATGCTCCATGGTCAGGTAGACCAGCTGAAGTTGACAGCAATCAAATCAAGACATTGAGAACAATCAACATTATACCATGAGGGAGATAACCAACAAACTCAAAATATCCAAATCAATAGTTATTGGTGAAAATGAAAATTGTGTCTTTTAATTTATGAGAAAAAGCATATGGACTTTTCAACCCAGTAGTTTTATAGTTTTACAAAATCACGTTCCCACTTTTCTGCATCTTCCTTTTCTCACACCGTGCCTCAAGGAATCCCTTTTTCCACGTCATCTGACATAGACTGACTTCATTTGATTTAATGGGTGGGTATTAATTCCTGGTATTGATGGGCCACATCTTATTTGGTCATTCCCCTACTGATGGGCATTTGTTTCTAGCTTTTGAGGAGCACAAACAATTCATAAAAATACTTCTGGTGGTCCCAAATGGTCAGGACAAGTACAAGAGGCAATGGACTGATGATGTTTCTGTCTCACATCAGTGTTTCTCTCCCTCTCTTTCTCCCTCGCTTCCCCTGTCTCTAAAAATAAATAGATAAGATCTTTAAAAAATAAATAAAATGGTTGAGATAGTAAAAAAAATATATATATTTGTATATATGTGTATATATATAATGGTTTTTCTTTCTATGAGCTACATTTCTAGGATTGGGCTCACTGGTCAAAGGGTACATATATTTTAATTTTAATAGAAGTGGCCAGATTGTTCTTTCAAAAGGCTGTGACACCACATCTCATCAGCAGTGTATAAGGGAAGCCTGTCCTACATTATGTCCAACAATGTATGTTACAGCTCTTTTTACTGCCTACCAATCTGACTGAGGGAAAATAAAGTGAGATGCACTGTCCTTTAATTTACATTTTGCAGACTCCTAGTAAATTTGAGTATCTTTTATTGGCTGCATTTTCTTCAGTGAACCCCATGGGAATTTAAATAAACAACTTCTCTCCATAACACCTGGCAAGATAAACATCATATTATGAACACATTTACCCTACTCCTTTCTTACAATACACTAATAAATTCCATTTATCAAGGGGAAAAATGAATATACATTGTGAGTTAATTGGGTTACTAACAGCCAATCTGAGACTCCTCACCTAAAGCAAGATTAAGAAGTACCTAATGATGAAGAGATAAAATCACTGAACCAATAACATAAATTTAGACTAAAGTTTTAAGAACCATAAGAAAGGTACTAATATCTAATAGGAACTCAGGCAGGAGAAATTAGAATGACCAGGCATCCATTTGGCTTTGTAATTCAACTCCTTTTGTGGTAAAAAAAAAAAAAAAAAAAAAAAAAAAAAAAAAAAAAAAAAAAAAAAAAAAAGGGGCAGAGGGGAAAGAAAAAGGTCATAAGAAAAGGCATAGCCAGTTATATAATATAAATAGTCACAAATTCAATCAACAAGCTCTGTGAAAAGAACATAAATATGCTATCCAGAATGCAGACCAATTGGACCAAAAAACCCAATCAATTCAAAAGACCAACAACTCAACACAAACTGTCAGACAACATCGCAGCTAATTCACAGTGAGCCAATTAGCCACTACTAGTCATAGTTCAGTATATTCCAAGTTTTTCTATTTCTTGGTCTTTTAGAACAATAAATTAATTAGACATTATATATGTCCAGAATGTCAAGGATTATACTGCAACAGATAGGGCGGCTCTCTCTTTTAACACATTGTATGCGGGAAACGTATTTATACATTTTACGTTGACTGGTAGTAGAGCGTGTGATAAAAACTACCTGCAAACAATGTGTTAACATATTCAACCAATCTACTGCTGTTTCTACTTCCATTGATTCACAGATTTGTAAACTAGTTCAATTAAATTATTAGTCTGTGTATGTTTGAATTTCATATGCCTAGCATGTATTGATTGTTCACTGCCATATGCACAGAAGGGTTTCTTCACATTTTTGACCCAGCTTGACATTGATTTCCATTTTTTCTCTTTTTGTGGACTTGGTTTTATGGCTTACATTTTTACATATTCATAACAATATTTGTGTGATATGGGTTACAAACAGAAGCCCCTTATTTGATTAGAAGTTCAAACAAAAAGGTCAATCTCTTCCAACACTAGATGAAAAATGGCTTGTGGGGACTCTGAGACATTATTTAAGAGACTTTCAAAAATAATATGGATTATATGCAATCTTCGCTTACACTGCCTTTAGGACTAACAAGATGTTACTATACTTCTTGAGTGGAGTATTTGACCTACGCAATACATAAATAAAGACTTCACTACACAGGGAGTTCAGTACACAAATCTTTACTGACACGTTTTGTACGAGAGAGGCCCTGAACTGCAGGTATGCACTGCTGGAGCACAGCAAACCTCACCAGGGGAGACTGCAGTCCTTTCTGGTATTACCTTACCAAATGCAAGGTTAGGCCTTCTTCCAAAACTAAAAATAAGGTCTCTAAGTGAATATGAAATTTGAAAGAAGGAAAATATACCAGATGAAAAGAGCCAACTATAGAAATGACTTCAGGTGCACCAAGAAACCAATTACAGTAACCTAGGACTAATCTCAGGCATGACTGGATTCTTATACTTAAGTTTTGAAAATAAAAATAATACACTATATAGTACTTTATCTGAAGCAAGACAGGGATGATTTACCACAGCATCTGTCAAAGGAGAGTTTCAACTAAATTCTTCAGAGAACATGTTTGACCCAAAAATAAAAACAGCAGATAAGTGGGTTGGTAAAACAGTAAAAACAGATGCAGTCACCTCACAATTGACCAATACTTTCCTCCAGCAATATTCTACATTCCTCCTTTAATACTTTTATGTTCACAAAGCAAACTTCGTAACATAATTTAGTTTTCACGGAGCAGTGTTCTTTAATAGTGCACTATTGGAATTTGGGAAAAATAAATCTCTACTCTCAGGACCATTTGTATCCATATGTATTTCCCAAAAGTTCATAGGGAACAGAATGGGTAGGTAGCACTGACCCTCAGTTGAGAATCACTATAGAGTTTCCAATCCTTTGCTGTTGTTATTTTTATTGAAAATCAGTAAACTGGTGCTCTGATTTCCATACTTCTAGGTATAATGACCAAGAAGTTATGAACTGGTAAATCAGCTAATAAGAACCCAAACTGTAATAACAAAACCAAGGCACAGGCATACCTGAGAGATATTGCGGGTATCACAATAAAGCAAGATGTAATTGTTTTACTTGTGCAGTGTCTTCCCTTTAATTTTTTTTTTAAAGCCCTCAACACCTGTGAAGCACAATAAACCAAGGTGTGATAAAATGAGGTCGGCCCTGCTCTCTGAACCTCGCTTGAGAGGCCAGAAGGTCTTCCTCAAATGATGGGAGCCAACTATTCACATTTTCGAACTGCCATAGCAAAGCAATTCCCCAATTTTCAAGTAAATTTTTACAGTATGCCCTTTCTAATGTTATTTTTTAAAAACAGATTATTTTCCCCAACCAGCATCTCACCTCATAGCATTCACAGTAGTTTTTAAGACATCCTGATCGTTTGCAATTACATCCTTTGCTATGACGTCGGTCTGATTCTCCTTCCTTTCCTTTCCCTATTTTAGGTTTAAAAGCTTCAGGATTTCTGTCAAGGCATGCCTATCAAAACAGATCAAATATCAAGTGAAGTTTAATCACAAGAAATTAACTGTAAATACTGCAAAGGGAATTAATTTTCTTTGTACAACAAAGAGATCTACATAAAGGAGGTGAAAACTAAAATGTTTATCAGTTAAATGAAATAAAAAATAATCACCTTTATTGCCTTTTGCCTTTCATTTTCATGTTCCAAATTATTGTAACAATTAGTACAATTGCAGTTGTTGCAAAATTCACCATTTGCAAAGCAATCGCAGTATCTGGAATATAAAAATTAGTGCAAGTTATGTAAAAAAGACACTTAAAACAAACACAACTATGAATTTTCTGATCTAATAGCATTAAATATGTGGTAAAGCATTTCAAAAATGTATTCAGAGCTATTGAGAGTTAACATATATTGTCAACCACATGATAAAGCTCAAAATAGAGACCACTGGCTCCTAGAATTTTAGTTTAGAAACTTAGTTCCAGCGGCAACAGCCATCAACACATGAGCTACATGATTTTATGTGCCCCCAAAGTTATTTCAAAATCATGAAAAGGGAGAAATATTGGTTATATTCTGTTAGTGGAACCTGTTCACTTGAACTCCTGTTGTGCTTCTTTGGAGTCCAAACTCTCATAAGACCAGTGCTTTTCATTTAATTGTTTCATATCAGATCTCTTAATTCAGTACTAATAAGCAAATTAATCATCCAGTAATTTAAAAAACCACTCAAATTAACACCTCATTCAGGAAACCAAATTATAAAGATGTCATAAATAAGGTCAAATTTATTATTATTAAGGACAGAGACTATGCCTGTCTCCTGCTGCTGTGATCCTAACCCCTACACCTGTGCCTCATCTAATGTAAAGACTCTACAATTATTTCCTTCTGAACAAATGAAACAGTATTTTCAAGTGTGTTCTCATACACACTTGTATGTCTATTTAAATTACTCAGGCTCATGAAAATGGTCTGTTAAGAAATTTTACTAAACTACATTTATTTTTAAAAGTATTTTCAGGTATATCAAATGAGGAAAAAACAGCAAAAAGACTTACAATTTTAAACACAAAGATTTTGTACAGTTACAGGGTTTTCTGGGCCGACTGGCGGACTCTGATGGGATTATGCTACAGACACACACAAAAAGATACACATTTTAATCAATTAAAAGTAACTATTCAAAATTAGAAAAATCCCTAACCTGTAAATTGTTTCTAAGATAAAGCTTTAATAAATATATCCATCTCTAATAAAAATGTTACTATGTTATTCCATTTATATTAAGTTCAAAAGCAAGTTGTAACACAAAAAGGGAGGCAGAGAGCCAAGATATGGGGGTTGGGGGGCAGGAAGTTATCATTAACTTCAACAGAAGATTCCAAAAAATACTCTTCCTTCAGAGAACTAGAGTAGCAAGCTCCTCAAAACTTTTTAGACTCAAATCTAAAAGGTAGTGAGAAGAAAAGGGTATGTGGGGCTGAATTATTTGGAAGGGGAGGGAGCAGTAGACTGGTTCCATCCAACACTGCAAAGGCAAAAATTAACAGATTAAAAAAAAACAGACAAAGAAACAAACAAAAGAAGCAAGGATCTAACATAACAACTTAAAAACCAGTATCATTTGAAAAGTACATTCAGGATGGGAAAGGGAGGGGAAAGGGGAGGGGAGAAGGGGAAAGGAGAGGACAGAGGAAGAAAGGAGTAGAGAGACAGAGAATAATACAGCATGTGGAAAAATTGGTGAATCCAAGAAAAAGATATTTGGGAGTTATTTTCTTTGATGAGCTACTGATATATTTAATATATGAAAATAAAGACATGACTTAAAATTTAAAAAGTCCCCCACCCCCACCACTGACTGGGCCATGCCTGGGAAAACTCTGGAGGCCTCCAGACTCAGCTGGAAACTCATCCTGAACACAAAGCTTAGCTTGATGTGGAGAGGGGCAGAGGCAGAGTAAAACCCTCCAGGTTGGCAAAAATACAATTATTCACAAAGTATGGTGGAGGGCTCCTCTGGGGGGGGGGGGGCATTGGTGGTGGATAGGGCTGGGAGAGGAGAGTACCCCTGGGTTGGCACTGATATAGTGTTGGCTAACAGGACTAAAACAGGCATCTCAGGGGTGGCCCTCAAATAAAATATTTGGGAGTTCTTTTGACTATTCCTATAACTTTTCTGTTAAAGTATTTCAAGATAAAAAGTACCATAGAGGCATTGCTCACATAGCTTTGGAGAAAAAAGAAAAAAATCAAATAAACGATTTAATATATATATGAAATATATACACACACACACACATATTTTCATGCTGCATATAACCTGATCCGACAACTTAACTGACATATTTTCTAAATACTTACCCATTGAATGGAAGCCTTGCCTGGGTCTGGATCCCTGGTGTACCAGTAAAGTTGGAGTTGCTTGCTATAGACACATATGAAGACTGCTGTAGCTACATGTAAGGAAAGATAATTTTATACCATAATTACAAAAATGGACAATATTCTCAGGTATAATGATCAGTAAGAAGCACAAATTCACCTACTAAAATAGGAAAAGTAGAATGAAGAATTTCATGCAAACATACTAACTCATGGAGATTTTCTGAAGATCCAAACTAATATTAACTGAAGTGAAAACAATGTGATTTTTTTTTAAGATTTTATTTTTAGACAGGGGAAGGGAGGGAGAAAGAGAGGGAAACATCAATGTGTGGTTGCCTCTCATGTGCGCCCACCAGGGACCTGGCCAGACATGTGCCTTGACTGGGAATCGAACCAGAAATTCTTTGGTTCACAGGCCAGTGCTCAATCCACTGAGCTACCCCAGCCAGGGCCAATGTGAAATTTTAAAAATACAACATGGTACAAATATAATAAACGTTTTCATGGAGGAGTATGTTACCAGAATTGGAAAATTATAAATGCCCTAAAAATATTGTAATAATATGTATTGGCTAAAAAAATGCTATGTTATCTGCTTGTAAATAAAACTTACTATATTGATCATTCATCACACTGCAAGTTATAGAAAATGAGAAGTTACGTGCACAGTAATTAAGTTCCTACTTAACACTGATTTCTAAACATAAGAGATGATAATAAAAATACTGAACATTAATTTTTAAAATCAGTACCACATACTGATGTACATATACTCCAAAGTACATGTCATTCAGTTTCCCCCTCTTACATTCTGAAGAGATCAATTCAACAGCTTAGAACATTGGTGCTAATTTGCTTGGTTTTTACCTGAAAAAGAAAACTTCTGATCCCTAGAAGCAACACTCCTAATCCAAGCCAGCCAACTGGATATCTGTAGCTTCAATCTAAAGACGGCCAAATTGCCCTGGCCAGGGAGTTCAGTTGGTCAGAGCATCACCCCATATACCAGGGATCTGAGTGCCATTCCAGTCAGGGCACATACAAGAAGCAACCAATGAACACATGAATAAGTGGAACAACCAATCAGCATTTCTTTCTCCCTCCCTTCCTCTTTCTCAAATCAATTAAAAAAAATACTGAGTTAGAGGGTTTGAATAGTTTTCAAAATGTGACACCACCAAATATCTTAGACCTAATTATCCTTTTGGAAACGCAATGACTTCATTTTTGCCTCATACCTGAGTAACGTACTGAGCTGGAAGCACCGCATAACCCACATTCCCTGCCCCCGGAGCTGGTGCCAGCACAGTGCCTGGTGGCAGGTTAGTGAGGTTTGGCTGGATCTGTGGCAGTGGGGTGGCAGGCATGATGAGTCGCTGCTGTGGCTGGCTAGTAGTAACTATCTGTGAAGTTGGATTGATTGGTTTTGGAACAACCTAAACAAGAGAAAAAGTATGTCAATCATTACAAAAATAAACTTTATAGCTTCTCAATTCAGTATATATCTCTTGTAATTAAATCTTAACTTTTGCCTGTGGCCACCTAGGTGGCTGCTCTTGGTTGGGGTACATTCTGCACCTAAGGCAGGAGATGGTGGCTGCAAAGAAAATGAAATAGTTGCTGGAGTTGATCAGCTCTAGACTCCAACTTGTTAGGAAAAGTGAAGAATATGTGCTGGGATACAAGAGGACTCTGAAAATGATCAGACAACGCAAAGCAAAACTGGTCACCCTTGCCAACAACTGTCCTGCCTTGAGGGAATCTAAAATAGAGCACTAAGCCATGTGGGCTAAGATTGGTGTCCATCACCACAGTGGCAATAATACTGAATTGGGCACAGGGGTGTGGAAAATACTACAGAGTATGCACACTGCTATCATTGATCCAGGTAATTCCAGTATTATTAGAAGCATGCCAAAACAGACTGGTTTAAAATAAATCACGCAAAATTTGGCTTTAATAAAACTGGCCAGAGCTTAATTAAAACAAACAAACAAACAAACTTAGCTTTTAATTTTAGAAGTAAACTGTCCATCTGAGAGAGACTGAGAAAAAAGTTATGTGACACTCACTTGTTTGACAGTCTGTGCAGACACAAGTGGGACTGACATCCGCACTGGAGTGGTGCTGACGGCGGGCTTTGCTTTTTTAAAAAGGGGGAAAAAGGGACAATTTACTTTCAGAAAATAATATTTAAAGTGTCTTACTTAGTTCTCTCAAGATGCCTTCATGAAAGAGCTTAACAAATTCCACCTGCTTCCTATTTGGAGCAATCTTTAATCAGTATAGTTACCTTTCAAAATTCCTTAACCCATCTACCAGGAAACATATAAAATTTCCTTAGCCCAACTACCAGGTAGTTATAGTCACTTTATGAGGGAATATTTTCATTTAAAATATTCTTCCAAAAGTACTTCAATCTATATTCAGGTGATTTATATAATCACTGCTAAATAGATAAAACGTTGCATAAAATTTAAGAACCTGCCTTTGAGGAACTTGGGTAACAATGCTGTTCTATCCTATTTCTACTTGCTGTGTTTATATTCAAACCAGAGAAAATATCGTTCTTATGTAATTCATTATTTAGAGTACTTAATAAAAGGCAGCATAGCATGCAAGTTAAGAATATGTATGGGCTCTTATAAATCATCAAACCCTGGGGGTTCAAATTCTAATTCTGCTACTTTCTAACTGCTTAAATTCTCTCTGCCTGTATCTCCATCTGCAATATAGAGGTAGTATCTCTCTTAAAGAGTACGAGGATAAAATATGTTGATTCATAAAAGTTTATTAGACCCCAGCTGGTGTGGCTCAGTGAATTGAGTGCCGGCCTCCAACCAAAGGGTTGCCAGTTCGATTCCCAGTCAGGGCACATGCCTGAGTTGCAGGCCAGGTCCCCAGTAGGGAGCTCAAGAGGGGCAACCACACACTGATGCTTCTCTCCCTCTCTTTCTCCATCCCCCATTTAAAAATAAATAAAATCCCCCCAAAATTTTTATTAGAATCGAGCCCAACAAATAGTAAGTGCTCAGTAAATGACTGATGACATTATCATTGTATTACTACAATTACTACTATATAAATGGCACTGTGGACAGAGCTCCAGGGAAACTAAAGAATAAGATACCCGCTCAAAGAGATAGCATACAAGTAGAGCTGATTAGACAGTATCCAGATAAAATAAATACTGTTTAAAATAAAAAGAGAAAGTACTGTGGCAGTTCAAAGCAGACAGAAAATATAGGTGACTGGCAGAGAATGGGAATATGGAAATAACACATTGAGGGCATTATGTCTGAGGAGGGTCCTGATCTGTGTGTACAGGTTGTAGAGAGGGCACACAGACTGGAGGACATGCCTTGCTGAGGATGAAGCTTGAGAAGTGGAAGCTGGATGCTGGGAAGCTGCAAAACATTTCACAAAATGTTGGTGAACAGAACAATTTGATTAGAATCTAGGGTTAAAGTAGGCAAGTACAGGCACAAAGGCGACAGACTGCAGCCACTCTGAAGACCTTGAATGTTAGGGTAGAAATCTCTCCCTCTTTTTAAAGATTTTATTTATTTATTTTAGACAGAGGGGAAGGGAGGAAGAAAGAGGGAGAGAAAGAAACATCAATATGTGGTTGACTCTTGTGTGCCTCCTACTAGGGACCTGGCCTGCAAACCAGGCATGTGCCCTAAGAATCAAACCAGCAACCCTTTGGTTCCCAGGCCAGCACTCAATCCATTGAGCCATACCAGCCAGGGCAGAAACCTGTTCTTTTAATTCAGTAGACAATGAGGAGTTTCTAAGGGTTCTAAAATATAGAAATACTATTTTTTTAAAGGTTTTATTAATTTATTTTTAGAGAGGGAAGGGAGGGGGGTAGAAATACTATTGAAATAGACAGAAAGAAATTGTGTTTGCAAGCAGTGTGTAAAACAGAATGGAGTTGCAAGAAACAAGGAAAATTAGAAGAATTCAAAAAATGAGGGTCTCATCTGGGGTGACAGCACTGGGAATGGAAAGAAGAGATCAGCTGCAGAAAAATGGTGGAGGTGAAAGGACATGAATTATCAATCATTTGGATGGTAGAAAATGTAAGTCTAAGGGAAGAAAAGTCATTGCTAAGCTTTCAAGTAGCTGGGAAAATGACAGCTATTAAAGCTAAAATTTCAGGGGAGAGAACGTTTAAAGGAAAGATGAAACCTGACAGAGAAATGCCATGAAGAAACTCAGGAGACAGATTGGCACTACACCTGTCATGTTTGGACCAAAAGAAACACGTTCATGCTGCCTACTGCCACTTCTGGAGTGTAAAAAGGGGATTTAGAAAGACAGAAAGAAAATTCCTTCAGGTTTTATTTATGCAAACAGTCTAGAGACCGGTCTGGAAGACAGAGGTTAAGAAAATGGGCTCTAAATTGCTCTGAACCATAAAACTAACTAACTAACAAAAAACAACAGTCTTTCTTTGATAGAAAGGCTGGGAGGGTTGATGGCCGAAGACCAAAAGGTGAGAGTCTTAGAACATTAGAGTACTCTGACCTAAAAGGGAGCAGGATCCTGTAGCAAGGTGACAACCTAGGGAGAAGGGGAAGGAAAGCAACCTCCAGAAAGTGTATGATTAGTGGTAATAAACATATCTCTGAATACACATACAAAAAAAAAACAAAAAACAAAAACCCCACAAAAAACTAAATGGTATGCTTAATAAGGATGAAGTTTGCAGTAGGTATGAATTACATCTCAATAAAACTGCTATACAAAGAGTGTATGACCGTAAATTATAGAAGCAGCGACATCTGATACCTGATTTGAAAGTTTCCTATTCTGTTTAATTCTCCTCAGTTACTTTATCTTTAGTAAAGTTCAATAACAATTATAGACTGGTCTTGGCAATACTATAAGGAATTAAAAGGTAAATAAAAAACCTGAATTCATGCTTGGCACATAGAAGAAGAGTGGACTCCCTACCTCACTAGCACATAGAACAGCAATTATGAAACTAGTTCAGTTAGAAGAATGTAAGAACTTCCTAATGGTCTGTGAAATAATGGGAAAGGAGTGTGTGGCCTGTCCTCAAGCTCAGATAATTCTTATTTGGATAATAAAGGGTAACTGTCCCTGTGCTGGAGTGCACACAAAGAGTTAGAAAATTTGGGAACTCTGGGTTTACATTAGCTTGGCATCTGCATTCTGAGTTTTAACTGAAACCTGGGTAATGAAGAAAACAGAACACTATAAATTATCTGCGGGGTGGGGGGGGGTGTCAAATTAATGTTCTACAGTAAGTTAGCAGTCCTTATTTCTCATCCTCCTTAATATTACTACTATTGCAGTTTTCACAGAAGCTGGCATAATCCTTTATTTTTTAGTCTTTAACAGGAATTCTGAACAATCCTTTCAGAACAGCCCCTTCCATACTTCAGAAACCACTCCTGCAAGTTCTTAAGATTTTTTAATTTCTTAAATTGATTTCCCCCATCACCAAGATGGTATATTATATTCTAAAAAGGTTAACCAAGTACTCTTCTGGGTCTTCCTGCCAATTAACAGTTGTAGCCTTTGAATACCGATTTTTGTATGGCTTTAGTGGGAAAATGTATAGAATGAGCTCAATTCCCTTTGGCATAAGTAAATCACTCATTAGAAAAGCATAATGATACATTTGATAAATTAGAGCAACTATTTAGTGTTATCTCTTAATAAAAACTGTAAATTTAACTCATTATTCCTGTGAAATAATATATATACCCAGATCTTTTATGAGCTAGAAGATAAAGATAAAAAGAGAAAAATACAGGTGGTTACAAGGGAAATCGCATGAGTAGTAAGTGTATGTGTCTGGAAGAGGTTATGTAAAGAGAAGGAGCCAGAGAGACAAGAGAACAGAGCAGGAAAGTTGAAGGTGGAAAGCAAAAAAGGAAAGAGCAGAGAAGTAGAAGAGGGAGGAGGGTGAAATAAGGAATTTCCAGGAGACAAAGAGAATAGAGAGGTAGAGAGAAGCAGAAAATCAGACACATAATTAGAAAAGAAGGCACCAATAAATACACTAGAATTATGAAATGCCTAACCCATCCCTTTGCTCTTCCTGTATCTTCAGCTCCCTTTTCTGCTTATACCAAAGGTTTATTCTTGATAATAAGTAAATTAGTCTTAACATTACATGGAAATGGACACTCAGCATATTGTGTACATACAAACACACATATAAAATATAACCAATTGTATCTAATGACTGCTTTATGGTATCTAAGGAAACTGAATTTGTATATTGGATTGGCCAAAAAGTCCTTATGTTTTTTTTTTCTGTAAAAGACAGTTTTCATTTTCACCAATAACTTTATTGATTTGGATATTTTGAATATGTTGGCTATTTCGTAGGTGGTATAACGTTGACTGCTCTCAGTGTCTTGATTTGATTGCTGTCAATGTCAACTGGTCTACCCAACCGTAGGGCACCACCCAGTGAGAAATCTCCAGTACGAAACTTCGCAAGCCACTTTTGACATGTTCGATTGGTCACCACACCTTCTCTAAACACTGTACAAATCTTATTTTTTTTGTATTTTAATTGCATTTTTACTTTTCTTGAAATTAAGTATAATATGCCAAAAATGTTGCACATTTTCTTTCATTTTCAATATTAAAATGGCTACACAAAATTCTCCAATTCTGATTAAGTTTTTAATTTAAATGCATACTAATATGACAGCTGTCACACTACAGTCTAACAAAATTGTTTCCAATGAAGTTAAAGACAATTAAGTGCTACTAGAGCCACCTTACAGAAAAAAACAAATGAACTTTTTGGCCAACCCTATACTTCTGTTAGTATCCTGCTAAGTTTAAGTATTAAGAGAATATAAAATTTGATTCCCCTAGTCAGCAATATGTTTTATTTTCCCTCTCATTAAGACTACTGATCGTGGATTTTCTTCCACAATCAGTTTAAAGAGGGATTTGAAAATATAATTACATGTCTAATTTTAATGGAATATACACTAAAATAGTTCCCCTCATGAGCCCTCCATTTTTTTCCATCACTAATTTACAAAATAGACTTTCCCTTAGGTAAAGTAGCTATCAGCAATAGATAGCTCCAACCCTCTGATTCCTTAATGAAAGGGAAAGAATAGGTCTTCAATTCTATTTGCAGCCAGTAAACAATAAATCATTCACTTGCCATCAACTACTTTTTGATGTCACTAGAATATGCAGCAGTCTTCCAAGGGAAAAAATTAGGCCCTAAATTATAAACTGCCCTGATTCTTTTATAACATTCACTTTTTAAAGTATAAATATGGAGAAAGGTTATATGCATGAGTCTGGGTTTCAAGTGGCAGAAAGGATTAAACATTATCAGAAAATGGAAAGCATATAAACAGAAATACCTTCCAGGAAAAATACAAGTGAGCAAAATAACTGAACATTTCAATGGCTTTTTATTAGCAATTACAGATTCAAAATAAGAATGTAAATGATATAAATTCCTACTTATCATTTTACCGGTCATTTCAGCTCACCCAAACCTTATCAAGCATCTTCATAGTTTAGAAAATAAGATAAATAATTTGGTTCCATCTCAATTTATCCCACTGGCATAAATAGTAGGCTTTTAAACTAGCAATAAAATGACCAACTGCAAACTGATGAATAATTATGATTATCTGGTGGTACAGCACACTGCGTACCACCTTCAAACAGAATATATAAAACCACGATTCTATTTCACTGATTTTTATAACAGCTGCTGACTCAAACTCTCAAGTGAAATGCCATACTTAATCAGGATTTCAGCAAGGACTGATGTTTTTTAGTAATGTTCAAAGCATTAATTACTATTTTTTTAAAAAATGGTTACTAACCTTGCTGAAGAGGCTGAGTGTTTGTACTGGGATTCTGACTACCTGGCTGGGTTGAGCTACTGGCTGTTGTGGCAGTAACAAGTCGGACATAATGAAACTTGCTTCCAGGCACTTGGATCTGCTGGACATTGGGAGCAGTTGCCAGAGGAATAATTGTCTTAAATTGTGATGTGCTCACGCCTCCAACAGTAATGGTCTGCACAGCCGATTTCACTGCCTATTAAACAATACAACATGGCTATCATTAATCTGGTATTTAACTTTCCTACACCTTTTAACTTAAGACAATCGCTCAAGTAAAAGTATGTTCCTGTGTTTCATCAAAAGCTGTTGAAAGGAATAACCTGTTCAAAGAGAAATGAAAAGAACAGTAATGAATACAGGTGTGAAACCCACAATGATTGAGTTCTGTCTTCCATCTCTAGTGGTTAACATCCTTGATAATCCAGGTCTGATGATTTGCTATGAAGAAATTATTACTTAAATTACAAAAACTCATACAGTTTTGTTAATATCAGGTAAAATTTATGAGAAACAGTTTATTTTAAAATCCCCAGAATTAAGCCTCATATTCAATACATAAGAAAAGGATACAGATACTTAGCTTTATTACTATCCACCAAATTGACTATTTCCTATATTCTAAAGGAGAAAGAAACCCCAAAAAAGCCCTCTTTAAGTCTAGTCATTTCTGAAAGGCTCAGAGCATTCTAAAGATCCAAATGTACCCACTAACATATGGGTAGGAGACCAAATTCAGCTCAGAATTACACCAACTTGGTTGTCTAGGGAAACTAACTACTTTTGGGTGATTCGGATCTGAGATGGTAAGATTATTTTTAATTTTCTCCTTCAGTTCGAGTTCCTAAAAAACTAAATGAAGCATCAGAGACAGAACAGATGTCTCTTAAATTTCTCTAATCAATGTTTAAGACTATCATACAAAAGCAAAGGTCCAGACAAAATTTTTAACTATTTCTATAGTATTATCTTATAAAAAATCACATCCCTACCTATTCTTCAAAAAACCCTCATGCCAACTAACATGATTGAGGATATCCATATTTGTTATGAATAATAATTTGTTAAAGAATAATTCTTAAGAATTTGAACATTTTCTTAAAAGCCTGGAAAATTTTAAGAAAGAGAAAAATATCATTTAGTTTGGAAATTCTACAGGTAGTAGTCAAAGGAGATTACTTCAGCATAAAATAATTCAAATTATCATTAGGCAGAGGAACCACGAAGCAGATTTAAAATAGAGATAATAGCCATTACAGTAGGTGAGTTAAATTAGAATATAAAACTTAAAGAGATAAAATGCATACATAAAGAAGCTACTGAAAAATCAAGCAAGTTGAGACAAATAAATACAATGGTGCAAGACACAGTCCTTGCTGTATCAGCTCTAAATGGGGGAAAAATATTGTCAAGAAACAAAGCGCCTTAAACCTAGCAGTTAAGTGTACTGGTTACTTAACATGTATATATGCCCGTGCTTAAAGATGATCTGACTTAAACCTAGCGACCACTTCACCAGCACGCCACAGCATGGCACAAGCATAGGGGCTGGTTTAGTTAAGTGTGCACAGTTCTGTGTGTGCCTTCCCCATTTCTTTAGTTTCAACTTTTCTATAATCCTTAACTTCAACCTACAACTCTTAGAAGCTGTATATAATTGGGTCTTAAAAATAATCAGATTTGATTATATTTTTAATCAGCATGTCTGTTTACATCTAACATAGTTCCTTAAATGTTTGAACTTAAATATTGTACTTCTATTTGAACTACTTACTCTCTTCTGTTCCTTTTTTTCTCTCCTTTCTTGCCTTCTTTTTGGTTAAATATTTTATTTCATTTTCCCACTGTGATTTATATATTATATTACTGTTCTTTTACTGCTTACTCTAGAGATTAGAATGTAGAAATTAAGTTAGTACTTTATACATCATCCAGACAATGAAAGAACCATAGAACACTAACACCATTTACTCTTGCCCCATCTTTGCGCTGTTAAGTATTTTAATTCTACGTATAAGTTAAACTCCACAAAACATCCATTTGTGTATACTGCGCAAATTTACCCTTTCTGTCTTTTCCTTATGTGCAAGTCTGTTGATGAGAAATTTTCTCTACTTACTTTCTCAAAACATCTAATCCTTTATCTGTATCTGATAAACTCATCTACTAAATTTTTAATTTCCATTTTAAGTTTGAAAATATTCACTATTTATCATAAAAATATTCATGATTCCTTTTCATAATTTCTAACTGCTGAAGTTTCTCATCATGTTAAAGAAATTTCTGAATGTATTAGTCAGGTATTTTAAAAATCTGAGCCTGATAATTCTACTGCCTATATCTCTTGGTTTTCAATAATTTGGCCTGGTTGCCTGGTATGCCTGATGATTTGTCACTAAATGCCAGATATTGTTTATGAAAAATCAAGGAGATAATTTGAGGATCTGAATGTTATATTCCTCCAGAGAGAATTCACTTAGACTGCTAGAAGGCAGTTAGGAGTGAGGGCAGATTATCTATACCAGTCACAAACTGAGCTGATTTGATGCTGAGCTTCAATTTTCAAGAGGCCTTGTCTATTTCTGGTTCACTCTGGCCCCATCATACTTCACTGGCCCTAATCAGGGCTGGTGTGTTCACAGGGTTCTTCATCCTTGTTGGGGCATGACCCCAAATTTTTGTCCATTAGATCTAGAAGATTAACAGATCTATAAGATCATCTAGTTTCTCCACTCTTTGGTGGCCACTTTTTACTCACTTTCTTAGTCTCTCAGCCACAACTTAACAAATCAGCACAAACACTAAGGGGAAGCGTCACAATGAATATTGGGTGGACTTCCCTAGGCTTCCCTTCACTTCAGGATGGTGGCCCTCTGATGTTCCAGCTCCCTTGGTACTTCTCGAAAGCCAAAAGGATTTTTAAAATACATTTTACTTTGCTTTTTAGTTGTTCTTGGCAGAATGAGTCTGCAACAAGCTAGTTCTATAGGCCAAAAAGAAAATTCAGAGTTCCTGGGTTTCAATCTAGAGTATATCACTTCTTAGTTGTGTGACCTTGTGTAACTAACTAAAACTTTCCTGTGTCTAAGTTTCCTCATCTGAAAATGTGAAAATGGTACTTTATCAAAGGATTGTTGTATAAAGTACAAATAATAACTTATCACATATTACAATGCTCAATTAATGTAAACTGCTATTTGTATCATCATTATTATGCCAATTACAGATGGAGAAACCGAAGTTCAGAAAATTAAGTATCTTCTCCAAGGTCATATGGCAAATAGGTAGTAGAGCCAAGATTTGAACCAGATCCAATTCCAAAGCCAATTCTCTTAAGTTAGGCATTATAATGCTTGCTGTTATAAATGCTCAATGAATAATTAAATGCCTGACCAACCCTGTGTGACTGATTTACCAATGTTGCTCAGGTTGGTTGAAGCACTGTCCTATAAACCAAAAGGTCAATACCAGTCAGGACACATACTTAGGTTGCAGGTTTGGTCCCCAGTTGGGGCACCTACAAGAAGCAACTGATCGATGTTTCTCTCTCTTTCTCTCTCTCTCCCCCTCTTTCTAAAATCAGCAAACATGTCCTCAGGTGCAAATAAAAAAAAAAAAAAAGCAACTATCTTAAATACAAAATAGCTATATTTAACAGGTATTAGTGGCTGCTGTTAAAAACATGGTCTTGAAAGATTTTTTTCTATTTGTTCAAGCCATGTCTGTTTACAGATTAATATAATTATATATTTAATATAAAATTTCTTTGTTCATTTTCCAATCAGCAAATTCCAAAACTCCTTACTCAACTGAAGGTTTATCTAAAAGAAAAAACAGAGTAAAACTCTTTTTGTTCTGCAAACGAGGATTCTTATTTTATCTGGCAATTTTGCAGACAAATATATAGATGTTTCAGCCAATATCCCAAAACACTGAATTTGTAGGGTTCCATATTAATGTGCTCCCCCCCTTTTGTAAAATTTGCATTTTGGTCCATTTGTAAACAGGGTTTATAAATCATTATTTAGACATATGGGCTTTGGTTCCAGTTTCTCTCAGTATTGTATGTATTCTGGCAAGCAACCTAATGCATCTTTATACCTTTGTTTCTCTAACTGTATAGGGGAGAACATTACCACTAAATGAAATTCAAATAATGCTTTGGGACACTGAACATTATGCTGTTGGTGATTACCAGAGCAAGAGTGGGTGGGGAGGTAGAAGAGGGTACGGGGAAGGTAGATGGTAATGGAAGGAGTCTTGACTTGGGGTTGTGAATACACAATATAGTATATAGATGATGTATTACAGAATTGTACACCTGAAATTTATGTAATTTTATTATCCAATGTCACCCAATACATTTAATAACATTTTTTTTTAAAGACAGCATTTGGCCCTGGTTGGTGTGGCTCAGTGGATTAAGTGCTAGCCTGCAAACCAAAGGTCACTGGTTTGAATCCCAGTCAGAGAACATGCCTGGGTTGCAGGCCAGGTCCCCAGGTTTCTCTCACATGTTGATGTTTCTCTCCTAGACCTTCTCCCTTCCACTCTCTCTGAAAATAAATAAAATCTTTAAAAAAAGCATCTGTTTAATCTACTTCAAAATCAGAATAACAGTTTCCTTAATGCTGGTTGGATAGTGTTTAATTACTACAGTGTGTTTGTTTCACTGAATAGTAGCTTTGCAGGATTAGATATTATATGAAATGGCCGACCTTTGTCAAATCAATTGGTAAAATCTTATGGCAAAGAAAGTTAAAGGCCTTTGTTGTGGGATCTCTTAAAACCTTTAATATACTAATGAACATTATAAATTTCGTAAAAGGATGTGGTATATGGTATTCCCCACACTTATGTATAAAAACAACAGCATTTTCTGGAGGAATTCTCTCTTTTTAAAAATTTGTTTATAATATCTGGATGCTAAGAGAAGGGTAGATAGCATTTATTCATGTAAAGACACCTTATAGGAAATACTTTTTCATAGAAGTTATAATAAACAATAGAACAGAAATAATCCTAAACAACTGGAACCATAGAAGTCTGATGTGTGAAATCTCTTAAAGTAGCAATTCATATGCATGCATTTCTACCTAGAATATGACTTAGGACTCAGCTGTAAATCTAGATAACTGGCAGCTAATTTTTGGCATAATCTTATGACAAAATTATGAGGAAAGAGCTTGCTTTTTTAAAATTAAAATACAATTGACATAAAACATTGTATTTGTTTTAGGTACACAATATAATGATGACATATATATATATATATATATATATATCATTGCATATATTGCAAATTGATTACCACAATAAATTTAGTAGACATTCATCATCGCACATTACAAATAATTTTTGTGATAAGAACTTGAAAAATCTACTTAGCAACTTCCAAATATACAATATTTTTTAGTATTTATTTTTTGAGTTTCTGCATACATTTTATAATATACATTATTAACTACAGTCACCATGCTGTATATTACATCTCCAGAATGTATTTATCTTATAACTAAAAGTCTGTACCATTTGACCACCTTCACACATTTTGTCTATACTCCCTGCCTCTGGCAAACAACCAATCTGTTCTCTGTATCTATGAGTCCATTTTAATTTTTACAGATTCCACATGTAAGTGAGAGCATATGGTATGTGTCTTTCTTTGTCTGACTAATTGCACTTAGTATAACGTCCTCTCAAGGTCTATCCATAATGTCGCAAATGGCAGGATTTCATTCATTTTTATAGCTGAATAATATTGTGTGTGTGTATGTGTATTAATAAACACATTTTCTATATGCATTCATCTGTTGATAGAGACAAGCTATTTCCATACTTTGGCTATTGTAAATAATGCTGCAATGAACATGGAAGTACAGATGCCGTTTCAACATGGTCATTTCATTTCCTTCAGATAAATATCCAGAAATGAAATTGTTGGATTAATATGGTAGTTTTATTTTCAGGGTTTTTTGGGGGGTGAACCTCCATACTGTTTTCTTCATAGTGGCTGCACCAATTTACATTCCCCACCAAGAGTGTACCAGGGTTCCCTTTTCTCCACATCCTCATCAACATTTATTTCTTTTCTTTTTGAAGATTTTATTTTTGGTGAGTCATTTTAAGAGGTGTGAGGTGGTATCTCAATGTGGTTTTGATTTGCACTTCTCTGATGAGTAGTGATGCTGAGCACCTTTTCATGTGCCTATTGTCCATCTGTCATCTGTATGGCTTCTCTGGAAAAGTGTCTCTCCAGTTCCTCTGCTCATTTTTTTTAACTATATTGTTTTTAATTTAGTTGTATGAGTTCTTTATACATTTTAGATATTAACTCATTATCAGATACATGATTTGTAAATATTTCCTCCTATTCCATGCATTGCCTTTCATTTTATTGATGGCTCCTTTTCTGTACAGAAGCTTCTTAGTTTGATGTAGCCCCTCTTATTTTTGCTTCTGCTTCCTTTGCTTTTCGTGTCCAATCCAAAAAATCATTGCCAAAACCGATGTCAAGAAGCTTACCCCCCATGTTTTCTTCTCAGAGTTTTATTGCTTAAGGTCTTATGTTCAAATTTTTAAACCATTTCGAGATGATTTTTGTACATGGTTTAAGATAGTGGTCCATTTTCATTCTTTTGCATGTGACTGTCTAATTTTCCCAACACTATTTATTGAAGAGACTATCCTTTCCCCATTGTATGTTCTTGGCTTCGTCATAAACTAATTAACAATATATGCATGGATTTATTTCTGGGCTTTATATCATGGATCTATTCTGTTCAATTTACCTACAGGGTCTGGCACAAATAATGCCCCTCTTTTACAGCAAAATCATTAGCATGTAATTCTGTAACATAACATTATTGCACTCAAGTGCACCATATGACATTTTAGGCAAAATGTCAAAGTTAAAACTATAAATTATTACACCCATATTATTATCCTACCAACCATACTTGAGCAGGCATTACTTCTGCCAGACCCTGTATATATCTGTGTTTACGCCAGTACCACACCATTTTGATTACTACAGCTTTGTAGTATAGTTGAAACCAGGGATTTGTAGGGTTCCATAAAAACAATGCTTTTCAAAAATGTGTACCCTGGCTGGCGTAGCTCAGTGGATTGAGCGCGGGCTGTGAACCAAAGTGTCACAGGTTCGATTCCCAGTCAGGGCACATGGCTGGGTTGCAGGCCATGGCCCCCAGCAACCACACATTGATGTTTCTCTCTCTCTTTCTCCCTCCCTTCCCTCTCTAAAAATAAATAAATAA
This sequence comes from Phyllostomus discolor, assembly GCF_004126475.2. Classification (NCBI taxonomy): domain Eukaryota; kingdom Metazoa; phylum Chordata; class Mammalia; order Chiroptera; family Phyllostomidae; genus Phyllostomus; species Phyllostomus discolor. The sequence continues at coordinate 105,570,018 of NC_040903.2, read as the reverse complement.
AAAATCTTAAAAAAATGAATAAAATTATAGCCTTTATATGTTTAAAAAAAATTTGTGACATAGTATTTATAGAGCTACCATCATGGAAAAACTATGCTTACATTATCCTAATTCCCAAACTTTAGGTTATTAAAATAAATTAGCCTACCAAGAAGCAAATCTGCAAGCTATAAAATGCTTTCAGACCAGAAGAGACAAATGAAAATAAAGAGATAAATATTATATGTATTATATGACTAATGACAGTGACAGAGATGGATACCAGAACTTTCAGCACAGATTTACTGACTGGTAAAATATTATTAAATAGATTTAAGGCATTTTGGGGGTCAATGCACATGGTCCTTTCCCCCCACCCATGACTGAAGGCTGATCAGGGGGCCTTGGCCAGAAGGAATGTGTATTGTTTTGGAAATGGGGATAACTGTCTCTTTATCCCCTTTTGGAAGTGGCACCCTGTTCTGTGACTGCTTCTTGACCTTTTCTTTACACTGAGTTTATGTAATTTAGAGTCACAAGTAGGACACATGCCTTCTTAGTCTGGGACCCCTTAAAACAGCCTTGGAATTGACGAAGGGTACAGTCTCTCTTGCATTGACCTGCCACCATTGGTGTACTCCCCTGTTATATGAGTAAGAAATGGCATGTCCACATCTACTAGTCCATGAGGTAGGTTTTAAAAAAAACTTGTTAAGGAATATCACAAACACTTATGCAGCTCCTCAGTTTGAAGCTCTTGTATTATGGCAATCACCTGCTATTTTTTCATGGATATTAACCCAACATATTTTATTCATAGTTATGAATTATAGTGGCAAAGATGAATAATTTATATATGATGTACTAGATAGAAGCATTTAAAGAAATGGTCGCCCTAGCTGGCGTAGCTCAGTGGATTGAGCGCAGGCTGTGAACCAAAGCATTGCAGGTTCGATTCCTAGTCAGGGCACATGCCTGGGTTGCAAGCCATGGCCCCCAACAACCCCACATTGTTTCTCTCTCTCTCTCTCTCTCTCCCTCCCCCTTCCCTCTCTAAAAATAAATAAAATCTTAAAAAAATATACGTGCATATACACTTAAAAAAAAAAGAAATGGTCAAACGACCCTCACAGACAAAATTAGACAATTTGCTTTATAAGGTATAAGCCTTATAAAAATCAGAAACTGACCACACTAAGGATTAAAACATATTACTAAGATAGGATAAATAAACAGTATGGGATTGGCCTAGGAAGAGAGTGCTAAAGATCAAAGGAATAGATAAAAGAAATCATATAGAACGGGGGGACCCCAAAACAAGAATTATCTTCTGGAGGGCAGGCCCCTTGGAGTACAGGCTTATTCCACTAGATGTGTGTTCTAGGAACTCATCTGTACCAGTGGCGTTGTTGTGAGAGGCTGTGTTCAGCTTCAGTAAGCTTTTTTTTTTTTTTTTTTGACAACTCGTCCAGAGCATTTGCCCATTTCATGATGGGGGGTTTACAAGCTCACCTGCCCACATCGCACTGAGTGTTCAGCAGTTTTTGATTCAAAACAGCATGGCCTCCATGCCCTACTGTCCCTATTCACCCAATCTTGCCCCAAATGACTTTTTTTTTGTTTCCCTAGAAGAAAAAAGTCCCCAACGGGACACATTTTGCCAATGTGGAAGAGGTGAAACAAAAAATGGTACAAGCACTAAAAGGCTTCAAAATTGACGAGTTCAAAAACTCTTACGAGCAGTGGTTAAAAATGTCTCAATAGGTGTACTGCATCAAATGGAAAGTACTTTGAAGGTGACTGAAGTTTAAACATGTAAGAATATACAATTTTTTATAAATAAATTCCAGTTTTTGGGGGGGTCCCTCTTAATAAAGAATAGTTCATGATGAATGCTGCCATCTCAAATCAATGGAAAGTGATGAGCTAGTTCAATAAATTGTATGGATTAGCCATTTAATCTGAAGAAAAACAGCTGGATCCCTAATAACTTAATCCTTGTTACAATTCCAAATAGATCAAAGATTTACCAAAAAATAAAACCAACAGTGGCATAAAGTCAGACACATATATGAAAGGAATAGAAAAGTCCAGAAATAAACCTGTGCATGTATGTTCAGATGATTTTCAACGTAAGTGCTGCTCTAGCCTAGTAGCTCAGTTGGCTGGAGTGTTGTCCTGATACTCCCAGGTTGCAGATTCAACCTCTGGTCAAGGCACATACAAGAATCAACCAACGAATGCATGAATAAGTGGAACAACAATTTGATGTTTCTCTCTCTCAAATCAATTTCTAAAAATTAAAACAAACAAACATAGGTGCCAAGACCATTTACCATGGAAAAGAGCGTCTTTTTAACAAATGGTGGTGGGAAAAGTGGGAATCCACATGCAAAAGAATGAAGTTAGATACTTTCCTAATATGAAATATAAAAGTTAACTCAAAAGGGTGAAGCTCCATGACATTGAATTTGGGAATGATTTCTTGGATATGACACCAAAGGCACAGGCAATTAAAAAAAATCATACAAATTAGATTTCATGAAAATTTTGAAATTTTGTGCCTCAAAAGACACTGTCCACTGAGTAAAACACCAACTCACAAAATGGAAGAAAATACTTGCAAATCATATTATCTGATGAGAAATTAACATCCAGAATACATAGGTATAGAGAGCTTCTAAAATGCAAATCAATTAAAAAATGGGCAAAGGACTTGAATGGGTATTTCTCCAAAGTAGATACACAATGGCCAATAAACACATGAAAAGATACACAAACATCACTAATAATTAGGGAAATTGTAAATCAAAACTGCAGCGAGATACCACCTCATACTTATAAGAATAGCTGCTGTAGAAAAATTGTTAGTGAGGATATGGAGATATTGGAACCCTTGTGCCTTGTTGGTGAAATATAAAATGGTACAGCCATTTGTGGAAAACTGTATGATGATTCCTCCAAATATTAAACAGAGCATTATTATATGATCCAGAAATTCCAATTCTGGGTATACACTCAAAATTATTGAAAGCAATGTGTCCAAGAGGTATTTGTTCATAGCAGCATTATTCACAAGCTAAAACGTAGAAGCAACTCAAGTATCCAGACAGATGAATATATATACAATGGAATTATTCAGCCATAAAAAGGAAGAAAATTCTGACATATGCTACACTGCTGCTGAACCCTGAGGACATTATGCCAAGTGAAATAAGCCAGTCGCAAAAGAATAAATACTGTATGATGCCACAATATGAGGTACTTAGAGACAGAAAGTATACTGGTTGTTGCCAAAGGCTGAAAGAAGCAAAGTAGGGCATTACATGTAATGGGTACAGAGATGCAGCTTTCCAATATGGAAAGAGTTCTGGAGATGGATGATGGAGATGATTGCAAAACAATATGAAAGCACTTAATAGTACTAAACTATATACTTAAAAATGGTTACAGGTATCTGCCTTACAAGATGGGTTATGGAAATCAGTCAGAATTAAAATGATATAGATGCTAGTATTAATTTAACCATTTCATAAAGTTGGAAAAAGCAAAAATAAAGCTTTCTGTTCTTGTACTTAATTTGTAATAAAAAAACTTTTAAGTAAAATAAGTAATATTAAAATCAAATAATGATTTTAAAGATGGATAGTTTAAAATACTGACGTAAATAAAACTTGTTTAAGAATAGCTCACAAATTCAAAATTCATACATGAAGACACTATACAACATTTTGAATAATTTATAGGATATAAATAACCCAATTTTGTTTCTGAAAGAAGGGGCAGGGGAAGGAAAAAAGGAAGATGAAGAAAATAAGAAAAATATCAATCATTTATAAACTTATCTGAATTCCCAATCCAAACATAGTGTAAAAGCAAAAAAGATAACTGGTGAAATGTGAATTAAGTAGGTATTTAAAGACATTAAAGGAATATGGGTAAGTTAAAAAAAAAGTGTCCGTACCTATTATAAAAGGTTTGGCAAACAGGCTTACAGTTGTTCATATGGAAAATAATACAATTGATAAACAATAAAAGAATAAACTGTTTCAAGTACTCGTAACAGCAAACCTACTTTTGCACCAACCTCTATACACAAAGAAACATCTCTAGATATAATGACATGACTTACTTTAAAAGAAAAAGAGCCTGAAGTACAGAGAAGGTTACAGATGAGAATAAAGTAAGTTGATAATTCTAAAGTTGGATAAAGGGTACATGGAGTTAATTGTACTATTCTAACTTTACATATTTTTAATTTCTCTAGTAAAACATTTTAATAACATGACAACAGTACCCCATAGGTATTCAATCAACACAATTATAAAAGCATAAAACAAAACCAATATACTAACATAGAAAATAGATTATAGTCTCAATCATTTATTCCTTCTGCTCCTTTATCCTGGCTAATGGGTACTGGTATAAAGAGCTATATACAAAATAACAATTCAGGTAACAAAATCAGTGGAGCCGCTACCTGGAGTTACCTCACCTCCAACTCATCCAACAATCTATGTCAAAGTTTATTAAGAAAACAAATTCCCTTCACTTCAAATTGTACTCATTACCACCATGACTACTGCCAACCCCAAAATGTAAGAGCTTCACAACAAAAGCTATCACCTTCTAAAACCTCTGTTCCAAGTGTTCTCTCAGCTTTTTGATACTATCATTACTCATATCACTTCCTGCTGGGATATTTGCAAAATAAATTCAAAATCAGCTTCATGATTCATCTTCACCTGCCTTGAATCCACCATACAAATACTACCTTTATGTAAACTTCAGTTTCCTATTTTTATTACATTCCTGTTGCCTCAGAAACATTCCATGAGTCTCCATGTAATGACACATTTAAGCTTAAATTTGCTTTGCTTTGAAAATTATTATATTCTAACCCTGTCTTTATATGCTTTCTACTCCTTCCAAAGTATTATTAATTTCAATCAGAGTAGCTATTTTACTTTCCCATGTGTACCTCTATTTTACTTCTAGTACTTTACTCTTGTGGCTGACATCCACTCTAATTCAGATCTACCCAAAACCTTAGCTCGAGGATGCTAGCTCTACTCATCCCAACTGTGGCTGAATCCCCTTACATACGATCTTGTGCCATCACATCTTTTCCTGCTTTTGCAATTTTACATGTTTATTTGATTCATTTGTCACATTCCCTTCTACACTTACATAGACTTTGGTTCCACTTGTCTATTTTTGCTCTGTTTCCCCCAAAAGTACGACCCCATCCCATAGTAGGCATTCAATAAGTATTTGCTGATTGGTGAATGAAGGGATACCAGGACTTACCTCTTTCTTTTTAGTTTCATATCACCTTACTACATCATATTACCACACAACTTAGCACCTGTTTCATTATTATTCATTATTGGCTTACTTCATTCAATTTTGTAGGCCCAACCACTGTAAGCTCTTCTGTAGTTCCCATAGCTTCAGCAAAAGGGCAAACACAGAACTCAGTAAATATTGACAGACACTGACAAATACAGAATGAAAGAGTATCTCTTTATTACAGGAAACCATTTTATTCCAGTTTCCAATCTCCCGAATGCCAATTACCTGTGTTAATACAGCACTATGATGCTATATAAGAATGATATAGTCTGATTGCTGCTAATAACCAAAATATCAACTCTTTTCTGCTTCATAGACATATTGCTAGATTCTACTTCCTAGCCTCCCATACAGTAAGGTAAGGAGGCTACGTGACTGGAGTTTTAGCTAGTGAAGTGAATGGATGCAATATGCCCTTTCAGGTCTGGCTCCTAATAACTCCCACAAGTGTTTTTCTCCATTCCAGCTGGCCAGAATGAAGATAATCTTCAGGGATATTGATAACATCATTCAGCTTATCGTATTTCTAGCCTATTATAAATATTAGCATTTTATTTTATTATTATTTCTTATCCTCACCCAAGGACATTTTTTTTCATTGCTTTTAGAGAGTGAGAGTGAGAGAGAGAGGAATTCAATCAGTTGCCTCCCATATGTACCCTGACCAGAGATCAAACCCCCAACCTATGGATGTACCCTGACTGGGAATTTCAGTGTATGGATTATGTTCCAACCAACTGAGCCACACTGGCCAGAGCAATATTAGCATTATAAAGTAAAACTGTCATATCATTTTCTGAAATGTATTCTATGGAATCAAATCAACATAATGATCTGATACTCAGTGGTATCTATTGTATTTTTTAAAATACAAGAAATCATTCTTTAGTATTCAGACATTTTTATTATTCCTTTTCCTCTGAAAATCTGTATATTTCAGTATCACATTTTATGCTTTTCTTTTATTATAGTAATAAATAAATTTAAAATTTAGAAATATTATTTCCTATTACCCTTATGTATAGTTCTAAATGTTAAGTAATTCCATTTGGATTGAGTTAATACAATTATTGTATATACTTAATCAAAGCAATATAACTATATTACAAATTGCAATCATTATAATATAAATTTTTTTGTAATACATCTTCCAATAAGATGCATAAGACTCATTTTTAAAGACTGCTTCCTATATCAATAGGTGAATATTAATATTGCTAAAATGAGTTTTAGCACCAATTCTCGATCTATTTTTTTAAAGAAATATAAATGCCAAAAACCACTTTCACAAATACACATAGATGAACAGAAAGATATTAACTGTAATAATATACATTAATACTTTGAATTCCTTCTGAATTTTATACCAAAAATCATACTATATTCTACCATTGAAAACTATTTATAGTGATCTGAAACTCACTTAAGTCCTTCTTCAATTTAGTAGAAAGAAAAAATTAGAACCTAGGGGCTTCCAGTCAAGATAGAGCAATAGGCACACATGCTTCACCTCTTTGCACAACCACAAGAAGGATCACAACTAGCTGCAAAACTAAAAACACCAGAACTGCCAGAAAACCAAATTGTGTGGAAGTCCAACAACCAAGGATTTAAAGAAGCTGTGTTCATCCAGATGGGTAGGAGGGGCAGAGATTGGGAGCCGGTGGAGAGGATGCAGTGTTGGTACAGGAAAGGCAGTGGCGGTGACAAGGCAGCAGAGACCGGGGAATGGCCAATCCCACATTCCCATGTGGTGGATAAAAATTGAGTAGGATACCTTGGATATGAGCAATCCCAGTACCAGGTCAAACCACATAGCCCAGGGTTCCAGCGCCAGGAAAATAAAGCCTTATAACTTCTGGATGAAAAAACAAGTGGGGCTTGGGGTAGCAGAAGAAACTGCTGGAGTCTCAGGAGTTTGTTTCAAGGGCCTGTATGGTCCTAGACTGTAAGCAAACCCCACCCACCCTGGGAACCATCATAAGGGCAACAGCTAGAAGGGCACCAATTGCATATAGGAAGTGGCTGAAGTGACTGCAAACTGGGCGAGTACCAAGCAAGCCTACAGCAGTAAGGCAGCAGCACTGTACCCTCTCTGACCACCTCTGTCCCCCCAACTGCCCATACAACCACAAAGTAGTGAAGCAGGTTGCCCTACCCTGGCAAATACTGAATGCTCAGCCTCATACATCTTAACAGGTGCACTAAAACAGGGAGTCAAAGCAGCTCTATCTAATATACAGAAACAAACACAGGGAGGCTGCCAAACTGAAGAGACAAAGAAATATGGCCCAAATGAAAGAACAAAATAAAACCCTAGAAAAAGAGCTAAACAAAATGAAAATAACCAACGTATCAGATGCAGAGTTCAAAACACTGGTGACCAGGATGCTCAGAGAACTCATTAAGTACAGCAAAAGCATAAGGGGAGAAATGAAGGCTATAATAAGTGAAATTAAAAAAAAAAATCCACAAGGAACCAACAGTTCCAGGGAAGAAAGAAACAAATCAACGATTTGGAAGAAACAAAAATTCAACCAAAACAGAATGAAGAAAAAAGAATTTTAAAAAATAAAGAGAGTATAAGAAGACTGGGACATCTCCAAAAGTTCCAACATCCAAATTATAGGGATGGCAGAAGGAGAAGAGGAAGAGCAAGAAATGGAAAACTTACTTGAAAAAATAATGAAGGAAAACTTCCCCAATTTGGCAAAGGAAATAGACATACAAGTCCAGGAAGCACAAAGAATCCCAAATAAGTTGGACCCAGGAGGAACACACCAAGACACATCATAATTAAAATGCCAAAGGTTAAAGATAAAGACAGAATCTTAAAAGCAGCAAGAGAAAAGGAGACAGTTACCTACAGAGGAGTTCCCATAAGACTGTCAGCTGATTTCTCGAAAGAAACTCTGCAAGCAAGAACGAACTGACAAGAAGTATTCAAAGTGATGAAAAGCAAAGACCTACATCCAAGATTACTCTATCCAGCAAAGCGCTCATTTAGAACGGAAGGGCAGATAAAGTGTTTCCCAGATAAGGTAAAGCTAAAGGAGTTCATCATCACTAAGCCCTAATTACATGAAATGTTAAAGGGACTTATTTAAGAAGAAGATCAAAACTATGAACATTACAATGATAACAAACTCACAACTACCAACACCTGAATCTAAAAAAACAAACTAAGCAAACAACTAGAACACAGCAGAATCATAGATAGGAGATCATTGGGAGGGTTATCAGCTGGGAGGGGAAGCGAAAATAGGGTAATGTTGAGAATAGTATAGGCAATGGAGAAACCAAAGAACTTATATGCATGACCCATGGACATGAACAAGGTACGGGGGAATTCTAGGGGAAGGGGCCTACTGGGTAGAGGGGGGCAAAGAGAGAAAAATGAGACAGCTATAATAGCAAAATCAAGAAAATATACTTAAAAAAATTAGAACCTATCTGAACTATAAGGAAAAGTATTTTTAATAACCTGTAATCACTCATTTTTCAATTTCAAAGATATATATAAAAAATGCTTATTACCAAAACCTATCAAATGATAGGTGCTTTGTTTATCCTGATGCATTCAGAAATAGGGGAAAAAAATGTTAACTTCCTGTGAAGATGATGTCCTTTACCTTAACAGAGTTTTGGATTGCACAGATGTCTGCATTTGAACTTATTCAATGGTATCTTTAACATTTGGATATTTCAGTATATGTAATTTTACCTCAAAAGAAAAAAACCTCTAAACAAATAGTGAATTCTGGTTAATGATATATTAGATGAAATAATTGGGGAGAAGTATATTGAACATATGCAAATTCTTTGAAATGCTTTTTAAAAATAAGATGTTTAATGGATAGAGAGATGGACAGATAGATAAAGCAACTACAATAAAATGATGAATCTAGAATGTAATTATAGAAGCAACATAGAATTCTACCCAAGCTAAGAAGACCCAGAAGTAGGAAAAGTTCAAGAAGTTATAGAAATTAGAAAAGTAAGAAACTTTCCTTAAACCACATATACATAGTTTGTGCTTCAAAATTCCTCACACTGGAATCAAGTACATTCTGCATTCTGAATGGCTACGAGTGGTTCAATTACTTAGCACAGATAGGGCAGACAAGTAAATGTGTTTGCCAAATAATAGCAACACCCCCCCATCAAAAAAACCCCACTCCCCTAGACAGAAAAGCAAAACTGGCAAGAAGAGTGAGGTGAATTCAAGGATGTCCAGGATAACTTGCATAACTCTCAAAAGTGAAGAGGAAGATATTTTGAAGGTGTATCCATGTTCATCATTAAGACATTAAGAGGAAAATTACAACTGAAACTAATATACAATAATATTGAAGGTAAACTGTAACTGAAAAATAAAAAAAATTTAAAAAAAGACATTAAAGGGGAAAAATGTACCATTAACATTATACATCAAGTATAACCAGGCCTTACATTTTAGGAATATTTACTAACCAAATTCATGAGAAAAAAGGAGTTTCAAGGTTTCTAACCATTGTTTCTTTGATCTAGTTATCCAAGGTCTGCAGACCCTTACTTTTCTTTTGTCCCCTCTCTAATAATTAGGAATTTTTAAAATTGAATTTACTGGGATGACATGGGTTAATGCAATTATATAGGTTTTAGGTGGACAATTCTATAATATATCATCTGTATATTGCACTGTGTATTCACTACCCCAAGTGCCTTTACCTTTCCTGAACTTCAATTATCCAAAAGATCAACTCTTCTGAAGCTTATCTGATCAGATTTGATGTAAATCAGTACCCCAGCTTCACGTTTTGTGCTAGTCATCTACCTTTAATAGAATATTTTCCCCACCCTAGATGTGTAAGCTTAAAAATGTGAAAATTGTTTAAAAAATCCAGATAATCGTTCCAATAATAAAATGAGAGGCAATCTTAGAAATGGCCTAGATGTTGTAACCACCAGATAAAGACTTTAAAATAACTATGATTAATATGTTAACAGGCCTAGTGGGAAAGGAAGACAACATACAATGAACACAGGGGAACTGCAACGAGACAGAAGCTTTAAGAAAAAGTCACATAAAAGCGCTAGAAATAAAGTACAATTACCAGAGATGAAAAAGTCCTTCAATGGGCCCACTAACAAACTCCACACAACTAAGAAAAGAACTGGACTTCCGGCCAAAATGGAGGTGTAGGTAGATATACTGTGCTTCCTTGCACAACCAAAAGGAGGACAACTGCAAATTTAAAAACAAAACAAAACAAAAAAACAGAACTGCCAGAAAATCGATCTGTATGGGAGTCCGAAAACCAAGGAGTTAAAGAGGAAACATTCATCCAGACTGGTAGGGAGGGGTGGAGGTAGGCAGCCTTGACGGAGAGGACTTGAGGCAAGTTGGTGGCTGGAGGACTAGGGTGGGTGAAGTGGCAGCTGGCAGACAGGGTAGTTCCACATTTGCATGCGGATAAACTGGGAGGAACAACTGGAGAGTGAGACAGACTGCACAACCCAGGGTTCCAGCATGGGGAAATAAAGCCTCAAAACCTTTGACTGTAAAAACCTGTGGGGATGCAGCAGTGGGAGAAACTCCCAGCCTCATAAGAGAGTCCGTTGGGGAGACCCAAAGGGTCCTAAAATGTACACAAACCCACCCACCCGGGAATCAGCACCAGAGGGGCACAATTTGCTTGTGGCTAGTGAGAGAAGTGACTGAAAGCCCACCAAGAGATGAGCAAGCGGCACTGCTCTCTCTCAGACCCCTACCCCACCAACATAGGTACGTGGGTTGCCCACCCTGGCAATACCTAAGGCTCTGCCCTTTACTACATAACAGATAAGTGGAGATAAAAAAATATGACACAAATGAAAGAATAGATCAAAACTTTAAAATAGAACCAAGCAATGCAGATATAGCCAACCTATCAGATGCAGAGTTCAAAACACTGGTAATCAGGATGCTCACAGAAATGGCTGAGCATGGTTGCAAAATACATGAAGTGAAATAAAGGAAAATACACAGAGAATGATCAGTGAAAGGAAGGAAACCGGGACTCAAATCAATTCATCCCTTTCCTAAGACCCTGATGTCCAGTCATTGTCTTAAACCTCTTCCAACACCTCTCTTCCTCCCTAGCCCTGTGGCTACTAATCTGGCTCACACTGGAGATACTACAATAATTTAATTTGGTGATTCTCTACCCTGGCCTATACCTTAGAATTTTAAAATATTAAATCTAATTCCTAGGCCCCAGCCCACAGACTCCGATTTAAATGGCGTCCAGGTAGGGCCCAGCATTAGTTGTTTCAAGAGGTCCCCAGGTGCTTCAAAAGAGCAGTCAAGGTTGAGAATGGCTAACATTAACTGGTCTCTCTCAGGGCTTACTTCCCTACAAACTATCTTTCATAATGTCACCACAGTCATCTCTTTAAAAATGCAACCTCATATTATCCTAGGGCGGTGGTTTAGGACTACTTAGAGAGCTTTGAAAAATTTTGATTCTACGCCAAACTTTGGACCAATTAAAACAGTCTCTGGCCTGGCCAAGTAGCTCAGTTGGTTAGAGCATACATAGTCCTGATACATGAAAGTTGCAGTTTTGATTCCTGGTTATATGGAACAACAAATTGATGTTTTTCTTCTCTCCCTCCCTTGCTTCCTCTCTCTCTAAAATTAAAAAAAAAAAAAAAAAAAAAAAAAAGGCTCTCGCTGGTGTAGCTCAGTGGACTGAGCACGGGCTGGGAACCAAAGGGTCACCTGTTCAATTCCCACTCAGGGTGCATGCCTAGGTTGTGGGCTGGGTCCTCAGTATGGGCCACGTGAGAGACAACCACACACTGATGTTTCTCTCCCTCTCTTTCTTCCTCCCTTCCCCTTTCTCTAAAAATAAATAAACAAAATCTTAAAAAAAAAAAAGGAATCTACGGTAGGTAAGTTGGTTAGGGCATTGTCCTGACACACCAGGGTTGCAGGTTGAATCCCTGGTCAGGGCATGTACAAGAATCAATCAATGAATGCAATAAATAAGTGGAACAAGAAATGTATGTTTCTCTTTCCTCTGTCTCTAAAATCGATCAATTAAAAAAAGTTGAACAGAGCCTCTGGGGATAAAAACCAGGCAATGGTATTAAAGCTCCCTAGGTGATTACAATGTGCAGACAAGGCTGGAGAACCACTGTCCTAGCAGCAATGGGAAGAAACAGAAAGTCTTTAAGAACAATTCTCCTCTGAAGATAATGAGACTTTCCATTAACTTTAGTACCCTCAGCTCTCACACTCCCAAAACAACTTGGCTTCCTGAAAGAGCCACACTTGTAGACTTTTTTGTCAAGTATTACTTCAAGCCAGAAATCCTCCTCTGCTCACCTATAGTTAAGGCCCAGACCACCTTTAAAGTTAGTATCTTTCAAGAATACCCTCCCTTATATAGACCTTTTCTGACACACAAAGCAAAGCTCATCAACCTACCTGTGAACATTAATGATTCTGCATGGCAATTCTTAGTGTTTAAGTCTAATTGTCCTAATGAACTACTTGAAATTAAAAACTTATCTGATTTATGCTTTTAGCCCCAGTACCTATCACCATGCATAGTATATATAAGCACTCAAGTATCTGTTGAATTCATTTCATTTAAGTAAATAAGTATCTATATTATTATGTAGGTGGAATCACATTTTAACAAACGTAGGAGACATCATATTTATACATTATATTCAGGTCTCATTAGAACAGAGACCAACAACCTGATGTTTTTTAATGTAAGGCAATGTTTATTCTATTTGTGAACAGTAACACATAAGGGAAGTACAAGGAAAAGGCAAGTACAAAGGGCAGTATGTTTCTGGCATCAGAAGGGCAGTACCTTTCAGAATGATACTTGGGTTTCCAACTGAGTGTGTCCTTTAAAACATACCTTTTCAAAACATTATGCTGGTTTAATGACATCTGTATGTTTTAAGAAAGTGAGCTAAGACTTCTTACTTAACCTAAGAGTAAAATGGTAGGTACTTTGTCACCTTAAAAACTCTAATAATATGATTACCAGCATTTGATGCCAATTTCTAGTATTCTGTGTAGTCTATTACCCAGCAAAAGTTCAGATCTCCCTAAAATCCAGGACAACCTAAGCAGAACACAGAGTATTTATCAAAAAGAGTTACATTTAACATTTTAGATATATATAATCACTATACATGCATGTGACTTTCACGAAGAATAATTTTGCACAAATATTAACTGAAGAAGAACTAAACACATAATATACCTAATTCAAAAGAGTTTTGCTATGCCCATATTCATATGGGCCATGAAAACCATCTTAGCATGTGAAATGATCACTAGGTTACTATGTGTTTTAGAGTAAGTTTTTGATGTCATATACCCTTGATTACTAAATCAATCCAGTATTCACTGAATGTCTATTCAGTTGCCTGGGAATATATTCAGTATCTGGAGTGACTAGTAAGAAAATAAAGGCATTAACTACAATACTTGGCACATATGGATAATTTTCTTACCTTATTTGGCGATTTCAAAGGTGAGATGGCTATTTTATTTGGTGTCTGTGTTGTAGAATTTAAAGATGATCCAATAACACCACTTTCAGATATTGTTATGGTCTTTGATGGAGTCCCGGGAGTAGACTGTGAAAGAACCCTACCTGCGAATGAGAGGCAGCATGTCAGTTTGACTTTAAAATAACAACAACAACAACAACAACAACAGTAATGTTTGTGATGATGATCTATATTCACAAGGGCTATAAACAACAACAACAACAATGTATGTGATGATGATCTATATTCACAAGGGCTATAGTATGTTTACTATTTTATATGTATCTACATATGAACTTAAACACTCAAATGAGTCCCTGATGAATTATGATGAACATAAACGGAAAGAAACAAAAGTATTTCCTAGTAACACTTAGTAACTTACACCACTTTAAATAAAGACCAAGAAAACACTTTTTGCTAACATTCTCATTAATCTTGTTAAATCTATAGAAAATAGTCTCAGGATAACTAAGCAACATGCCCTATGTAACAGCTCCTGAAAGTTAGGATTTGAAGTCTTAAAACTTCAGTCTCTGTTTTCACTATATTACCATAGCTGTCTTACTATTTGAACTTACGTCACAGGATACAGTTAAACCCACATCTATAAAACATATAGTTATGGGACTAACTTGAACACTATTTAGTTTAATAATACCAAAAGGACAAAAAAAATTTTCTTCCTGGACAGTTTCCAACAAGAATAAAGACATACTCTGTTCTCTTCTAGACAACACCCTTTAGGAACAACAAAAACAATAGTGTGTCTGGATGGCTTAGAGAATTAGAAATCGTATCATGATGAGTTGAAATATTAGTAATTTTGATCCTAAGCAAGAAAGGAATAAAAAGGTGATACACTTCCAAATTCTTAAAAGACTGTGATAGTCATTAGTGCCATTCATCAAGTATTCTGGTTCTCTCCCATTCTGGGCACTTGGTAGAACTGTACTTCCTAACCCTCCCCACTTCCGATGATTGACTAGTTCTAGCCAACGAATTTTGGATAGAAGTGAGGTATGTCATTTCTGTGCCAGAATATTTACCGCCTATGGAAGGTTTTACAAAGTTCTTTCTCTCTGCCGCATCTGACATGATGGCTCCTTTGTCAGCCTGAGACCTTGAGAGACTGATGAGAACAACCTCCTTCTAATCCACAATGGACATGGAGATAACCGTTAAGTATGAATTTAAAAACATTGGGGGATTTTTAAAAAACTTCTGAATTTAGAGATTCTTTGTTGTGGCAGGAAAGCCAAGATTATCCTGACTAATCCAGGCTATCAAGCTGAAGGATTAGAATGATCAGTTCCATAGTACTAATGCATCAAAATAAAAAAATGTTCAGTTCAGCACCAAGAAAAAAACAAACAAAAATTGGAAATTTTTGTTAGAAGTGACTATTTCACTTCTAGCCAATATGGAAGCATAGGTAGATATACTTTGCTTCCTGACACAACCAAAAGGACAACAACCAATGAAAAAACAAAAAATAACCAGAACTGCCAGAAAAATCAAACTGTATGGAAGTCCAACCACCAAGGAGCTAAAGAAGAAACATTCATCCAGACTGGTAGGAGGGGCAGAGATGGGCAGCCAGGCAGAGAGGATGCATGGCAAGGTGATGGCTGGCATACTAGGCAGGCAATGCTGTGGCTGGCAGACCAGGCAGTCCCACATTTGCATGCAGATAAACTGGGAGGAACAACTGGGGAGCAAGACAGACTGAGCAACCCAGGGTTCAGCATGGGGAAATAAAGTCTCAAAACCCCTGGTGGTAAAAACCTGTGCGGGATGCGGTAGTAGAGAAACTGTCAGTCTCACAGGACAGTCTGTTGGAGGGGCCGACAGGGTCCTAGAACGTACACAAGCCCACTGATGGAGGAGTCAGCACCAAAAGGGCCCAGTTTGCTTGTGGGTAGTGGGGGAAGTGACTGATAGCCAGCCCAGAGCCAAGGAAGCAGCACTGTTCCCTGTCTGTCCCCTTCCCCACATACAGAGCTACAACACAGTGATGTGAGATACCATGCCCTAGTAAATACCTAAGGCTCTGCCCCTTAGAAGGTAACACATGTGCCAAGACAGAGAAATATGGCCCAAATGAAAGCACAGATCAAAACTCCAGAAAAAGAGCTAAGCAACAAGGAGAGAGACAACCTATCAGATGCAGAGTTCAAAACACTGGTAATCAGGAGGCTCACAGAAATGGCTGAGTAGGGATGTAAAATGAAGAAGAAGTAAAGGCTGTACAAAGTGAAATAAAGCAAAATATTCAGGGAATAAACAGGGACAGGAAGGAAACCAGAACTCCTATCAACGATTTGGAACAAAAGGAAGAAATAAACATCCAACCAGAACAGAATGAAGAAACAAGAATTCAAAAAAATGAGGAGAGGCCGAGGAACCTCTGGGACAACTTGAAATGTTCCATCATCTGAATCATAGGGGTGCCAGAAGAGGACGAGCAAGGAATTGAAAACTTACTTGAAAACATAATGAGGGAGAACTTCCCTAATCTGGCAAAGAAAATAGACTTCCAGGAAGTCCAGGAAGCGCAGAGAATCTCAAAGAAGTTGGACCTGAGGAGGAACGAACCAAGGCACATCATAATTAAATTACTCAAGATTGCCCTGGCTGGCATAGCTCAATGGATTGAGCGCAGGCTGCGAACCAAAGTGTCGCAGGTTCGATTCCCAGCCAGGGCACATGCCAGGGTTGCAGGCCATGGCCCCCAGCAACCGCACATTCCTGTTTCTCTCTCTCTCTTTCTCCCTCCCTTCCCTCTCTAAAAATAAATAAATAAATATTAAGGGAAAAAAAAAAAAAGAATTGGAGAAATTTTTTTAAAAAGTTACTCAAGATTAAGGATAAGGTGAGAACCTTAAAAGCAGCAAGAGAAAAGGGGAAAGTGCCCTAAAATGTAGTTCCCATAAGACTATCGGCTGATTCTGCAAAAGAGACCTTGCAGGCAAGAAGGGGCTGAAAAGAAGTATTCCAAGTCATGAAAGGCAAGGACCTACATCCAAGATTACTCTACCCAGCAAAGCTATCATTTAGAATGGAAGGGCAGATAAAGTGCTTCCCAGATAAGGTCAAGTTAAAGGAGTTCATCATCACCAAGCCCTTAGCATATGAAGTGTTAAAGGGACTTATCTAAGAAAAAGCTCATCAAAACTATGAACAGTAAAACAACTCAAAACTATCACCTGAGCCTAAAATAACTAAAACAAAAATAAACTAAGCAAACAACTACAACAGGAAAAGAATCACAGAAATGGAGATCACATGGAGGGTTATCAGTGGGAGAATGGGGAAAAAGGTGCAGGGAATAGGTAGCATAAATGGTACATATAAAATAGATAGGGGGAAGTTAAGAATAGTTTAGGAAATGGAGAAGCTGTAGACCTTATATGTACAACACATGGACATGAATTAAGGGGTGGGAATGGTGGAGGGAAGGAGATAAAGGGGAGAATAAAAATGGGAATAATAACAGCATAGTCAAATATACTTAAAAAAAAGAAATGACGGTTTCAACACAACTGACTTTCTATTCACTGAAAAATGTTTCAAGCAGATGCTGGATAATCAAATCCACAGGGGGGCCTACTTGTTTTTCATTCAGATAGCACTTCTGATTATCTAACATCCAAATCTCTTTTTATCCTTAGCTCTGTAAACAAATTCAAGCAAGTATGTAAGTTATACAGTTTCACCTTGAATCAATTTGCAAGGCATTTACATTCTATTGTCAGGTGGTCTCCACCTGAAGCAAGAGACATATTCCAGAAAGCTACAGATGGGGCAGTTTGGGGCTGGGAGCTAGCATACCTGAGCAAGAACTAATTCTATAAGAGATTAATTCATCAGTGAATATTTTCACATTAATGAAGTTTGCTCCACTGAGGCAACTTTGTACCTTGGAAGTTCTAATAACAAGGACCTCTGTGTCTCACTTAACCATCTCAAAAGTCTTGTGCAGTGGTCGGTATTAGTATCTTACAAAAATAAGTAAAATGAAGAGATAGCGTATTTACCCAAGATCTAAGAGAAGATCAAAGGAAGAGCCATGACTAACAAACAAGTCTCCCAACAGCTCCTGCTCCTTCCATCTACTACACTGCTTCCATGAAATACACCTTCACTCAATAAGACATTCACTGAACCATATCTATGTGCAGAAACTGTGCCATGTGTTAGAAAGATAAAGATCAAACAACTGCCATCAATATGCTACATACACACGCGCTATCACATAGATGGACTATGAGGAAATCGGCTAGTCATAAAAGGACAAAGTTCAAGTGACAGAGACAGAAAACTTCCCTTGAGGCTAGAGGAGGGAAAAATGAGGAGTTATTATTTAATGGGTATAGAGATTCAATTTTGCAAGATGAAGAAAAGCTCTGGAGATGGAGAGTGGTGATGGTTACACAACAATATGAATGTATTTAATGCCACTGGACTATCCACTTAAAAATTATTAGAATGGTCAGCTTTATGCTATATAGGGTTCAGCAGAAGTAACGCCTACTTGAGTGTGGTTGGTAAGGCAATAACATGGGCGTAATAATTTATAGTTGTAATTTGAGCATTTCATCTATAATGTCATATGGTGTGTTTCAGTGTGATACTGTTATGTTACAGAATTACATTCTTATGATTTTGTAATAAATATTTTGTAATAAAAATGGGTATTATTTGTGCCAGACCCTGTGCATATTTTATCACAATTAAAAAAAATAATTTTTAAAAAGTAGATGGGAAACAAAACAAAAAAATTACCATTGAGAAAAACAATGAGTTTAGTGGACAGACAAGAGAGACAGTATTGCAATACAGTGTGAGTAAAAGAAAATTTAAAAGCCAGTGTGAAATTTAATGAATTCTAATTAAAGTTAAGTATTTGGCTGGTATAATTAAGTTTTATGAAAATATATAGGAGATGGTCAGAAGAAGGGAGCCTGACTAAACCTAGGGGTAAAAACCTTTCAAGACAGACAGAGGTAATTCAAATATAAAATGGAGGAGTTAGCAAACAAAGGCATTTCAGGGAAAATAAACAGTGCCAAAATCCTAAGTTCTTAGAGAACATGGTGCATTTGTTAATCTCTTAAAATAAGTTAAATCAGTAGGTCTGGAGCTGATGGGAGGTGAAATGAAGAAGGTACATACAGATAATAAATGTCTTTAGTGCTAAGGAAGCGCTAGCTTTTGAACTTAATCCTAATGACCTGAAGCCCAGGAATGAGTACAGCTGAGAAAATTTTAAGCAAGGTTATGACAAGATCAGATTTCCATTTTAGAAAAATCATTTATATACAAATTTATCTTGACTGAGAAGCAAAAACACACACACAAAAAAATCTATCTGAAAAGCCCAAATGTCATTAAGAAATAATCTAAATGTACTTTGAAAGATTATTAGCTGCAATATAAAGATGATGGAACCTCCTGTGATAAGAGAATTCGACAGGATAGCAACTTTGGTGGTTTAAAATTTGGTTCACATGAATTTAAAAGGCTATAAAACACTAGTTAACAGTAAAAATTATCCCTCAAACTGAACTTAGTGCCAACAATTCTAGTGAAATTTTATAGAAGTTTATGCATTTTGGTAGGGTTAATAAATCTGTAATTAAAAGGTGAACCAGCCCTGGCTGGTGTGGCTCAGTGGATTGAGTGCTGGCTTGCAAACCAAAGGATCAATTCCCAGTCAGGGCACATGTCTGGGTTGCAGGCCAGGTCCCCAGTAGGGGGGCACACAAGTGCAACCACACATTGCTGTTTTTCCCACTCTCTAAAAACAAATAAATAAAATTGTAAAAAAAAAAAAGTGAAACTATGATTAGTGTGCAACACATTATAAATGACCCAAAGACCCAGCAATGATATTTATTATAGTCAATTGTAAGAGATGAAATCTGGACATCAACCAAAAATGCATTCACACACTTCAGCAAACACCACAACTGTTTAGCATACAATTTCCCCACATAATTAAAAAAATTTAAGGGACTCTGTCTCAAACTCAAAACCAGTAAAGAACATTGCATTGAGACATTCCTCTTGGTTAACTCTTTCTACCTACTCAAAACCTCCCAGGCGACTGACAGCCCGTTTTTCCTCAACACATCCAAACCTTGCTCACTTTCAGCCAACTGAAGCCCGCTTCTGAAACTACCTCCAAATCCCAACCCTTTCCCAATCTTTCCTCTGGGGCTATACCTGTCTCCCACAAAGTTCTCAAGACACCAGTTTCCTACAGCCATCACAAAATCTCTACTGAGGATTGAAGAGAATGAGAACATTCATTTACCCAACAAAGTCCTCAAATCACAATCTTTTCATGCCTTCTTTGATTTGCTAAAATGAGAAGCCTCCCTACACATACAATTCCAAACCTCATAAAAATGGCAAATCATGCCATTGACTTCAGAGTTGTCTATTGTTATGCAGTCTATAAACTGAACAAAAACGGTAATAGGTGGTTTTAATATATACCGCCTCCCCCACCCATAGTTAGTTAACATTTGAAGCACACTCATCAAGAATACACACTGGAGCCCTGGTCGGGTACCTCAGTGATTAGAGCATCATCCCAATACACCAAAGATGCAGGTCCAATCCTCAGTCAGAACACATAAAGAATCAACCAATGAATCCATCAATAAGCGGAACAACAAACTGATGTTTCCCTTACTCTCTCTCTACCCTCCTTCCTCTTTCTTTAAAATCAGTAAATAAAACTTTTTAAAAAATACACATAGCAATGGGTAATTAGTGTATGAAATTCTCTAGTTAAAGTATATCACCCAGAAGTGCTTCCTTACAGCACAATGGAAAAAATGAGCTCTAAATTGGTAGAAAGAGTAATGTCAATTTAACTATGAATTAAAGACCAGTCACCGCAGCTACATGATTTTTCTCTAGAAATATTGAGCTGCTTGCCAGCCAAGGCATAAGAAGAGAGATGGACTGAACCAAGCTATTATAGGAATACAAAAAAGATAATCAATGGTGTTTACAAGTCAGGAATAATGATGGGCTATGGACTCCATGTTTAGTAAGGAAGAATGTGAGGACAGGAAGAGGGTAATTATCAATGAGAAAATGAGAGGGTTAATAGATCTGAGATTTCAAAGTCAAAGAATTGCCAGATTGGGAGTACAAAGGCTGATAATCTAGAATAAAAAGAATGAAATACTAAAATTAAGATTCCTGAGGTCTTGCAGTTATTGGGTGATGATAAATCTTAGAGAACTGGGTCACACTAAGGAATTTGATAGCAAAAACAGCTAAAATTCTGTTATCACTTTAGTAATTACATCATTGTGACAATTTGCTAGTCACAGAAAACTGCATATAGCCCTGGCCAGATAGGTCAGTTGTTTGGAGCACTGTCCTGATATACTAGGGTTGTGGGTCTGTTTGATCCCAGTCAGGGCACATACATGAATCAAACAATGAATGCATAAGTGAGTGGAACAACAAACTGATGCTTCTCTCTCTCTCTCTTCCTTATTCTCCCTAAAATCAATTAAAAAAATTTTTAAAAACCCTAAATTTAGATAACAAAATGAGCATATTAAAATACTGAAACCAAGAATTCAAAGAGAAACTATGAAATACTATATTCCCATGTGTAATTTAAAACTATTAGACTTAGCACATGTGCTTTAAAGACACACTGCCTGTGTTCAAATTCCAGCTTGGCCATTTATTAGGTGAGTACCTCCATTTCCAGACTGGCAAAAAGGGGCTGGTATTAGTGCCTACCTCACAGAATTGCCAGAGGATTATAGAAGTCACTATATGTAAAGAGCTAAGAATAGTGAGAAGCACCTAGTAAACACTACATTAGCTACTATTATTTGAGTTTAAGACTTTGTACTACTTTCATGGTAAAATTCTACCCAAAACTAAGGAAACTACAGTAATGGACTGATTTTGAGACAAGGCATTTTGCTTGAAGCACACATCTAATAAGTGTAACATTTCTTACTGAGTTTGGTTCAAAGAGGTAGGAATAGCCTTTTCTTAAACCTAAATATATAGCTTAAACTATAAGGTAAATATATAGCTTAATAAACTATAAAGAAATATAACCTGCAATGACTGGTGGTGATACTTGAGTTGTCTGTCCTGTAACTGCTTTACTATTAATTGGTTTTGCAAAGATCAGCTTCGTGATTACAGGACCAGAGGTTGGTGTTCGAGGCTTCTTAGCAATCTGAAATATATAAATAACTATGAAGACCATTTGTTTGTATAAAATACCTATTAGTCAAAATCAGACAAAAGATTGATATACAGAAGTACATATGAAATCAGCTCATTTAACAAAATATAGATAAGTATTAATGTTAAAAACATTAAAAATGTAGCCATTCATCTAAATATTAATAAAATAACATCCTTAGGCCAATATATAGTAATACCTTTGCATTTCATTGTAAATCCTTATTTTAGTCTCTGGTATGTAAACATATGATGAAAACCAAAGTAATGTTAATAATAAAGTTTATTTAATAAACATTTAATAGTAATAATAAAACACTATGGCACAGCAATAGTCTTTTTCAAAATAAAAAATTATTCGATAATAAATACATAGAATAGAGTAAGGCAAGAAAAATAGTGCAAATGATGAAACCACCTGTAAATATAATTAGATAGACCCCTGGAAGCAAAATATAAATACATATGAAAGATGGGCTCATGATGAGATGTTTAGCTTTAGATCTATACATCACGGGTAGGTAAACAAAGAAATGAACAAGTTAAATGCCCTAGGATGCAGAGACAACTTTGGCAAAACAAAAATTATTCCAAAGGCAAAAACCTCTCAAATATTATTTACTAAAATGCTGTTTACCAGACTATAAATTCCTTGAAGGGAGAGTATTTTACACATCTCTGATCTTAGGTTATATACTGGCGCACTGTTGACTTAAACTAAAATTCTCTACCAGTCAAAAAGGAGAGAATTAGCAACGTTTTGATAATGAAATTATCAGTGCATGCAAAGACAGAGCTTCCTCTAAAAGTTTAAAGCAGAAATTTAGGTATAATAAAAATCAGACTTTTTTGCCCTGGCCAGTGTAGCTCAGTTGGTTGGAGTGTTGTCCTGTAGACCAAAAGGTTGTGGGTTCAATTCCTGGTCAGGACATACACACAGGTTGCAGGTTTGAGCCCCGGTTGGAGCACATATGATCCTGGTCTGGGCGCATACATGAGGGAACCAATCAACGTCCCTCACATTGTTCCTCTATCTCTCTCTCTGGCTCCCTGCCCATCTCTAAAAATAATGGAAACCATCCTTGGGTGAAGATGAAAAAAAAATATCAGGGACTTTTAGAGTATAAAGGACATTAAATATTAATTTTATCTTTGGGCAGACAATGAGGCCCTGAAAGTACTATTTATTATCGGAAATAATGACTCAAAATGAATAAATATGACTAACTTGAATGACAGAAATACACCAGAACCTGTAACAGATCATAGACCTAGATAAATATCAGCTTTGTGCTCAACTTATAAATTAAACTAAATAACACATTTTGTTACACTTAGCATATATTACTTTCTTACACTCAGAATATATTACTGACAAAACAAAATGTCAATGAAATATAAATCACTTTTTAGATAACAAGAGAATCCATTACTATATTAAAAAATACTCAACTTGCAAAACTCTAATACATCCAAATAAATTCATAATTGTACTTTAAAGAAACTGATGAAATTGGGGAGACATAAAGAGGACATATTCCTCAACTGTTTTTACAGGCCTAAAACTCTAAAGTACGTCAGATTATGTCATCTATTGACTTAGTATTAGTAGTATTAATAATCTCAAGAGGTCAAAGTACTGATATTCTTAAAATCCATTTCTCAAAATAAACGATCTTAGCTACAAAGTAAAGATTAGGAGTTTAAAGTATTTGCCCATTTTTAACTGATTTTCACAATCATATGACTATATGAATACTTACAATCAGAAAAAATAATGTAAACAGTACAACCAAAATCACAGTAATCTGTCAAATGAACAATCTCAACCTGCCCTCTTATTATGTTTCTTTAATGGAGATTTGCTCAAAAATAATGATTTCTGGTTCTATTAAGGAACCATGATTTTTGCATTATGAATTCCCAACTACCCTAGAACAAAATTACTTTATTAACTAAAACAAAGCATAAAGGATTTTATAACAAATTTATCCAATCAGCAGATTAAGACAAAAAATCAAAAAGGTAATTTACAAATAAAATAGCTAAATATTTGATCAAATAATACAAGCAGATAATTTTTGGCACTGCATTGTATAGATACAAGAACTAGTTAGGAGTCATGCTGCTCCAGATAGCTAGTTATCACTCTTAAATACTATACAGAAGAAACATGGGAAGGTGTTTATATATCTGTAATTAAGTATAACTATACCTCTTTGTTACTGCCTCTGGCCTCAACTGTCACCTCTTTCCTTCATTTTTCAAGATGGGTCTCCTTCTTCCACCCTTACCTGCTGTCCATACCCTAACAGTTTCAATACTCATTAAACTTAAGACAACGCTGAAGACTGTCTAGGAAAAAAACCAGAGAATCATATACACCGTGTAATAATAAACCAAATATTCTGGTGCCTAAAAAGGAAACATATAGATGTGTAGCTATTTGTTTTTTCTGTGCTTCCAAGCTTTGTAGGTTACTTCTGAGTTAGAAAGATTAGGGTTGCCTAACAGTAACTAGACAAGTAGAACAATATCCTAAATGGAGTTTCTTTTGTTTTGGTTATTGGTTTTTTTTAAACCAAAGTTCTTTCTAATAAATAGAATCAGGGTTTATAAAAGTGACACAGTAAAAGAGGCTATAAGAATTAAGTTTGTCTTTTTTTTTTTGGTCAGTAGTTAGGTGATCAGAGTACAACACTAGTGGAAACAAATAAATTGGTCATTAAAGCAGTATGTATACATTGCTCTTATAAATGAAAAATATGACATTCTGATTTACATTATCAGTTTCTTGTGACATGGTTATAATCTACATCCCCAAAGCTGGATGTACTCTGGTAAACCAATAAAAAACAAATTTCAAGACTGATTTAACAAACAAGCTTAAGGACAGGATGCTTGATGATGATAGGATATCTCACTGAAGACCCCTCATCAAAAGAAGTAAAAAGGCCCTGAATGGTGTGGCTCAGTGGGTTGGGCATCATCCCACAAACCAAAAGGTCACTAGTTTGATTCCTGGTCAGGGCACATGCCTGGGTTGCAGGCCAGGTCTCCAGTTGGGGAGCAGAGGACAACCTATTGACATTTGTCTTACACACCCATGTTTCGCTCCCTCTCTTTCTACCCTCCCTTCTGTGCTCCCTAAAAATAAATAAGTAAATACTTTTTAAAAATAAAGTAAAAGGAAGTCAGAGATAAGAGATGATAATGAACAAAAAAAAAAAGAACACAATGTTTAACAGTGGCAAAAGGGAAATGGGCAAATTACAAGGTTTAAGAAATCTTACAAAGTTCTTAAATAAAAGCCCATGAAAGATAAGTTTCTAATATTTTGTCAAACATTATTTCTATTATCAGCTGAGAGTGGATGGTTCCCCAAACCTTCCTATTTCCTTATACAACTGATTTAGTTCTCTAACTCATGCCTTCTCCTTTTTTCCTAAAAGGTGACTCTTTCAAACAAAGAATGTATTTGTATTCCCTGGTCTTAACTAAATCACTGTATTTCTAAGAGTAGTGGTGACTAAAAAAGGCCTATCTGAGCATGAAAAATGTGAAACCATCTAATAAATGTTCTGTTAACCTTCTGTGTTAAGGTCCTATTCATACTAACAATTGGTACCATTTTGGAGGATCCTCAAAGTTTTGAAAACTACATTAAGTACTTTCTGTTGCTATGTATGTCATCGTGATCAAATAGCCATTCTAGCTAAAGTCAAAAACTCAAAGATGATAAGTAACCTATACAAAGTTCCACAAGTGGTAGGGTAGCAGAGACAACTCAAATCTAGTTTGTCTAACTCTAAAGCCTATATGTTACCTTCCATCACACTGCACTGACTCTTCCAAAAGGCAAACATGAGTGATGGCAATGGACAGTAAATGCTAAAGAAAAGCACAAACTGGCAAGTATGTACTATTTCTGGCTCCAAGGGTTTCTCAGAGCAGCAAGTTTTCCTAGACTTTGGCCATCTGTTAACTGAAAAAATGTCTGAATGATTTTTTGACAGCCCATCAGAAATTCTGGCATCTTTATACCAGCAGAACATCCTTGTAATCAAACTATTATTAAGAATAAAATGCATTTAAAAAGGAGTAAGAAGCTTTAAATACACTCATCTGAAATTTAACCAAAATTACATTTGCTCAAAGTTCTCTAGCAAAAATATTCGAAGGATTAGATATATCAAATTTTACAAAAATGAAAAAACAAAAGAAACCCAAAAACTCCACACAATTCCTAAATGCAACATTCAAAAGTAATCAGTAACAACTAAGCATTTAATCACCCTACAAACACAACTACCAATCAATTTAATTTTTAACATGCATTTTAATTTATAAGCCCCCTTTTTTTTTTACCTGTACTGTTTTTAACTGTTGGGTCTGTAACACAGAGGGCTGAGTTGTTGTATTAATCAGTTGATTTCCTGGGGTCAGTGCTGAGACACCAATGACAGGTTTCACCTCTGGCCTCCCTCCAATGGTAACTACTTTAATTTGCTGCGGTGGTAACTTAGCATCTCCTGACTGGGCCTGAGTTGTAACTTTCTGAGCCTGGGGTAGTTGGCTATGGGGTAGTGCTAAAACAATTGGTGAACCAGACTTGCCCAAAGTTGTTAAAATTAACTTCTGTCCATCTGGTTTAAGGGTCTGATTGCCAAGTTTAAGATCAGATGTCTGTGATACTTTGTTTAAAATAATCTGATTGGCAGATATAGTCACAGGAGTCTGAGCACCAAGTTTTTGAAGGCCACTTGGAAAAGCTGGTTTCACTGTGGTATTAGAATCTGCTTTAATAATTGTATTCACTGCAACTTGGTTAGTGTGGTTACTGTACACTGTGATTGGTTCCGTGGAAATGGGCGTGGCTGTAGAGTCACCAGTAGAATTTATGTTGACAATTTCTTCCAGTTCTGTCTCCATGGGAATTGGGGATGAAACAATAACAGCCTCAATACTATCATCATCCACTAAAGTTATACCAGTGTCCATTATTTCCTCTGGAAGCAAACTATTCACCTCAGCTGGCACCACCTCCATGATCGTTCTCCTGCTAGAAGTTGACCAGGCACTGCAATAAAAGTTGAAAAATAAAAAAATTACTAGATTTCAAGAACAAATTTAAGAGAAAGAAAAAAATTCAAGGAAAATGCAAATGACAAAATAAAAAAATGACATTTTTAATTGATCTATAATTGAATGAAGAATACTCCTGATGCAGATGTGGGTTAAATCATTTTAACATATCTTCAACTTTGAAGAATCTGAACTATAAGTCATAGGAGATACAATACCAGAACCAAACGGCCTCATTCACCATGTCTCATTCCAAAAGTACACTGCATTCAGGCAACACTAAGTCACTTAATTACAGGAAACTCCTTCCCAATGCCCACTCATAAAACTTAAATCTTTACATGTCTAATCATCTTCTTTCTTCCCAGCTCCCCCGCCCCAAACTGACACACCTGGGAAGTAATGATATGCACACAAAGAAATAAAGATTTTTAAAATATAACCAGGGTACACTTCCAGCCAAATGGCAGCATAGGAAAACACAGCGCACCTCCTCACACACTACATCTAAATTATAACTAAATTATACAACAACTATCACTCAGAACTGTCAGATATTGAGTTGAATGGAAGTCTGACAACTACTAAATTAAAGAAACCACAACCACTGAGACTGGCAGGAGGGGTACAAGCACAGAATGGGCTGGTCCAACAACCACCTGCGGTGGATAAAAATTTGGGAGGGCCATCTGGGGAGAGAGGAGTCCCAGCCCCACACCAGGCTCCCTGGCCCAGGGTTCCCATGCCAGGAAGGTAAGTCCCCACAAAAACCAGCAGGGGTTGAGGTGGTTAAAGAAACTTCTGGAGCTTCAAGCAGTTCCTTTTAAAGAACCCACACATGGACCTACTCAGACTCACTTCTTCTGAGCTCCAGCAACAGGGGAGCAGCTTGAAAGGCATCAGCGGCATACAGGGAGGAACTGAAGTGTCTGGCATCAAGGCAAGAGCTGGGGGACAGCTTTCTGCCAGACACAAAGGCAGGCAGAGGCCATTGTCCCTTTTCTGAACCCTCCCCCAAAGGAGCCACAAGAGTGGGCAGGTGGGTGTCATATCTGAGATTCTATCCCACCCAACTTACAGCAGTTCATAGTGGCTTTTTCCATAAGAATTGCTGGTCTTTCTGCATGCGTCATAACTTCCTAAACTCTCTCAAACAAGCAACAGCTGGCCCTATGAGCCCACAGCCCCTGTAACCACTTGCTAAGTGATGCCAGATCCAGCACTGGCAGCAGCCAGCGTAGGTTCACATCTTGGCTTTACCTGGGAACTTCCAAGCCCAGCACAAGTAGCATCCATCTGCAGATGGTTTTGTAACTCATGCAGGGTGGCCTTGGGCAAAACACAGGTGGGGACTGACCTTGGCCTACACCACTTGGGACACCCTAGAGCTTCCATCCTCAGTGGACTGCTACACACCACTTCAGAGCACCCTCACCCTGCCCCTGCACAGGTGATCCTCCATGGAGGACAAAGGTTGGTGGTCAGTGGTCACACCCAATCCTTGCAGCTGACTGGCCTGGGTAAATCACTCTCACTGACCTGGCAACAGCAATCAAGGCTCAATGACAAGAGGAGGGTGTACTGAGCCCACACAAAGGGTTCACCTCAAGTACCTGGCTTGGGTGATAGGGGAGGCTGTGCCACTGGACCCTATAGATCTACTACATTAGGCTACACTACCAAGACATGGGGTCATAGCAGCTCTACCTAATACAGGGACTCTGCCAAAATGAAGAGACAAAGAAACATGACCCTAATTAAAGAACAGATCAAAAACCAAAAAAAGAACTAAACAAAATGGAGAGAAGCGATCTATGAGATACAGAGTTCAAAACAGTAGTTATAAGGATGCTCAAGGAACTTAGTGAGGACCTCAACAACATACAACAGGTCCAGTCAGAAATGAAGGATATAGTAATTGAAATAAAGAACAATTTACGGGGAAACAACAGAAGAGTGAATGGAGCCGAGAATCAAATCATTGATTTGGAACGTGAGAAAGCAAAAAACAACCAATCCGAACAAGAAGAAAAAAAGAATAAAAGAAAAAATGAGGATAGTGTAAGAAGCCTCTGAGACAACCTCAAGAGGTCCAAGATTTGCATCATAGGTACGCTAGAGGAGAAGAGAAAGAACAAAAAATTGGAAATCTATTTGAAAAAATAATGAAAGAAAACCTCCCTAATTTGGTGAGGGAAATAGACATGCAAGTTCAGGAAGCACAAAGAGCCCCAAAGAAGATGGATGCAAAGAGGCCCTCTTCAAGACATATCATAATTAAAATGCCAAAGGTTAAAGATAAAAAGAGAATTTTAAAAGCAGCAAGAGAAAAGAAGTTAGTTATCTACAGGGGAGTTGCAATAAGATTATCAGACTATAAGATTTCTCAAAGGAACTTTGCAGGCTAGAAGAGATTGGCAAGAAATATTCAAAGTCATCAAAAGCAAGGACCTACAGCCAAGACTGTTATACCCAGCAAAGATATAATTTAGAATCACAGGGCAGATAAAGAGCTTCCCAGACAAGAAAAAACTAAAGGAGTTCATCATCACCAAACCATTATTATATGAAATGTCAATGGGACTCATTTAAGAAAAAGAAGATCAAAACTATGAACAATAAAATGGCACCAAAAAAATACACATCTATCAACAATTGAATCTAAACACCAAACAAAGCAAACAAGAAGAACAGAGACACAATCATGGATACAAAAAGTGTTTTGATGGTTGGCAGATGGGAGGGAGATGTCGGGGAATGGGTGAAGGGATGAGGGGATTAAGAAGTACAAATTAGTAATTCCAGAATAGCCATGGGAATGGAAAGTAGAGTATAGGAAAGGGAGCAGCCAAAGAACTTATACGCATGATCCACGGACATGAATAATGGTGTGGGGATTGCCTGAGGGAGTGAGGGATTCTGGGTGGAGAGTGGAAGAGGGAAAAATTGGGATAACTCTAATAGAATAATCAATAAAATATAATTTAAATAAAATAAAATATAAACATATTGGAAAAATATCTTCAAATCTCCAGGGAGCTAGGACTTAAAATGATGGCATAATAGCATTCATAAAAATCCATTAAATTCCCTAGCCAGGTAACTCAGTTGGTTAAAGCATTGTCCAGATACACCAAGGTTGTGGGTGCCCCAGTCAGGTCACATACAAGAATCAGACAATTAATGCATAAATAGAACAACAAATCAATGTTTCTCTCTCTCCTCCCTCCCTCTCTAAAATCAATAAAATAAAAATAAGTATATATGTTTTAAATCCATTAAATACTCAAATTAATGTTAAAAGAGTTTCTAGATTAATCTATCTCAGCAACTGAACATCAAAAGACTTATCTGGTCCAAGTATGATCAATTAGAGTCATACCAAAGAAACCTTTGTTTGGAAAAAAGATTCTCAAATTCCTCTCAGCCATTTAATATATCAAAAGGGCACCACTTGAGAGGTACACAGCAGGTCCCCATAAAAAATGGTAATAATTATAAAGCAAATCCCTGACCAATGTGGCTTGGTTGGGTGTCATTCCGCAAGGTGAAAGGTCGCCGGTTTGATTCCTAGTCAGGGCACATGCCTGGGTTGTGGGTTCAGTCGGTCAGGGTGCATGCAAGAGGCAACCAACTGATATTTCTCTCTCATAATGGCCCTCCCTTCCTTCCTCCCTCCCTTCTCCTTCCCTTCCCCTTCCCTTCCTTTCCCTTTCCCTTCCTTCCTTCCTTCCCCCCTTACCCCTTCTCTAAAAATAAACAAAATCTTTAAAAGTAGTAATAGTAGTGCAGATTATGAACAAACCAGAACTGTGATGTTTTTAGCCAAAGGTCCTGCAAAACTTCCAATAAAAGAGTCAGTATCATTATCTTTACTTATTAAAGAAAGTACATTATGTTTATGACTGACTAGCAGTAAGTTAGAGTATCAAATGTCTGTAGAATATCAAAAATCCATAGGAACCTAACCAACAATTCTTCTTCCTTTTTTAAAATATAAAAATGCAATATCTGTTCCAAAATTAAGAGTAACAGAGAAGAGTTGCAAATTATGGTGATTAGCATTGACAATTACTAATACTGACAAAATTGATCATTATTAAGCCCTTACTATCTATCAGTGATGGCAATTTAATTTACCCTCACAACAACTCTGAGATGGTATCATTATCACCCCCATCTTTCAGATGAAGAAATTTAGGTTAAATAATTTGACCAAGGTCACACAGCTAATAAATGGAAGAACCAGGATTCAAAACTCAGGATATGTTTCATTACCATTTCATAATTTTAATCACAAAATTGTATTGCCTTAAGTTCTACCACTGCTATTTTTAAGTGGACAAAAAAAATAAGTCTACTCCTTTACAGTCAATCCCACCCCACCTGTACTATCAGTACAGATGAGTTTTGCCTTTTGCCCATTCTAAAGTTTCACATAAATGGAATCATGTTGTGTACTCCTGACATAAAGGGATCATATGGCATGAGCTTTTCCCCTCAGCATGTTGAGATTTCTCTTTATTCTTGCACTTCGTAGTAGTAGTAGTAGTAGTAGTTCTGTTCCTTTTTATTATTGAGTAATATTTCATTGTAAGAATCTACCATGATTTGGTCATCCATTCACTTACTGATGGATATTTCATTTGTTTTCCAGTTTGGGACTCTTAGGAATAATACTGCTATAAACATTCAAGTTCTATTATTATGAACACTCAAGTTCCAGTTTTTTATGAATGCATAATTTCCTTTCTTTTGAAAAATACCTAGAAGCAAACTTGTAGATCATAAAGGTAAGTATTTTTAACTTTACATGCAACTGCCAAACAATTTCCCAACTTGGCTATACCATTCTATACAGCCATGGGAAATGTACAACAGTTTCAACTCTTTCACATCCTCACCAACAATTGGTATTATCAGTCTTTTTAATTTTAGCCATTCCAGTGGATATGAAGTAATATTTCATTGTGGTTTTAATTTGCAATTCCCATTGACTAATGATGTTGAGCATCTTTTCATATGGGTATTGTCTATTTGCATACTTTCTTTTGAAAAGTGAGTGATTTCTTTTAAAATCTTTGGCATTCTTAAAATACTTTTTAATTTTGTTTTTCTGTCTTACTGAGTTGGATGAGTTATACATACACACTGCAAAATCATCAGTCACAATAATTTGTAACTCAAAGGGATCACTAAGGTTTTGGGACCCCAAAGTACTAGCAACTTTTCTACATGTGGCTCTTCCTGACCAAGAGAATACACTCTGGCACTTAGTACAGACATGTAAAATCAATACCAATTACATCTTAGCAATAGAAGCTACAGCAGCACACAACAAACCCCACCCCCTGGAAAGTGTCACTTTGCCTTTCCTTCCCTACTGCAAACCTTGCCCAAGCCCTATCAGTTGCATCTGAACACTCCATGTAATCAACTCCACAGAATAAAGTATGCCAATGACTTGAGTGCCAGTATCCAACAGAGCCATACAAGGTTAACTCCCACTTCTCCCTGAATTTTCCCCAGTATATTTAGACATGTTAGTTTGACCTCTGATTTCCTCCTTAAGGACTGGGAGACTTCAGCCCAACCCCATTCATCTTTCTACTTTAAAGCACCTTATGTCAACATGTAGGAAGAGGGAAAGGTCAGGCCATAAGGGAGATAGTGGCCTAATTGTGAATATACTTTTAAGTTTCAAGCACTCACACTTGCAGCTCAACTAAACAAGCTTTTAATGTTTTCAATCCACCTAAAGCTTTCGATCCTCATTTCTGACATTATTTTCTCACCTTTGGAGACTCTGTTATTCAGCTGCTGCAGTCATACTGTCTTTCATGTGAGGCCATGGAGTTGAGTGTACAACAGCCACAAAGCACCATCCTGCCTACCTGTCAGCTCACCCCAAAAGGTTCATTAAGAGATAAAACACTGGAGGACTCTTACTCTCCCTGCTCTGGTTCACCCTTCTTGCCCACCACTTGGGTAAGAACAATCGCTCGAGAGAGTCTTTTCCTATACCTTAATCCAGCCAACACAGGCCTCATCCTTCTTTCAGAAAGCCATGTACGTCTCTGTCAGCACTCCCCAGAGCTGACAAAAACTGGGAGGAGTCAGATTTTTGATCCTCCAAGCAAGCTAACAAAGCAGCCTGTTACTGTTTCATGGACACTGGCAGGCCACACAGTAGTCCTAGGTCAGAGACACAAGACTCACACAGCACAGCAAGGAACATGAGCATCATGTGTGTATCAGTTCCCTCACTGCCCACAAGTCCTATTGAGCAGATCTGGAGAGGCCCATGTAGATGTTGCACAGGAACAGGATTTGCATCCCAACTGACATATTATTGCCAACTTCTACTTGCTAATATTTTCTTAAGCATTTTTGCCTACACTCATGAGGGATATTGGTCTGTAGGATTTTTTCTTGTAGTGGCTGTCTCAGGATAATGCTACCCAAATAAAATGAGTAAGGGTATGTTCCTTCCTCTTCAATTTTCAAAAGTCTGCATAGAATTGTTACTGTTTCTTCCTGAAATACATGTTAAACTTCACCAGTAATGCTATCTAGATGTAATATTTTCTTGTGGGAAGGGTTTTAACTGTATATTCAATTTCTTCAATAAATGTAGGGTTATTCAGGTTATCTCTTTCTTCAGGGAATGACTTTTGATATTTGCAAGTTTGTGTACTTCAAGGAATTTGTCTATTTCCTCTAAATTGTTGAATTAATTAGCATAAAGTTATACATAATATTCTTTTATTTTAATGTCTGTCAAAATTTCAACCCTCTATTCCTCATTTTGGTAATTTCTGTCTTCTCATTTTTTTCCTGATCAGTCTGGCTGGAGATTTAGCAATTTACTGATCTTTTCAAAGAAGTATTTTGGCTTCATTGATAGTCTTAATTGTCCATTTTTTTTATTTAATTCACTGTTATATTTATCTTCTTCCTTCTACTTAGTTTAGGTTTAATTTGTTCTTTGAAGCTTAAAATGGAAGAATAAATCAGGGTTCAGCAAACTACAGCCGACAGACCAAATCAGGCCCATGGTCTGCTTATATATTACTCTCCAACAAAGAATGGTTTTTACATTTTTAAGTACTTGGGAGTGTGTATATATATATATTTAAATCAGTTTTTTAGCATGGCCTGCAAAGCCTAAAATATTTTCTATCTGGCCCTTTATAGAAAAAGTTTGTCAACACTTTCTTCTTTTCTAAAATAAGCACTTAACATTAAGAATTTTCTCCAATGCTGCTTTAGCTGCTTTCTATTTTAATATGTTTTTCATATCATTAATTTCAAATGTGTTCTAATATTCCTTATGATTTCATCTTTGACACTGGAAAATTAAAAAGTGTGCTATTTAATTTCCAAATACTTGGTGATTTTCTATCACATTGATTTCTAACTTACTCATATTATTATGAGAGAACATAACACTCTATAACATTCCCATCATTTGAAATTAGAGACCTGTTTTATGGCTCAGTATATGGTCTATCTTGAACACTGCATGTGCATTTGAAAAGAACGTGTGTTCTGTAGTTACAGAGGGTAGTGTTCTATAAATGTCAATTAGGTCAAGTTGGTTGATAGTGTTGTTCAGATCTGCTATATACTTATTTTTTCCTCTTTTATCAATTACTGTGAAAGCCTGTTAAAATCCCCAATGTAATTATGGATTTATCTATTTCTTTTCTTTTGCGCATTTTTACTTTGTGTATTTTGAAGCTCTATCGTTAGGAAGAACATTTTTTTTGTCTTATTAAAAGAGACTAGGAGTTACAGGACTGAGTCTTCCTTTGAACTAGGAATAAAGTTCAAACTTCTAACAAGAAAAGGTCTGATTGGTTTAGCCAGTCTCTGTAGTATGGGGCTGTGCAAAGTTCTGCAGTCAGGACACCTCATGAGCCCCTAAGCAGACTACAATTGTTGCTTTATGATTAGACATTCATATCTGTTTCAATCATGGTCACAGGCAGAGCAGACCATGCTAAAAGAAATTCTCAAAAGGAGCTTGTGGGCATGGCCAGAAAGGGTATGGCCATCTAGTTACATGAATCATCACTCTAATTTTATCCCTTAGGAATGGAAGATATGTAATAGCACATGCAACCTCATCATTGCTGTGTGGACCCCTCCAAGAAAAAAAGAGTATTATCTCAAACCAACAGGATTGAGGAGCTTTAGCTCACCCTGGCTATACAAAAGATTGTTTATGAAGGAACGGCAGGAAGAGAATACAGAATATACAATGCATTCCCCATGCCTCAATGTTTTTGCTTATAAAACAAAGTTCTAAAGGAAAAGTACGATTCTGAAAGTCAGTACATTGAGGTCGCCCCCTCACAGTTGAAAATAGTTGAGTAATATAAGCCAAATGAGACTTAAAATATTTACTCATTTCAGAAGGTCTAATGATTTCTAAAGTTGTCTAAATGTATTACATTTTTAAGATCTACCTAAAATAGCACTCCCACTCTCATCTCCACTGCCCTAGGCATTCTATCGCATTACCCAGTATTTTCATCACAGCATCTATAACAATCAGAATATACCTTTGCTTCTAGTCTGATTCTCCCCCCCCCCCACTTTATAGAATGCAGGCTCCAAGCGGACAGGGAGTTGTTGGTGTTCATCACCACTGTACTTCCTTTCCCCAATGTCTAGAACAGAGCTGGCAAATGATAACCTCTCTGTACAAATCTGAAGGATGCATAAATTAATCGTGGAAAATGGGTTTCATCTAAAACTCAAGCACTATTTACAACGGGCTCTGAAAGATACGTAACTTTGGTCTGTGTATTTGAGCAGGATAGGTTTTTATAATGCTCTGAGTCTCTACAACATTTAAAATAACAAACATACTGTCATAATAAACTCCCTTTCAAATGTTTTTAAATACTTAGATTTAAGTTTTTAACCAGTATCTTCTCCAATCACATTCCATGTGAAAACCTACAAGGTTCTCTCAACTTTTAACAAGCTTATGGTTTTTATCAGTCATCTAATTAACAAATACTAGCTGCTTCCCAATTTTGTGGAGGGCATTATGGGAAATTAACCAAAGACCCTGCCTTCACAGAGCTTAGAAATTAATAGAGGAATGGCATGACCACAGTTGTACTTTTGGAGGGTTAGCTTTATCTCAGTATTTTATTGGGCTGGAGGCAGGGAGACCAATTAGGAGGTAATTACAGTTATTCGTTCAAGACAAAGAAGACAAATGAAGGGTCTGATTTAGAATAGTAACAATGAAAACAAATGAATTAAATATAAAATGAAAAATAACATAAGATAGCCCTGGCTGGTATGGTTCAGTGGGTTGGAGCATCATCCATAAACCAAAAGGCTGCCAGTTCAATACCCGGTCGGGGCACATACCTAGTTTTCTGGTTTGGTCCCCAGTCAGGGTGTGTGTTAAGAGGCAGCAGATGTTTGTCTCTCACATCAATGTTTGTGTGTGTCTCTCTCCCTCCCTTCCCCTTTCTCTAAGATCAATAAACATGTCCTTGGGTGAGAATTTAAAAAATAACATTAAGACAGAAATGACCAATGCTCTATATTTTTATATATTTTTAAGAGTTTCTCATAGACTATCACCAGTGTTGAAACACTGTTCTTTTCTTAGTTACAGGTGGAGGACAATCTTCATTCTGCACATAATAATATGAAATGATGACCTATCACTTATTACAAATGAGTAATTTGCAGGTGTTTAACAGAAATGTCTAAGTGTTTAAGAACTATACTTTCAACACTAACTGGTTCACTATAGCATTCGGATTTTAGCTTTGATTTCTAAAATCAAACATCGACAACTCAAAAACTAGATACGGAACAACATTTCTCAAACTTAACTGAGAGCAGTAGACTCTAAGCCATGAGTCCTGACAAAGATTTTAAAAGTTTATATTTTCATTTTGATAATATATATTTAAAGTATATTCTGAATCATTTGGGTAACACCTCATATCGACAATCAATGGTACACTAGAATTAGGATGAGCTACTAAAGAAAAGGCACAGAAGAGTCTTACAAGGTAAATCATACATTTATGCACGTGAAAGCCAAACCACCTAACCTGTGCAAATTCAAATAGAGAAAAGTGGTTTAGAAATTATTATAGGATACACAGTGTATAGAAAACCCCACACCGTGCTAAGGTAGACAATAGTATATTCACTGTGCAAGAAAGATTTCATTTCAGCAAAACACCATCTCACCACCCTAAATTTAATTTGTTTTACTGGTTTAATAGTTTTGCTTATATTTCATTTACAAATTTACTTTGTTACTTGCATACAA
Organism: Phyllostomus discolor; assembly: GCF_004126475.2. Classification (NCBI taxonomy): domain Eukaryota; kingdom Metazoa; phylum Chordata; class Mammalia; order Chiroptera; family Phyllostomidae; genus Phyllostomus; species Phyllostomus discolor. The sequence goes on along the minus strand of NC_040903.2, from coordinate 105,532,487 downwards.
GTAATAAGCATAAGGATTTTATACCTATGTATATCTAAAATTAAGTTTCTTCAAAATTATTTTGTTTTGTTTAAATCCCTTCAGATTAGTTGCAACTCTTAGAGTGTGGATTCCGCTGCTATTTGGTCTGCTGGTTCTTCTTACCGTTTTTCATTTCTCCTGTGATTTATAATTGTTTTCAAAGATTTTATTTTTATTTATTTTTATAGAGAGAGGGAAGGGAGGGAGAAAAAGATGGAGAGAAACATGGATGTGCAAGAGACAGATCCATTGGTTGCCTCTCACAGGTCCCCAGTTGGGGACCTGGCCTGCAACCCAGACATGTACCGTGACTGGAAATCAAACCAGAGACCTTTCAGTTTGCAGGCCGGCACTCAATCCACTGAGCTGCACCAGCCAAGGCTAAAATTAAGTATTTTAATAAAATTATTTTGTCCAACGCCGGGGATCCACATATATTTTCCCCCTTTAAAGTAGACTGGAAGCCTTGGCTGGCATAGCTCAGTGGATTGAGCACGGGCTGGCAAACCAGTGTCGTAGGTTCGATTCCCAGCCAGGGCACATGCCTGGGTTGCAGGCCATGGCCCCCAGCAACCGCACATTGATGTGTCTGTCTGTCCTGTCTGTCTCCCTCCCTTCCCTCTCTAAAAAATAAAATAAATGAAATATTTTAAAAAATAATAAAGTGGGACTGGATTCATGCCTAAGACTAACATAGAAGAAAAAACCATGGAGATTCAAATCAGAATATCCACCCCCCCACAAAAAAAACACCCCCCCCATGCCCCAAAATCCATTTCTGCTTCTTGGCTCTCCTAGTAGTTAACATGTAACACTAAGCAGTAATTTCTAAGCCTCATTTATTTGCGAGGTAAACTGTGAAGACAGTTATGTGGTACACTATAACTCAAATAAAGAGTCCTTTTCCTCTATTTAAATTAGTTTCTTCTGATTTCTTTTTTATAGCATTCAAACATTCTATAACTTCCTGCATTTCCAACACACTTCTGATTATTAATAGACAACTTTACTAACCACAAACAATCTAAGACTGACAGAAAGAATCACGAAAAGACAACAGCCTTCTGTGATTCAAAGGAAAAGAAATCCAATAGAAAAAAACCATTTTACTCTCTGTCCTTAAGCAGTTTTAAAATTCTTAGCCTTACTACTAACTTAGCAGCTGGGTTGGCATGGGCCAGCTGGGTTGGTCACAATATAAACTCTCTAAGATTAAAAAAAAAAAAAAAAAAAAAAAGAATCAAATCCCTACTAGATACAAGGACATCAGACAAATGATTTTAAAATTCACTAGGGTTTAAGGTCTTGTCATCTTTGATGTCCATCTATAGAGCTAGTCATATATCACAATGTCTCCTTCCACTGCAACCAACAATTTCCAAATTTCCAAAGCTTTCAGCCTAAAAGTCCGTTAGGTTTTTTCTGTAAGATAAATGATATATTTTTCATTTTCACCAATACCTTTATTGATTTGGATATTTTGAGTATGTCAGCTACCTGCCGCTATTGGCTTCTAGTGGGTAGGGGCCAGGGTTGCTGCTAAACATATTTCAATGGATAAGACAACCTCACAGTAAAGAATTACTTGGCCAAAATGTCAATAGTATCAGGAAACTTCGCAAAACCACTTCTGACATGTTCAATCAGTCACACACCTTTTTTATATACTGCACAAATCTTCTTTTGTATTTCAGTTGCCTATTTACCTTTCTTGAAATAAAGCATAATATGCCAAAAATGTTGCTTATCATCTTCCACCTTCAATATTACAATGGCTGCACAAAAATTCACCCATTTTGGTAAGTTTTTAAAATGCAAGCGGATGTGACAGATGTCACAATACAATCTAACAAATGGTTTTGAATGAAGTAAAGACAACTAAGTGCTACTGGAGCCATCATATGGAAAAAAAAGTATAACAGACTTTTGTCCAACCCAATATTTTGCTTCCATCTCCTCTAACCTATAACACATCCTACATAAAAGCTATAGGATTCATCTTCCTCAAGTGCATCTCTGAGGCTGTCATTGTCCTATTTAAAATTTTTCTGTAACTCTCAAGGCCTTCTGCATTAAGGCCCTACTGAACCTCATCCTTCCAACTTACCCCCAACAATTCCTAAACTAAAAGTTCACGAGGCAATGATATTGAGGTATCCCCTATCCCTAGGGTGTATGTAAACACACTAGATAACAGATATCAATAGTAATACTTGAAAGAAGTAATGGAAATGTGCAATGCTCCTCTCCTACCCAAAAGCCACTGGACATAGTCTTCCTTCATTTCTAACACAACTTCTAATTATTAATAGACAACTGTACTAACCACAACAATCTAACACTAGCACGAAGAATCACAAAAAAGACAACAGCCATCTATGATTCAAAGGAAAAGGAAGCCAATGGAAAAAAACCATCTTAATCCCCCTCCTCGATCATTTTTTAAATTCTTAGTCTTACTAATTTAGCAGCTGGGTTGGCATAGACCAACTAATTGCAACATAAAATCTCTCTCTAAAAAAAAAAAAAAAAGCAGCAGCAAATTCCTACTAGATACAAGGACATCAGACAAATGATTTTTAAAAATTCATGACTAGCCCTAGCTGGTGTGGCTCAGTGGATTAGCATGGGTCTGTGAACCAAAGGGTTGCGGTTCAATCCCAGTCAGGGCACGTGCCTGGGTTGCAACCCAAGGCACTTGAGAGGCAAACACATACTGATGTTTCTCTTCCTCTCATCCTCTCTTGCCCTCTCTCTAAAAATTAATAAAATATTTTTAAAGAGAAAACTTTAATAAATACAGTTGTTAACAAAACTTTTGAGTACGTCTCAGTTCCCTAAAATTTGGGGGGGGGGGGTCCTTTAGTCTTCTAATGAACAAACCCAAATGTCCAAAATTCTCTCTCTCACACACACATAAATACTTCCCCTCTGAATAAAATACATGTATGATGTTTATGATATTTACTGCTAATATGAAATTACCAGTAGATACTTCTTAATATTCATCTCTCCGTTCCCTCTTATATACTCAACAGCACTGTACCCAATCCTTAACTACAAAATCTGGGAAAAAACAGGGCTTGAAATTAAATAATAAATATTTGATTCACCTGTTAACTTTTCTATAACATTATTGTGTGTGGCAAGGAGCCAGACTCCTTAGGGATCTGCAGCCCAATCTGAAACACAATGAATCTTTAGGTAACCTAACAAAATTAAATTATAGCGTCATAAAGGTCAATCCAATTTCTCCCGCCCTTTAAACAATGGGGTCCAGTATTTTTAATATAAAAATTCACAATTCATCTTTACTAACTTAATGACTCATATCAGATACATGCATCAGGCCATCACAACTTCCTTAACAATGAGAGGCAAAACTTGTGAACCAAAATAGAGCTCCCAGAGGTGTAATTCATTTGGATTATAAAATCTACTGCAAAATCCTTCATAAGTTTACTCTCTGAATTGATGAAATGGATGGGGGAGGGGGCAGAGAAAAATATAAATATAAAATATGCGTGACAGTGTCTCAATTGTTATTTGTTAATGTCAGGGGCAAAGGGGATCACTCTGTGGACGACAGAGCCATAAAAAACAAAGACAACATTTTTAATTGTTACAAAACTGGTCTATATGCTCAAAATGTGAGCATCCAACACCCCAACAAGTTAATAGACTATGATCTAAATTAAGAGCTTAATTAAATGCAAAATAAAATGCCAATGTTCTGCTTCCCTAAAGAAACATACAACCCCATAAACTGCTGAACATCATACCAATAACCACCAGAGGTGGATATTTTGAATATTAAATCAAGAAATCATGATACGTGCTAGCGGTTCCTCTAGGCCTCAGCAGCAGCCTTAGGTACAGAGCAAACTCGAGCCCTCTTAACACTCAAAGAATAATGTTGATGTCATTCCGAGGCTACTGATCTTTGCACTACGTACTAGTCATTCCTTGATCCAAAACGCAATTCTTACCCTCCACCCCCAACATAAAGGATCTCCAGACAGAGAAGCCCTCGGGTACCCCCTTCTCTACCTCCAGCGGCTGCTGCTTTCTCCTCCCTCCAGCTCCGAGGTGGGGGCTCCAGAAGATCCCAGGCAATTCCGAGCCCGGGTGGTGTTTGTTTTGCCTGTGCACGGTAGCTCTGGCCAGATGCTTCCTTTCCCAGTTTGCCCGAAGTGGAGAGCTACAGGGAACTCGGGGGCTGAGGAGAGAGCCCGGGTGGCGGCGGCTACGCCGCCGCTGCCGCCGCCTCTGGTATGTCAGGGGCCGGGATTGTATTTCGAAAGATCCGCCATTTTCACCTCGTCATCACCATCACCAGCTCAGCAGCTTCCCCGACAGCCCAAGCCCCAGCAGCCGCAGCCGCCCGCCAGTAACCTCCCCCTTCCTCCTCCTCCCCTCCTTGACCCTCCCCTCCAGAGAGGCGCACACCCACATATCCCGGGAAGCCTCCAGCCGGCCCCGCCAACCTTCAAATGCACAGGGGGATACCAGTGCACACACAGTCCAAGCCGAGACCTCCTATCCCACAGCGAAAAATGGTGTTCCTGCGGGCCCGCAGCCACGCCAAAGGAAGTCGCGACATGTGCGGGTCCTCAGCCCGGCCTATTTTTGTTTTGAAGAGCAAAAGCAGTACAGAAGGTGGCATATGGATAATAAGGAACCCAATTACTCCATTTTCAAATTAGCAACTTGAAGTGATGTAATGCACTGTATTCACTGTGCCCATCTCAGGCACTAAAAACAAGATCAAGACCTACAGTGCTACGCACCAACTCTGACATTTTCCTCCACTGTCAGCACTACTTGAACAGAACGAGCTATTTCCATAGTCACACCTGACCTTTCTGACACATTGCAAATTACAGGCATTGATTTTTATGCAGATACTGCAGTCAAAACAAAGTTCTGAACTATTTTCCTCTCCATTTGATTTCATCTGATATCTGTCCATGAGCAGTGTAACTTCCAATTTGTCACTGGTTTAAGACGTCAAAGCCCAACTACGCTTAAAATGTATTGATCCTATTCGTGGATGAACAGTTTCTAAAACATAGAAAATATAACTTTAAGTTAAAATTCTTTGCTACATTTTTAGGATCTGTTACCAAGTTTTTTAAAATCTGCTGTTCAGTACAGTGAAAATAAAACAATTTGCTTAGAATAAGACCCTAGAATTACCCATCCACCCCCACCAGCCCCTTTTATCATGACGTTCAACAAATAAGTAGAACATAACATATATATTTTTAATCATCAAGGAAATAACAAGGAAACATAAGCTGCAAGGCTTCTGACGAAACCAGAATTTTTTAAAAAATAAATTGCTACCTTTGCTAATTTCAGAAAAATCTGATAATCACCTATTCAAAGTCTGAATTCTATACCTATTACAGTATGAGCTCTGAAAGACCAATCTGAAATGAGCAAATTGAATTTCAAGGTTTCGAATAGGGCCACTAGATTGTTTTTTTTTTTAAGTTAGTCTAAGAAGAATGAGGTGTAAGTTGAAAAAGCCATTTCATTTCCTTACCTTGCTTGAATGACAACTCCATATAAAAGTCGGTAGATTCAGGCTTAAATTAGTGTTATTTACCACCAGCCTAATCGCCGTGTCTATATGCAGCCTGCTAGAGCCTTGAAAGTATCAAGTCTCCCCAGCGTCTTCATCTTTAAACTTTATTTTCGCACCGCCAGCCACGTACACCCGCACCCTACTTGGTGTTTACCGTTGCTTGGCCAGGCTAAGTCCCGGCCCGCTCCCTTCCCCCGTGCACCTCCGGGACATTATGACATTTGGCTGGTGGGCTTCGCGAGGAAAACGGACACACACGAAGATACCATACAAAGGGGCGTAGGAAGAACGGACGGCGGGCAGGAGGGAAAGGAGGGGCTGGTACAAAATGACACAGCAGCAAAACCGGTTCCCAGAAACCCAGAGCCGACACGGCCGACTTCTCCGGCACGCAGTCTGCGTGTCAACAGCCGCGGGAGCCCTTCCTCCAGACCGCCAGGAAGGGCGGGCTGCCGGGTGACAGACGCCCTCCCGGGTGCAGGCGGGAAGGGGAGCACCCGGAGGATCCTCCCGCCCACTGCGGCCCGGAGGTGGGGCGCGGCGACCCCCAGCCTGCACGTTCCCGCTCTTTGCCGCGACCCACCAGCCCCGGTTCCCGGAGGGGGTGGTCCGGCGTCCGGCGCCCTCGACCCGCGCCACCACTCGTAGCTGGGGCCAGCGCCCCTTCCTGCCCAGATGCCCCACCCCAGGTCTGACACTCACCAAAGCCGGCGGCGCCGCCGCCTCCTCCTCGCGGCCGCGCTCCTTGGGCTCCAGCAGCCGCGGTAGCGGCGGCGCCTCCGAGACACAGACCCGGGTTTGTTCAAAATCACGCGCCCAGCGCCATTCCGCCGCCGCATCCCATAATATGCTAGGCCCTCCCCGCCTGCGCGCCCCTCTCAGCCCGCCCCTCCATTCCGCCCGCCCCTCCTCTCCGGCAGACTTTCTCCGCCCCCGCCCTTTCGACGCCGCCGGCCTCTCACCAACAGCCCCGGCAACCCGGCCTTGCGTCATTCCGCAATGCGCCGTAAGTACGCTCCAGCTTCACGTGACTCTGAGTGGGATATCTGTCAAAGCTTTCGCACCGAAAGTTCCACCCTGCCGTGGCTGGGAGGGGAAAGGGCGGGATCGCGTTTGCAATGGGGCGGGCTTCCCTGATTTAGTGTTATTGGCGATTTCAGGCATCCCGCTACTGTTTGATGTGCTTGCGTGAAAGGGTGATCAATATTCACAAATGCCAAATTTTATCGTTTTTTAGGCACTAATTTTGTAGGGGTAGCTGAAAAGTCCCTGGAGACCACTCAAAGTTACATTTATTTGAAAGGGAGTTTTGGTGTTTTTTTTTTTTTTTTGCAGTAGACTGCTAAGACGAACAATCAAAAGTCCTTGTATTTAGTCATTTTTTAAATTTTCCTCCTATCCTTTATTATAAAATAAGAAAAGATGCCTACATTTGGCGTCGGATAAACAGTCACTGAGAGATTATTCAGTTTACAACTACTCCGTGTAAGACAAGAATTAAACAGGAGAAACAACAGAAATTACGAAAGAGTGTAATGCAAAATAGTGTAGTACAGTCTGTAATTGCTAAAGAAGCCTGGAGAACATACAGGTCAACGTGTGAACATACAGTAGTCCTGGAACAATGGAGTGAGATGCAGTGGAAGTAGCACTCACTTTGGAATCAAGCAGTCCTGATTTTAAATTCTGGCAACTCCACTTATTAGTGTACACCATTTATTATTACTTTTCTCATCTATGGAATAAAAATAAAGCTTCCCAGGGTTCTGAGGGTTAAATGAAGAGGAGGGTATCAAGCTGCTACACAGTCTCTGCCTCAAATGTTTGTTCTATTCTGCCATAATCAACAGCACCCTGTACCTCCACCTCAAATTCAGTTGTTAGGATTTAGCAAGGCAAGGACATGAAATAAGCATAGGCTTGGAATTGAAGTCTGTGGGTCAGTTTACATACCTTGGTTTCCTGCTGGATTCCCAGTGGGCATATACAAGAAGTGACCATTGGTTTTCTCTCTCTCACATTTCAATGTTTCCTCTTCTTCTCTCTCTCCTTTTGTCTCTCTCTAAAAAATCAATAAACATATCCTCAAGGGAGGATTAAAAAAATTAAAACCTGACAAAACGAATGTATTACTGAGTACCTGTTATGTTGCCAGTATACTGCTAGGTACTAAAAGTGTATATAGTTGACCAAATTTTCTCAAGCTAGGTTAGTTTCCAGAAGATTATTTAGAAGTTCCTTTGTCATGAATCCCTTTGTCGTAAGTCAGCTTTAGGCCTTCTGTGCTCCTGCCACTCAGAGAGGATCCATCTAAGCTATCCTCTTTTTCCAGCAGTAAACTGCTTGTTACTTGGTGCTTGCTACACTGATTGGCGGTGGGGGGGGGGTGGGGGGGGGGGGGGGGGGGGGAGGAAAAAGAAGACAGCTTCTCTCTGATCCGTTCCAACTTCATTCTTACCCAGGCTTTGGGTCCCTGGGTCTCTGTAATACTGATCCTCCCCAGCATAATGACCTCTAATGGTCTGGGCCCAGGACAATTCCCACTCCTCTCCAGGATTAGGGGGTTTGTTGCTGGGTATTTTTTCTCCTCTTTTCCTTCAGCTGCAATGGGCCTCTACCTGGCCCTTGAGGAACAACAAGTTTGCTTCCCTTTCTCCATCAGTTTAAGCCTTCGTTCCTTAGAGGAGAAGGGTTTGGGCTTCATGCTACCTTTCTCCTGCAATGCAGCCAGTCTACTTCTGTATGCCTGTCTGCCACCCAGCCCCCAGTCTTTGTCCTGGGTGTCCATTGGAGGTCCTTGGAAGAAAAGCCTGGGAATGGTGAATGTGAACTCCCCTTAAGATCGTGGCTCCTATGAGATTCCCATGCCAGCCACACTCAGTCTTTGGGAATGTATAAAAAATTTAGCAGTATTCTCTTTTTGTAAGGTTGCATCACCTCCTTTCCATACTCTGCAACAGATGATCCAGGTTTGCACCTCTTCTGTTGTTTAGAAGCTCTAATCTTTCCTTTGCATTTCAGGCTAGTTGTTGCCCTGTGACCTCAATTCCCTGATTGGCTCAGTAAAAGTAATGATTTTGTAGATTACCTAGCTTATTGTTGTAATGGTGGGAAGAATGCTTTCTCTAGCTTTCTACCCTGAGGCAAAAGCTGGAATTCCTCCAGGTATTATTTTTATTAAGAGAACCTGAGAGTCTCTATTGTTGGACCCACAACTCTCATCAGTTTTATCCAGGAAAGTCCTTCTACTTAATTCTCTTAACCATCCCTTCCTACTTGTCTCTCTATCTCTCAGAGTTCTTGCTTTACAATCCAACCTTCACTATCTGCTTCTGGTTTTTGCCGCAGTTGGTGGCATATTCAGATTATATTCCCACCTTACTGACATTAGTTCCTAATCAATCTTTAGACTTGTGTACTCCTTGATTTTATGCCACCCCCGGAGAAGTGAGATTAGATGGAACAACATCATATTCGATGATGCTGGGATTTTCTAGGTTTCCTCTTTATCCAACTATGTTCTTTACAAATTTAACAAATATTTTTTGAGCACTTAACTAAATACAAAGTGCACATGTCTGGGTACCAAGTAGTTTACAAAAATGAATTAGTCTATCACAACCCTCTCACAATTATCCCCACGTACAGTTCAACTATATGACCCAACTTGACATGTGGGAACCAGCAGACAGATGCAATAGGCACTAGATGGCATGAATGAAACTTAAGGTTATAATGAGTCTAGAGACAGAAAGGGAAGAGGATCACAACGCACTAGATAATGGAGAGAGTATAGCTTGTAAAGGTTCATGGACCTCCAAGAGGAGGGAGAGGACCTGACCAAGCATCATCTTTCTTAAGAGTGTTTATAGAATCCTGCCAATGCTGTTTGGGAACAGCTGTGACGTTCAATTGCCTGCCACCCAAGGAACATGATTCCCAATGCCCGAGTCTGGTGAAAAAAGAAAGGGGTTATTTATTTAAAGGTTATACAGATTTAGAATAATGGCAGATTTCAGAAAAGCAGAAGTCTGCAGCTCAGCATTCCTGGTCACAGTTCAGCTCCAAGCATCCCTTGTGAATCTGGGTGGTTAGGCAGATCCCAAGCAGCTCCATCAGCTCTGCCGCCATCTTCTCCAGGCAGACTCGAATCTGGGTGGCTGGGCAGGTATACTGTCCCCAACTCCCTACCCCCAATACCGCACCGCCACCTCCTGCAATTCACCAGACTTCTGGCTTTCAGACCTTCTCTCTCTTACTCCGGACCACGTGGCTTCTCCCCTCTTTCAGCCCACCCTGATTTAAATGCTTGGCCTGGACTTCCTGGTGGCCTCATATCTAGCCCTTCCTTTGGTGTGTTAGTGTCAACCATTTTCTGGCATTTTCCCCATATCCTTTACCTTCTTTTGGCTGCCATCTTTAGTCAGGGCAAAAGTTCTCAGAAATGCATGGCAATCTTGGGTAGGTATCTGTCCCCTGCCTTTCACACAGGCACTGTATCCCAGCTTATCACAAGCCCCTGAAGGTTTTTGCAGTCACAAACAGAATTCATTCACATTTTGCCCTGGACTGCAGCCCTCTTCCCTTCAGAAAGGCACGGCTATTAACTTGCCATTGTTATGCAATGTATCTTAAACACTGTAACATCCATTTCCCCTCTTCACCCAATCAAGGATTATGGGGATTGTTCTCCTGTTTTCAGAGGACTTATGCTCTATACCCCATTACAAAAGGACCTGCTGATCCTGACACTTGGGGAATTTTGGGGAAGCAGAACAATTGTACTGAAGCTTCTCTTCCTCGGAGGCTGGATAAGCACTAGCCTTTGAAACTGCTACAGAAGACAATCTAAACTATAAATAAATACATTAAAGCACAAATAAACACCTCAAAAGACTAAATTCAATACATACAGGCAAGACTATGAAACAAATAGCATGGTTTTGTTCCCTTTAAAATTAAGATGTACATTCAGTAAATGCACAGATCTTAAGGGTACAGTATGGTGAATTCTGCTAATCTATACACCCATAAAACCTACACCACTACCAACACATAGAATATTTTATCACCTCCTACTATTTCCCAGTAATTCCCACCGTCCTCTGACAATTTCTGACTTTCAATCACCATGGATTAGTTTTGTCTGACTTAGAACCTGTAGATGGAACCATAATGGCAATCTCAAAAATACAATATCCAGTTATTTTGCCAGCATAATGAGTTCGAGAGTAACAGAGAATGCAACTTGAGACAATCAAGCTATGATAATCCATAGGCAAGTCCAAAAATACTACGTGGAAAATTCAGAAATAATTAATGAATTTTATTTTATTTTCAATTTTTATAGAGAATTATTATAAGCATTTATTTGAACCAAGCTGATGACATGCCTGGAAGAAAGATCTCAAATGCTCTCACAATTCTTAAATTTTAAATTGCATGCCATTCTCAGTACCAGATGAAATCTTGTACTGGCATCTGCTCCATCCAGTCCAGGACATGAATCATCCCTTTGTCCAGCTCATTTAACCTGTATATGCTACTGCCTATGAGTCACTTAATAGATGTTTGGGTTACCTGATTGACTGAGATGGGACCAGAGTGATTGTGATTAAGAAACTTTTTTTAATTGAATTTATTGGGGTGACATTGGTTAATAAAATTATATAGGTTTTACTTAGGTGTTCAATTCTGTAATACATCATCTGTATATTGTGGTGTGTGTTCACCTCCCCAAGTCAAGTCTCCTTCTATCACCATTTATCCACCTTTACCCTGTCTTACCTTCCCCCATCATCCTTTCTCTGTGGTAATCACCATACTATTTTTCTGCCTATGAGTTTCTGGGTTTGCTTTGTTTGTTTTGTTTTGTTTCTTTTGCATAATCCTTTCAAGGTAACTCTTATTTTACTTAATAATGGCCCTGAAGCACAAGAGTAGTGATGCTAGCAATTTGGATATGCCAAAAAGTAGCTGTAAAATGCTTCCTTTAAGTGAAAAGGTGAGTACAGTGCAATGAGATATTTTGAAAAGAGAGAGACCACATTTACATAGTTTTTATTACAGTATATTGTTATAATTGTTCTACTGTAGTATTAGTTATTATTATTAACCTCTTTTTTAAAATATATATTATTGATTATACTATTACAGTTGTCCCAATTTTTCCCTCTTATGGCCCTCTCTGCCCAGTACCAGCCTTCCCTACAACAGTTCCCTTTAGTTCATGTCCATGAGTTGTATATATAAGTTCTTTTGGCTTCTCCATTTCTTATACTATTCTTAACCTCCCCGTGTCTATTTTGTACCTACCAATTGTGCTTCTTAATGCATGCATGTTTTTTCACCAACCTCCCCAAGCTGATACCCCTCCAAATGATCTCTATATCTGATTCTGTTTCTGTTCTGGTTGTTTACTTAGTTTATTTTTTTAGATTCAGTTGTTGATAGTCTTGCCCTTTCAGTATTCATAGTTTTGATCTTTTTCTTAAATAAGTCCCTTTAACATTCCATGTAATAATGGCTTGGTGATGATGAACTCCTTTAGCTTTACCTTGTCTGGGAAACACTTTATCTGCCCTTTAAGTCTAAGTAATAGCTTTGCTGGATAGAGTAATCTAGGTTGTAGGTCCTTGCTTTTCATCACTTTGAATACTTTTTTGCCAGTCCCTTCTTGCCTGCAGAGTTTCTTTTGAGAAGTCAGCTGACAGTTTTATGGGCACTCCTTTGCAGGTAACTCTTTGCTTTTCTCTTGCTGCTTTTAAGATTCTGTCTTTATCTTTAACTTTTGGCATTTTAATTATGATTTGTCTTGGTGTGGTCCTCTTTGGGTCCAACTTATTTGGGACTCTTCTGTGCTTCCTGGACTTGTAGGTCTATTTCCTTCACCAAATTAGGGAAGTTTTCTTTCATTATTTTTTCAAGTAAGTTTTTGATCTCTTGCTCTTCCTCTTCTCCTTCTGGAACCCTATGATTCAGATGTTGGTATATTTGGAGATGTCCCACAGGCTCCTTATGCTATCGTCATTTTTTGAATTCCTTTTTCTTCTTGCTGTTTTGGTTGAGTACTTATTTCTTCCTTATGTTCCAAATCGTTGATTTGAATACTGTCTTCCTCCCCTCCGCTGAGGGTTCTCTGTAGATTTTTCTTTATTTCACTTAGCATAACATTTGTTTCTTCCTTTATGTGACTGTTGTACTCAGTGAGTTTTTTGAGCTTCCTGATCACCAGTGTTTTGAACTCTGCATCTGATAGGTTGTTATCTCTGTTTCATTTAGTTCTTTTCTGGGGTTTTATTCTGTTCTCTTATTTGGGCCATATTTCTTTGTCTCCACAATTCAGCAGCCTCCTTGGGTTTGTTTCTGTGTTTAGATAGAGATACTTTGACTCTCTCTCCTAATAGGGTGGCCTCAATTTGTAGAAAAGGTACCTATAAATTGTGTGGGGGCAGAGCCTTAGGTAATTGCCAGTGTGGGGCAACCTGCTTCACTGCTTTGTGGCTCTGTGTTGGGAGAGGGCTTGGAGGGGGGCAATGCCACTGCCTGGCTCCTGGAGGTTTGCTTGGCACTTGCGCCCATTTCCGGTCACTTGGCCCATTTCCTGTATGCTACTGGCACCCTTCTAGCTGTTGCCCTGATGGTGAATGTCCAAGTTGGTGGGTTTGCATACATTCTAAATCCATGTGGACGCTTTAAATGGAGTGTCCTGAAAATGTGGAAGTTCCTTCTGCTGCCCCAACCCCCTCTGGTTTTTACAGTTAGAAGTTACGGGGATTTATCTTCCTGGCACTGGAACACTGGGCTATGTGGTCTGGCCTGGGTTGGGATTGCTCACTCTCAAGGTATTCCTCCAAGTTTTTATCCACTGTATGTGAATGTGGAACCATATGTTCCAATACTGGCACCACCTCTTTGTACCACACTGTGCATCAACGCTTCTTTATGTGTCTCTGTGACTCTGCCCCTCCTACCTGTCAGACTGATGTGGCTTCTTTAATTTCTTGGTTGTTGGACTTACATACAGCTCAATTTTCTGACAGTTCTAGATGTTATTTGTTTTGAGATCTAGTTGTAGTTCTTTTTAATGGTTGCACAAGGAGGCAAAGTGTGTCTGTCTGTGCCTCCACCTTGACTGGAAATCTATTGCTAATATTACTGAATAAAAACTCAGATGTTATTGCCAAAAAAGTTGGGCACAACTTCACAGAGTCAGTTTGAGACAATTTTATTGCTCAGAAAAATTAAGATTTAGTTTTTTAAAGATTATATTTATTTATTTTTAGAGAAAAAGGAAGGGAGGGAGAAAGAAAGGGAGAGAAACATCCATGTGTGAGAGGTACACTGATCAGTCACCTCTCGCATGCCCCCAACCAGGGACCCGCCTGCAACCCAGGCTTGTGCCCTGACTGGGAATGAAACTGGTGACCTTTTGGTACACAGTCTGGCACTCAATCCACTGAGCCCCACCAGCCAGGGCAGAAAAATTAAGGCCAAAGTATCTTCAGGAAACCAATGCTCTGCTCCAACCTTTAGAACAAGATACAGAATCTATATTTCCTCTCTGACTGGTCCTCCCTGATTTGAAAAGCACAGGTAATCAAGAAGAATGCCAAATCTTGCAACTTGCTAAAACCCAGGTTGGGTATTTTTCTGCCCTCCCTAAATCACTTGACTTGGCCACGTTCACAATACTTCTAGGGCTGTCACACTGCCTGAGTGCTCACAGCATCCTCCTCATGTGCAGGCCCAGCTCCCTGAAATTCTGTGTGTTCTGCTTTCCCAGGAAGAAAGTGCTTCTTTCTGTTGTTAATCTCTTAATGTGCCTAATTTACAAATTAAACTTTATCATAGGTATATATGTATAAGAAAAAAATAGCATATACAGGGTTCAGTACTACCCACTATTTCACGCATCCAGTGGGGGTCTTGGACTATATCTCCTTGGGATAAGGGATACTACTGTTTGGATTTTTTAATGCCTGGTTTCTTTAACTGTATATTATTTTTGAGATTCATTCATGTTATTACATATCTTCAAAAGAAACAACAAACCCAAAATGGAGTCACTTGTGCCAAGCCCCACATATACTTAATAGCTAACCAAATTGCAGTTTCACCCTGTCCCAGGAGTAGAATTTTAAACAAATCAGTATAAAATTTCCTGGTCAGCATTAGTAAAGTCATCTGCTTGTTAATATTTCCCCTAAAGGATGGTGAAGTTGCTTGAAATAATCCACTATTTTTAACTTTCCTCCCCCACCCTCTTTCTGCCTATTAAAGTGTTCTTTTTTCTTTCTTTTTTATACAAGTTTTTGGAGTGCCCTTTCAGTTGTTAGTTGGGATGCTGCCTGATTCATGAATCATGTAATAAAGCCAATTATATCTTCATATGTACTAAGTTGAATTTTGTTCTTTAACACATGTGTCTGAAGTTTTTTCTTTTTAATGCCGAGTAGTATTCTATTTAATGAATATACCACACCTTGATTATCCAATTTCCTGAAGATGAACATTTGGGGTGTTTTCACTTGAGGCTGTTATAAATAAAGCATCTATAACATTTTTACACAGGTAAACATAAGAAAATCATAATTTTAGAAACATGACATTGAAGATATATTGAAGGAGAATGAATCTTGCTAAGTGGCCTGAGAAATGTAAAAGACATCTCAAAGCACAGAGCAAAGAATATAAAGAGAGCTGATGTATGAGTAGTTGGAGTTCCAGAAGAAGAGAAAGAAACAGATAAAATAGAGGTAATGATGGGCTGGTACATATCTCCGCACCTAGCTCTTTCCCTCTCTTAGGAAAGTAACATGAAAACATTACTCTTTGCACTTTCATCTCTTTATTAATTCTTTCACAGCCCATGTCACTGACCACCCTGATATTTTGGTGGCCTGTACATGGACATTCTCTGTTTCTCCCTCTTCCCTGCCTTCCGAGACTTGTGACTAGGGGAGCAGTGGGCAGTGAAAGCGTCACCCAGTCTGACCCTCTACCCCTGTCACTGAGAAGTTCAGAGAGAGGATTCTAATCCTTTCCATCTCTTCAGACTCTGTGGACAGCCTCTTCCTCACCAAGCTACACAGCTAGAGATTGAATTCAGTAACTCTTAATGAAGTCATGCCTGTACTCTGGATGTCACCAAAAAGCTTTAAGGAATTAAGATTGACTTTTGAAGCCAACAAGAGCCCCTTGGAGAAATAGTCGGATACCTTGCTTTGTCATGTGGTTCATGACAGTCTTTCCAGGAAATATTTACAGCACAGCTAGCAGAGAAAGATAGTAGCCTTCAAAAGTGGTGAGAAGGATGGGGTCAACTGCTTGTGGCTTTAGAAATACAGCTGAAAGCATTGATCTCCAGTCACTTACAAAAAGATAATGAAATTGAACAATTCAAACAAGGATGGCACTACAGGCTTCTACAACAGAAAAAGAAACTATGGATATCAATCAAGCCCAGACTTATGAGTTCAGCAGATCTTGGTGGAGTTAAAATTGAATATCAATCTATAAGTTTTGAAATTTCCAGCAATGAAGTAGAGAATGAATGTGTAATCCTTAACCCTTGTGAAGTGTCAAGAGACAATAATCAAAGCACTTGATTTCCAAAACCTAAATTCAGTTTACACCTTTATGGCCAAACAAAATGGCAGTGAAACACCTTGGTTGTACCTTACCACTAATGGTTAAGAGTTCCAAGGCTCAAAAGTGGAAGAGTAATGAAATAGAGGAGAACTTGGTGAAATGTGAAAATAAGAATACTTCACCCAGAATGAATTTGAAGCCTCCTGTTTCTGCGCACAGAGATTCTTCTGACAAAAGGAACAGAAGGTTTCCACATGATTGTCATCTCAGAAAATGTATTCTTTATGGAGTCAGGCATCTGCAATTAATGTACACTTGGACACTAAGAAAGAAAGAAGGAATTCTACAGAAATTTGGAGACTTTTTTTTTGCAATGTTTTACAACATTTCTTCAATCAAAAGCAAATATACAATTGAAACAATGAGCTCTTCAAAGCTCTCAGATATAGAAGTATGCAAAGAGAATGCATCTCAACCAAAATGGGCCAAACGGAAATTAGACATAAATGAAACTTCATGTCCTATTGATATATCTGGCCAAGTGATTTCAAGGGATCATAAAGTGAAGGAAAGTGATCATCTGATTCTCAAATGATGATTTCAAGCTAAAACAGGCAAATGATTCACCATTAAGAGTGTATTAATGTAAATTTTATATTCATAATCATTGTAACTTACATCCTGACTTTAAAGATAATTGTATATATTATGGCATTTAATCCCTCTGTACATACATTGCTATTTTATACATAGTATGATTTTAGTTTAGTAAAGAATATCAGTCAACAATAAATTTACTTGTCTATTTTTCAAAGAGAGAGACATAACAATTAAACAAATAATAATAGAGAGTTTTCCTGACCTAAAGACTTGCTTTTGCAGATGAAAGGGGTCACTGAGTTTCAGGTAAGATCAATGAGGAGAGACACACCTAAGCATACTCAAACAAAACTTGTGTAAAGAAATCTTAAAAATTCAAGGTGGGAAGAACAAGTTACTTATAAAAAGAAGAAAAGTAAGAAGAACAAAGAGGATGGGGAGCTGGGGGAAGGAGAGGAAAAGGGAAGGGAGAGGTAATGAACTGGAAAGGCAGAGGGGTAGGTGTGGAAATAAACATGAAGATCAATCAGGCAAAGGCTATTTCTACAGAGTTTTGTATAGCAATGGACTCAGCTCCCATTACTGTGTTGACCAGGAATCTAAGGCAGGCATGGAGTGGAAAAAATTTATAGTTTTATAAGAAAAGAAATTCAGGTATGCTATGATTAGAGGCTCTTTGCCTCTAATCGATTGGTTGCCTCTCATATACCCCCAACTGGGGACCTAGCCTGCAACCCAGGCATGTGTCCTGACTGGGAACCAAACTGGCAACTTTTCAGTGTGCAGGTCAGTTCTCAATCCACTGAGACACACCAGCCAGGGCTAAAACTGATTTTTAAACATAAAAAAACCCACAATGAATTGTCACCAACGTACAAGAGCATGCAAGAATATGATTCCCATGAGCCCTTCCATAGAAACTTGTTAAGGAACTAGTTTCAGGCTACTAAGATGGCTGGAGAGATATCAATATAAGAGCTGATGGTGACCATTAAATATATATTACTTATAAAGCTAAGATTAAATGAGGATTAAGATGAATTCAGCATTGTTTGTAATAGCTATATGTGCTCATTATGTAGATACAATGCAATTAAAAATGAGAGGAAATGAGAGGAATAGCAGGGAAATATTGAACTCGTTTTCAGCAATCATCTTGGCGGTGGTAGTATTAGTACTGTTATACTGAGGCTGTTTTGTGTGTAACATGGAATGAATGAAATGAATAATTATTGAATATATGGATTCTATAATTCCCTATGTACTTGTGAATCAGGATTCCAGATGTGGAAGGAGATACAAATGTAATACAGAAGAGGTTAAATAAAATCACCTAAATTGAACTTGGAAGTATCAGTATGAACTCATGAGTTATTTTATCCTTCAAATATGTAGACACTTCCTAGTTCTATCCTATGAAGAGTTCCCCAAATGACCAATGCGGTACCAATGAGAATCCTTAGCACTCATATTGATATCTGTAAATATCTTTTTAGGAAATAGAAACAGGGTTTTTTAAAAAGGTGGCTGATTCTGGGTCTAGGCTAGGAAACACACAAGATCACTCTAAAACAATTTTGTCACACAGCACTAGCCACATGTGAAATAAATGTACAGTAAGGATTAATGCTCAGAAAACAGCAGAATATACACAATGCTCTCTTTTTCTTCTCTAGCTAGGTATATATGAACTGGGCACATGGGACAGAGAGTGGAAGATGCACCAGGAAAAGGACCGAGGATGACTTTCTTTGCATATTTTTTTGGAAATTGAGGGTGTTGAGACCACCTAGTTGAATATGTAAAAATGAGGTGTCCTGGCCAGGAAAATGGCCTTATTCAATGAGAGTTTAGAGAGAAGAGATCCTATACCAGTAGTGTTGACATCTGCTACAGCAGGGCTACTCAAACTTTAATGTGAAGGAATTGCTAGATGGATTTTGTTAAAATAACAGTTTTTACTCGGTAGGTCAGGGCTGGGACCCAGTTTTGCACAGTGAAAAAGAAATAGGATTTGTGCACTTCCCTTGAGTTAATTAAAATATTCTTGGCTAACTTCTTGCTAAGCAACTGAAAAGAGGGTGAGAATAAGCTTTGAGTGCCATGCAAGTTTCTTTTCTTCACTGCTATAAGCAAAACCTAAAAATATGTAGCCTTCTCTCAGAGGTTGTAAAACCAGAGGACAACCAAGTCCAGGGTTTGTGCTGCCTGTCACTGCTCATCAAAAAAAAACCAAAAACAAACCAGAGATTATTGGATTATAATTGTGCTTTTATTAATATCAGAGGCCAGCAATCTGAAAAGATGGTTTGTAAAAACCCTACATCTACCTTACCTTGAGCTTTCAGAAGCAAGTTTATATAAGGAAAACATGGGGACTTGGAAGGGGGAAATTCCTAGTGGGAGCACAGACATGCTGTTTCTCTTGAGGGGGTAGTTGAAAGGGGAGTCATCCATTTTCTTCCCCAGCTCGCTCCCTTTGTTCACGTGTTATTTCTCCTGTTTACATTAGCATTCCCCTCTTCCTCAGACACCATGGTTTATGACCAGGGAGGGAATATATTCTCTGACTAAGGAGGAGAGGTATAAACCATTTGCTCTCAAGTGTCCCTGGTTAGGGGAGATATGGTCTTGCAATTCACCAGCTGGCTGTAAATTGCTCAAACTGTTTGACCTTGTTTAATTTTCTTGTCTCAGTTTCCCCATTCCACTTGCCCAGGAATTTCCCTAGCCTCTTACTATCCTGTCTCAATTGGGCAGTGATAATTAACAGTCTAGAAAGGGGAAGCCTTATTATATCAAAAAGTTTAGTAAAATTGCTGCTTACAATAATTAGGAAGGCAACCTCCCTCCCTAGCTTATATAGCTCTAGTGGAGATATCTGGAAGGAGGCAATTTTGTGTCTCACGGCTTCTTCTTGCTTTCAGCGATGTATTACAAGTAAAGTTTGAAGTCATGGTAATAAAAGGATAAAATGTGCATAAATTCTTAGGCTTCACTAAATTGAAAAAGCCAAATGCTAATGTACCCCTAAATAGCAGACAGGAAGGCTTGGCTTAGAGATTTCTGGTAGCCCATTAAGACTTTCTGGCATGTGCACGCGCGCGCACGCGCGCACACACACACACACACACACACACAGCAGAAAACAAAGATAAGGTGAAGCAAAAACTAAATTAATAGAGTTCTCTTCTCATTTAAGTCTATTGTTTCAGATGATTTCAAGGAAGCAATCACTAAAAAGATGGCAAGAATGGTTTGATCCCTGGCTGGCATGGCTCAGTGTATCCAGTGCTGGCCTGAGGACCAAAGAGTTGCCAGTTCGATTCCCAGTCAGGGCACAAGCCTGGGCTGTAGGCCAGGTCCCTAGTAGGGTACGCTCAAGAGACAACCACACGTTGATGTTTCTCTCCCTCTTTTCCTTCCATCCTTCCCCTCTCTCTAAACATAAATAAATAAAATCTTTAAAAATATACTTAAAAAAGACAATTGTTTGAAAACAACAAAAAATAAAGAAAGAATAGGTCGAGCAAAAAAGCAGGGAATAGGGCTAGTTTAACAACTACTTCTAGAAGCAACTTTGGATGTGGTTACTGACACCTGAAACTGGAAGCAAACAAAGTTTACTGAATGTTCAATGAAATTGTATTTTTGAAAAAATAAAAACACTGCCCTGACTGGTGTGGCTCAGTTGGTTGGGCATTGCCCCACAAAGCAAAGGGTTGTTGGTTCAATTCCCAGTCAGGGTACATGCCTGGGTTGTGGGTTCAGTTCCCAGTTGCATTTCAAGAGGCAACAAATCGATGTTTCTCTCTCACATCACTATTTTTCTCCCTCTCTTTTTCCCTTCCCCATCTCTAAAAAATAAATAAATAAATAAATAAATAAATAATAAGATAAATAAATAAAAATAAAAACCTTGAAAAACCTGGCTTACAAAAGCCTTCAATTGTTTAAGCTTCAAGGCATTCCCCCAAAGAGGGAATACTCTCCAATATCTAGTCAATTTGCATTCAGAGGTCAAAGATTGGGCCAACAGAACATAATAGACAATAGAGATTCCCTCAAAGAGCAAAACTAGGATTTAACCAAGGAACTTATTCCACCATCATGATAGTGGCTGTTCATAATTCCTACCCGGGATTCCACCATTACTATCAACAAGTAATCGCTTTATTTCCCATTCTTCCTTTTTCAGAGTTTTAACTGTGATTATCCTATTCCTGGTCCACTATCATTTCATATTACATGTATGGGGCATGAGGCAGATACTTTGTTTTATAGTCTATATTTCTCTGGACCATGAAAATCCACAATCTGACCTGATGGAGAAGATTGTGCATAAT
This sequence comes from Phyllostomus discolor, assembly GCF_004126475.2. Lineage (NCBI taxonomy): Eukaryota > Metazoa > Chordata > Mammalia > Chiroptera > Phyllostomidae > Phyllostomus > Phyllostomus discolor. The sequence continues at coordinate 105,511,334 of NC_040903.2, read as the reverse complement.
CAGACATCCTGAATTTTGAGCTGATATAGAAACTAAATGGGAATTTGAACTCTCTTCTTTAGAGGTGAGATTATTTTCCTGTACCAAGAAGTATGCACACAGATATTTAGGTGTCAGAAGGACAGAGTAGTAGAGATTGCTGATGGTCTCCCTAAAACCATCCTTTCCTTTTTTGGGGTAAAAGCTTACCCAGTTGGAAACCAAATTTCCAGTGTCACTGATGCTAGGCTTGATCATTTGACAAAGTTCAAATGATCAGGCCAACTTGATCACTTTCTTAAAGTATTTCCTTGTTCTAGTCTTCTCTTCATTCCTCTTTCCAATAGAGAGAACATGTTATTTTTTTTTGGAAAAGAGGATGGAAAAATTAAAAAGTTTTATATCCTTTGTAGCCAAGGCTGTAGAAAACCGCACTCCTACATATTGCTGGTAGAAAGGCAAAATTGTACCATTCTTATAAAATGCAATTTGGAGAGATCTTTAAAAATTTTAAGTAAATATCCCCTTTGACTTTTTTCGTGGAATGTATTCTACCTATACACATATAAAATGATGTATGTACAAGGTTATTCATTGAGTATTGGTTGGTTTAAAACAACTGAAATGTCTAGCTGTAAGGATTAAATAAACTATGGCATCATTTCATTTTAGGCAATACTCTTCAGCTCTAAATCAGAATGAGGAAGCTTCCTGTACTTACATGGTGAAATATCCAGAAAAAGTGAAAATCAATAGCAGAATAATGATATGCAGTGTTACCATTTGAAAACAAGAAAGGATAAAAATTTACATTTATTATTTTCAGAAAGAAAATCTGTAAGGCTATATAAGTAATGAATACAATTACATGAAAAGATATAATGAATGCGTAAGTTTTCTTCCAAATAGTACAGTTTCCAAAGTGAGAGGGCGCGTTATCTACAATTACATCTGGACAACAATGGCACTGTCCTGGACAAATTGGGATATACGATCAACCCATAAACAGGGTACAAAGTACGAGAGAGAATGTGGACATTTTAAATCGTGCTGTACAAAAGTACCTGTCTTTGATAAACTGGCAATAAAAACAATCCGTTCTTAACCATAGGTAGTTTAAAAGATGTTTTAAATGAACAAGGATAGTAAACCATATTTGCGAGACACGGAACTTAATGAAATCGCCCTCGTTTTTTTGCTTACCCGGAACTAACTAGAGTTGCACGAATGACCCACCCCTTGAGTTTATCCGCCAATCCGAAGTGGGAGCGTGCGAGTTTGAGCCTACGGGAGAGGTCTGGGCGGGCCTTGGACTTCAGGGGTGGAGCTTCGCGTTACTCAACCCTAGGGGCGGACCAAGCGCAAGCTCACACACTTGGCGCTCTGGCCCACACAGACGCTACTCGGTGGCATCTCGGGTTCCCTCTGGCTGCGCTCTGGAGGACTATTCTCGTTTTCTTTTTGGTTCTGAGGCCTGCATGCTTGGCTGAGCTGAAAGAAAGATGGCGGCAGCTGTGCGACAGGATTTGGCTCAGCTCATGAATTCGAGCGGCTCTCATAAAGATCTGGCGGGCAAGTGAGTATTTCCGAGGGCCATGGGAGGTGAGGAGGGAAGCCACAGAGCTGTTTTCCTTGGGTTGCCGGCGGCTTTCGGGTGTGTGGCCAGTAGTCGGCCTGCGGATCAAGGGGGCGGGCCTGATTGCGGTTGTGGAGGCAAATGTTGGAAGCAGCAGAAAGCTGGAGGGGACCTTGTGCAGGGAGCCCTTGGGGCCACAGACCTGCGGTGACTGGCAACCTTTTCCGCTCTCGACAGCATCCTTACTCGTCTCCTACGATTCTGGAAACGCGCTCTGAGGGACGACTGTTCCCACGGCCCTCCCAGCCTTCCCTGGTGGCACTTCCTATCGCTGGCTGGCCTCTCACACCGAATTGTGTATCTCTTTGGACTTTTTTTCAATTGGAAATTCTTTTGGGACCTCGATGCAGAATTTTTTAGCGAGGTCATTTCTTGAGGTTGTGGGGGGTTGAGGAGGTATAGCCGGTTATCATGTCCTCTAAAACCACTTGGACCATGTGTACTATCCGCCACCAACTCTGAAGAAGAGCACATGGGCTGATGTCCTCATAATATGGGTCAGGATGAATAGAACAGGTATCTGGATTGTTTGGCAATTTTGTCGCAATTTATGTAGAAGTTTTAGGTCACTCCAAGTTAAAATTGTGACATGTGCCTGTCAACAGTGTTAATCATAGATAGCTATAGATATTGTCCATTTCTCTTTGTAGATTTCGCAGTGCTGTTGCTTTATAATGGACATGCATTCTGTGTACAGTATGCTTCTCATATTAAGCCTGATATTTACATCCGGACAGCTGAGATCACTTGATCTATATTAATGGTATATGCCTGCTCTTACCTGGGCATTGAAACTGACTAATTTATATAGCAGAGCAACCTTTTCTTTGGTGGTAAGTGTAATAAACTTTTATCAGTGAGAAATTTTGCTGTGTATCTTGGGCTTTACTTTCTGTGGCAATTCCCCCCTCAGGAAACTGGTGATGATTAGATGACTTCTTGTTGACAGGGACAATATGTGTGTGTATATACACTTGTGTCACACTTACATCACATAGAACAGCACCTGACACTTAGAAAGTGCCATAAGATTATCTTTGTTACTATTATTATTAAACATTTATTAACTACATACTGAGTTATTCTTTGGGTTGGAAAATGACTTGACTATGCCTTCATAGCTCAATACTTTTTGCATATACTTTTTTATAGGTTTGGATGAAAGTAAAACTAACTTAGATCTTGCCCCATGTCTGCTTTTCTTTATGTTTTATTGAAAAAAGTAAGTGCATTAGTTATCACAAGAAGTATAGTTGTCATGTATTTGCAGATATCTGAAACTTAAGCACTTACTCCTCAGCTCTGAATTGCAGGTAAACAATAGTACCTATATTATTGGCTGCTTCAGTTATTTATTGCTGTGTAACAGACCAAAAGCTTAGTTGTAAAACAACTGTTTTTCTCAGGAGTTTTTGGGTGAACTGGGCTGTTTTGCTGATGTTGTCTGGACTTACTCATGCAGGTGCAGTTAGCTGGCAATTTAGGTGGGGCTAGTGGGCTAAAATGGATACCCATACATCTCTGGTTGGGTCTCTCTCCCCACACGGTCTCTCATTCAGTAGTTTAGCTGAGGCTTCCTTACAGAACCAAGAGGGTGAGAGTGGAAACTTTAAGATTTCATAAGGCTAGACTTGGAAGTCTCACAACATCAGTTCTCAAGTACTAGTCAAAGTAAGTCACAAGACCAGCCCAGATTAAGGGGAGAGGAAGTGAGTTTACCTCTTTATGGAAGGAGTGGCCAAATTACACTGCAAAGGTACATGGTCAGAGGGAGGCACAATTCATTGGAGGCCATTACTGTAACAGTCTACCCCATTGGATTATTGTGAAGATTAAATGAAATAATGTGCTTGATAACTGATAGCCATTGCTTTCTGAATAAAGGCTTGGCCTTGCCTGCAGCTATATATCTGGTCCTATCTGAGCAAGAATGTGTCAGGATATTTATTCTCATAACAAAACAGTTCCTCCAGCTACATGCTTTATGATAGAAACACTCTTGAAACATATCAGTAATTTCTGGGTTTATATTGGGAGCTGAGTGACAAAGGGTTCCATATTAAGGAATGATGGAAAAAAATGTTTCTAGAATATTGTTACTGTGTGTTCCTAGCAATAAACAGGATATCTAAAACAGTAGTTTTCAATAAATATATATATATTTATTTATTGACTTGAGAGAGATAGAGATTGATTTATTATTCCACTTATGTATGCATTCATTGGTTGATTCTTATATGTGCTCTGACTGAGGGTTGAACCTGCAACTTCCATGTTTTGGGATTATGCTCTAATCATCTGAGCTACCTGGCCAGGGCCAATAAATATTGATTCAGTAAATTCTACGAAGGTTTAGAGCTTAAATTTGAATCCAAGTTTGTCTACTTTAAAAAGCACATTTTTAACCTATACTGCTTTTCTTGCCAAAACTTCAATTAAAAATGTTTTCTCATAACTATGAATTAACACGGCAGTGTCAGTTGATAGTTTTGATAATTGATAGTGATAATTGGCTATATGAAAAGCATTTTTGCAAATTTGTACACTGCTTTTGTACATATATGTATTGTGTTTGTTTGTTTTGTCATACAAAGCTTTAGAAGAGGAGGAGCTCCTTGAGAGGGAACATTTGAATAGATGGCTGTTATGATAGCCTTGTCTTATTCACTTAGCTAAAATCTACTTGGTTTTTCAAAACTCAATTCATATGTTGTTTTTTCCTAAAGCCTTCTCTGAACAACCACCAGTATACACTCATACCCATCCACACACAGGACCTGGTTAGTTGCTTTTCTTATGCCCCATACATATACTTTTTACCTTTGTCATAAAGAGGTATGGATGATAGGTATCTGTTGAGTTAATCCTATAAAATAGAACCTTTTTTTAAAAAAAGATTTTATTTATTTATTTTTAGAGAGGGAAGGGAGGGAGAAAGAGAGAGAGAAGAAACATCAATGTGCGGTTGCTGGGGGCCATGGCCTGCAACCCAGGCTTGTACCCTGACTGGGAATCGAACCTGCGACACTTTGGTTCGCAGCCCTCGCTCAATCCACTGAGCTACACCAGCCAGGGCAAAATAGAACCTTTTATGTTTTTCTTTTCTTTTCAGTTCTGGATTATGGAGGGTACAGAGGAAGATACTGGATCTTTGGAGTCTAAATATTTCATTTTAGCCCTGGCTGAATAGCTCAGTTGGTTAGCTTGTTGTCCTGATATGCTGAGGTTTTGGGTTTGATTCCCAGTCAGGGCACTTACAAGAATCAACCAAGGAATGCATAATAAGTGGAATAGCAATTCAGCGTTTCTTCTTCCTTCTCTTTCCTCTCTAAAAAATTAGTGAATTAAAAAAATATTTAAACATTTTATTTTATAAGCAGTTATCTTGGAGAAAGGAAAGTAACGGCAGGTGTTTTAGCTGCCTTTGATTATTAGAAAAGCTGTTTGGAAGAAAATAAATTCCTCTGCCTTAAAGAGGTAGACTTTGGATTAGAATGGAATAAAACTTAAACAATAGAGGATACACACAGGCACACACACACACACACACACACACACCTCAGAGAATAGATTGCATGACCTTAAAGGCCCCTTCTAACTCAGATTCTCTAGTTTTTTGTTATTCCTGCACCCAGCAGTTTTAGTGGATCCCATCTCAAGAGTGAAGTTCCCTAACATCTAGTGTTCACTCTGCACCAAAAGCAACTTTACTTACTTTTTTCATAAGCCTTAAAAAGTAATATTTTTTATATTATATATGAGAAAACTGAAGTGCAGAAGTGAAATACCTTGCTCCAAGGTCACATAGCTAGTGGTGAAGCCAGAATACAACTTGCTTGGCTCATAGCCCTTAAGTCCAAACATATTTACCTTTTGGTCCTATATTGTTTTCCATACTGGAAAATTGCAGTCCAAACTGGAATACATTTCAGATAGTGATTTTTTTCTTTTTTGGTGCTTAGAATGCCTGTCTTTCCCACATTTTTTCCCACTTAACACAAAGTTGAAATCTTTAGAATGCTTAAAGATAAATCTCATTAGGAAATTATTTCTCTGTCTTAAAAAATTATGTTAACACCTGTTTTTAAGATTTTTGTCTTTTAATTTTTGGCAACTTCATTATGAGGTCATAATAAAGGTCTATGTGGGTATATTTTTACTTATTTATGTCAGTTACCTTTGCTGTGAAGCAAACCTCTGCAAAACTTGCTGGCTTGCAACAACAATCATTTCCTTAGTTCATAATTCTGTTGGTTGCCAGTTTGGGCTGGACCCAGCTGATGTTTCTTCTCTGTTCCACATGGTCTTGGTTCCATATGGGCTCCCACATGTGCCTGTAGTCAGCTGCAGGTCAGGTAGGCATCTCCGCTTCTGTGTGTTGGCTGGGGCAGTGAAGGTGACTGAGCTACATATTTCATTATTCAGTAGGTTAGCTTGACCTTGTTCATGTGGCAACAGTAGGGTTCCAAGAGATAAAAACATATATAAGGCCTCCTGAGGTTCAGTTTCAGAACAGGCACTTCACTTCTATTGCAGTCTATTGGTCAAAACGAGCCCAGATCAAAGAGTGGGGAATAAACCACCTCTTGTTGTGGAACTACGAAGTCACATTCACATTGCTAAGGGACATAGAGACAATAAAAGAATTGTGGCCTCTTTATGTAAATACTCTACCACATTATCCTGGTTGAGTTTCATTTTATTTCTTGAATCAATAGGTTGGCTTTTTTCATTGTTCTTAGAAGTTTTCAGCTATATCTCTTTATTTTTTTTAACTTATGTTTTATTGATTATGCTATGACAGTTGTCCTGATGTTTTCTCCTTTTGCTCTCCTTCAACCAGGACCCCCTACTCCCTCAGGCAATCCCCCCCACCATTGTTCATGTCCATGGGTCATGTGTGTAAGTTCTTTGGTTATTCCCTTTCCTATACTGTACTTTACATCCCCATGACTATTCTGTAACTGCCTATTTGTACTTCTTAATCCCCGCACCTCTCACCCATTCCACTCCCCCATCTCTTTATCTTTATCCTTTGGCATTTTAATTAGATGCGTCTTGGGGTGGGCTTTTTATATCCATCTTGTTTGGGATTCTTTGCTTCCTGGACTTCCATGGTTTTTTCCTTCACCAAATTAGGAAAGTTTTTTTTTCATTGTTTTCAGATAGAGTTCCAATTTCTTGCTCTTTCTCTTCTCCTTCTGGTACCCCTATGAAGCGAATGTTGGATTGCTTAAAGTTGTCCCACTGGCTGCTTATATGATCCTCATTTTTTTATTCTTTTTTCTTCTTATTATGCTGATTGGTTGTTTTTTGCTTCCTTATCTCCCCAATCATTGATTTGATTCTTGGCTTCATCCACTCTACTATTGTTTTCCTATAAATTGTTCTTTATTTCAGTTAGTGTGTCTTTAATTTCTGACTGGATTTTTTTATGCTGGTGAAGTCCTCACTAAGTTCCTTGAGCATCCTTATAAACAGTGTTTTAAACTCTGCATCTAATGGGTTGCTTATCTCCATTTCATTTAGCTGTTTTTCTGGATTTGTGATCTGTCCTTTCATTTGGGCCATGTTTCTTATTGTATTCATTTGCCAGCCTCCCTGTGTTTGTTTCTATGTATTAGGTGCAGGTGCTTTGACTCCGTGTCTTGGTAGCGTGGCCTAATGTAGTAAGTGCCCTGTAGGGTCCAGTGGCACAGCCTCCCCATCACCAAAGCTGGGTACTTGAGGTGCACACTTTGTGTGGGCTGAGTACACCCTCTTCCTGTCATTGATCCTTGATTGCTATTGGCAGATCAGTGGGAGGGATTTACCCAGGCCAGTCAGCTGCAAGGATTGACTGACCACTGACTACCAACCTCCACCTTCCATGGAGGATCATCTGTGCAGGGCCAGAGTGGTGGTGCTCCAATATGGTCGTAGCTTTCCACTGGGTGCACTGGCCCTGGGGTTTCCCAGGTGCTGCAGGCCAAGATCAGCTGCCACCTGTGTTTTGCCTGGGGCCACCCTGCCTGAGTTATAAAGGAATCTGAGGTGGCTGCTACTTGTGCTGGGCTTGGGGATTTCCAAGCAAAGCCAAGCTGTGAATCTAGGCTGCTAGTTCTGGTCCCAGGGCTCACTGAAGCCAGCTTTGGCTTGTTTGTTGGTAGGATTTAGGAAGTTACAAAGCTTCAGACCAGCCATTCACATAGAAAAGCAACGCTGGTAGGCCCATAAGTTCAGTGGGGCAGAGTCTCTGATGATCTCCAAGGCTGGTCAAACTGTGTTAGCCAGGTTGACCGAACCTTAGATATGACACGAGTCTGCTAGCTCTGTGGGGAGAGGGCCCAGAAAAGGGACAGTGGCCTCTGCTCGCCTTGATGCCACATACCTCAGCCTCTCCCTGAACAACACTGGTACCCCTCAAGCCACCTCTCCCATGCTAGGGCCCAGAGGGAGTGAGTCTGAGTAGGCGAGTCCTGTGTGTGGGGTCTTTAAGAGGAACTGCTTGGGGCTCTAGCAATTTCTTCTACTGACTCAGTTTTTGCAGCCAGAAGTTGTGAGGACTTATCTTCCTGGCACTGGAACCCTGGGCTGGAAGGCCTGGTGTGGGGCTGGGACTCCTGGCTCTGGAGATATCCCTCCTGAATTTTTATCCACCACATGTGGATGTGGGACCAGCCTGTTTTGCCTCTGGGCCCCTCCTACCAGTCTGGATGGATGTAGTTTCTTTAATTCTGTAGTTGTCACACTTCCATTTAACTTGATTTGTGTTAGTTCTGAGCGATGGTTCTATTTTAGTTGTAATTTTGTTGTGGTTGTGCAAAGAGGTGAGCAATGTCTGCCTACACTGCCAGCTTGACTGGATGTCTCCAGCTATATCTCTTTAAATGTTGCCTCTTTTCTATTCCATTTTCTCCTCTAGGACTCTACTGAAACCCCTGTTATGTTCTCTTACTGTGACCTCTGTGTCTGTTACTCTGTCTTCTAAACTTACCATTTTAATCCTTTATTCTGGATAAGTTCTTCTGATCTGCTTTCTAGCTTATCAGCTCTTCAGATGTGCCATTAAGCACTCCATTGAGCCCTAGCTGGTGTAGCTCAGTGGATTAAGTACTGGCCTGCAAACCAAAGGGTCACCGGTTCACTTCCCAGTCAGGGCACATGCCTGGGTTGTGGGCCAGGCCCCCAGTAGGGGGCACACAAGAGGCAACCACACATTGATATTGCACTCCCTCTCCTTCTCCTTCCTTTCCCCTCTTTCTAAAAATAAAATCTTGGGAAAAAAAAAAAACTCCATTGAGGTGTTAAGTTTAGTTATAGTACATTTGTAGTTTTATAGGTTTTGGTGGTTCTTTTTTCAAATGACACTTTAAAAAAAGATTTTGTTTATTTATTTTTAGATTAGTTGCCTCTCGCATGCTCCCCACCGGGGGATCTGACACACAACCCAGGCATGTGCCCCTACTGGGAACTGAACTGGTGATCCTTTGGTTCACAGCTCTTATTCAATCCACTGAGCTACACCAGCCAGGGCTCAAATGACACTTTTTATGACTCCTAGTTTCTTGCTGAAATTTAAACCTTGCCTTTATCTCCATATACATGATTGTATTATGGTCTCTCCAATACTCCAGTGTCTGGAGTCTCTTGTTACTGGCTGTTGTTTTTGTTGATCTTAGCTCATATTGTCATGTGTAATCTTTGTTGAGCAAATTATCTAAAAATGTATTTTTAGGAACAGTAGGAGGCCTAGGATGTGACCTTTCAGAGAGGATTTTCATTTCTTTCTGCCAGGCACCTGAGGGTGCTAGCAGTCTAGGACTTAGACTTCAGAATTTTTTGCTTTACCTTGGTGATCCTTGGAATAGATTTTGTAACCTTACTTCCAAAGTGCTAGTGTTTTATCCTTTGGCAGGCAAAGAACTGAAATCCCTGTTCTTCCAGCTCTATTAGTATGCTAGAAATTGCAACTTGCTTCTTAGTTTTTCTAACAGATGGCAGAATGTCCCAAAGCAGAACCCACCCACTCCTCCACCAAAAATGACTCTACCTCTCAGCTGTCTTTCCAGAGTCAGCAAATATTTTAAGGCAGAAGCTGTTACTCATCTCTTTATGTTCTTGTTCTCACCTGTTTCCTCTTTCTGTTAGGACTTTATGCTTTTTTTGTATCTATCTATCTATCTATCATCTATCTATTTAAGGTAGGGTTGGTCTAATCATCTAGTTCACCATTACTGTAAATGAAAGTTCTATTATACATGCCCAGTTCACTCATTTTGGTCCTACATAGTGACTGGGGTACATTTTCATTTGTATGTTTTATTTACCTCCAGATTCCTTTCAAGTGCTAAGAAACCATGAATTGACTTACTGTACTTTAGCTCAGATACATATACATAATAAATGCTCAAAAAACATTTGTTTTTTAATTTTCTTTTTTAAAATATATTCTATTGATTATGCTATTACACTTGTCCCATTTTCCCCCCTCTATTCCCCTCCACATCCTCTCCCACCCACATTCCCCTCCTTTAGTTCATGTCTGTGTGTCATAAGTTCTTTAGCTTCTACATTTCCCATAGTATTCTTGCCTCCCCCTGTCTATTTTCTACCTACCGTCTATGCTACTTATTCTCTGTACCTTTTCCCCCTCTCTCTTCCTCCCACTCCCCTGTTGCTAACTCTCCATGTGACCTCCATTTCTGTGGTTCTGTTCCTGTCCTACTTGTTTGCTTAGGTTGTGTTTGTTTTTGGTTTTGGTGTGGTTGTTAATAATTGTGAGTTTGCTATCATTTTACTATACATGTCTTTTATCTTTTTCTTAGATAATTCCCTTTAACATTTTATATAATAAGGGCTTGGTGATGATGAACTCCTTTAACTTGACCTTATTTGGGAAGCACTTTCTACCCTTCCATTCTAAATGAAAGCTTTGCTGGATAGAGCAGTCTTGGATGTAGGTCCTTGCCTTTCATGACTTCAAATACTTCTTTCCAGCCCCTTCTTGCCTTCAAGGTTTCTTTTGAGAAATGAGCTGACAGTCTGATGGGAACTCCTTTGTAGGTTACTGTCTTCTTATCTCTTGCTGATTCTAGGATTCTCTCCTTCATTTTGATCTTGGCTAATGTAATTATGATGTGCCTTGGTGTGTTCCTCCTTGGGTCCAACTTCTTTGGACTCTTTGAGCTTCCTGAACTTCCTGGAAGTCTATTTCCTTTGCTAGATTAGGGAAGTTCTCCTTTATTATTTGTTCAAATAATGTTTCCACTTCTTGCTCTTCCTCTTCCCGTTCTGGTACCCCTATAATTTGGATGTTGGAATGTTTAAAGATGTCCTAGAGGTTCCTAAGCCACTCCTTATTTTTTTGAATTCTTGTTTCTTCATCCTTTTCTGTTTGGTTGGTTGTTTCTTCCTTCTGGTCCACTCCATTGATTTGAGTCCCAGTTTTCTTCCCATCACTATTGGTTCCCTATGTATTTTCCTTCTGTTCACTTAGTGTAACCTTCATTTTTTCATCTAATTTGTGACCAAATTCAACCAATTCTGTGAGCATCCTGATCACCAGTGCTTTGAACTGTGCATTTGATAGGTTGGCTGTCACTTCGTCACTTAGTTGTATTTTCTCTGGAGCTTTGATCTGTTCTTCCACTTGGGCCATTTTTTTTTGTCTTGTCGCACCTGTTACATAGTGAAAGGGCGGAGCCTTTGGTGTTCACCAAGGTGGGGCAACCCAGTTGCTGGGTTATGCTGCTGTATGTGGGGGTAGGGTCTGAGAGGGAACAATGGTACTTGCTTGGCTCAGGGCTGGCTTTCAGTCATTTCCCCCACTACCGATAAGAAAATTGGGCCCTTCTGGTGCCGATTCCCTTGTAGGTTGGTTAGGGTATGTTCTAGGACCCTGTAGGTCTCTCCAACGAACTCTCCTGTGAAGCTGGGAGCCTCTCCCGGCACCTCAACCCCCACAGGTGTTTTCAATCAGTGTTTTGAGGCTTTATTTCCCCCTCGCTGGAGCCCTGGGTTGTATGGTCTGTCTTGCTCCCCAGTTTTGCCTGGTTTATCTGTGCAAGAATGTGGGACCACCAGGTCAGCCAGCTGCCTTGTGCACCTTGCCCTGCTTCACAATTGCCACCTTGCTTGGTCTGCCTGTTGCCACCCCAAGCCTGGGGTCTGCCAGCCTCCACCTGTGCACCCAGGGTCCGCCTGCTGCGGACTTGGGTGCCCAGGGTTTGTCAGATGCTGCCTTGGGTGCCCAGTGCCACCACTTTTTTTGCCACCACTCCTCTCCACCCACCCGCCCGACTCTCCCCCTCCTACTGGTCTGGATCAATGTGTCTATTTTAACTCCTTGGTTGCCGGGCTTCCATACAGTTCAATTTTCTGTGAGTTCTGGTTGTTATTTTGTTTCTAAATTGTTGTCCTTATTTTGGTTGTGTGAGGAGTCACAATGGTACCTACGGCTCCATCTTGGTCGGAAGTCAACAAACATTTGTTGATAAATGGATAGGACAGGTGCAAGGTACCTTAATTAATGAAATTTATTTTTCTCCATAATATTTTTTAAGGAAAAAATATTTGGAACTTGCCATGTTCTTAATGTCAATTGCTTTCCCATCTTTTCCACTGAGTACATACTGAGTGTTTAATAAAAAGCTATTATTATTTTTCTTAAAATCTTCTCTGACTAATCTAACCCATTTTGGTTTTATTCGCTTTTGAATTAAAATATTGCCTCCTTACTTATATTTCTTACACTATTCAGTTTTATTGTAACTTCTGTTTTTGTTTTATTGTAATTTAATACTTGACATATTTGATTTTTTCTTTTATTTTTATTAAGAGCTATAAGATCTTAAAAGACTAAGGTTATTTAAAATTTTTGATGTCATACACAGAATCTCATATAGCATCTTCAAAAGGCTAGGTGCTCAATTAGCATTTTTGGGTAACTTTTTATAGCAATATTAAATGGCTATTTAAATCTCTTATGTAAAATCGGTTTATTAGTCATTCCTTATTTTTATTGTGAAAAAGTAAGTTCTGGTCTTACATACTAGAATTTACATAGAGAAGGAGCAAGGCTCCTGTACCCCAGCTCTGTACCTTAATCTATAAAAGTCAAGAGTTTGAGTAGGCAATTTCTAAGACCCTGGCAAATTATATAATTTGTTGATATAAAGCTTTTTATCACTTTATTTTTAATTTTTATTTTTTAAATTTCACTGGAGTATATACCTACTGATTCCTTGGGTGGGGGGTGATGGAGAGAGAGAGAGAGAATGAGAAAGAGAGAGAAGGGGAAGAGGGAGAGGGAGAAACATGGATGTGAGAGAGCAACATGATCCTACCATGACACACCGCAACCCAACCATGTGCCCAACTTCCCCCCATTTCATGCCCAGGAGAATGCTTCAACCAACTGAACTGTCCTGCTAGGGTCACTTTTGAAATTTATTTTGGTGTATTCGTATTACACATTAGTTGCTTTATGAGTTATGAAACTGTGTGTTAAAACTTACGTTAATCATCAAATTTCACTAAGTGAGGCATTGTCATCTTTGAATATAATATTATTAGTACAAAATAATCTATGAGGATGTAAGAATAAGAGTTCAGCCATAAGTTCTGATTTAATTGAATATGAAAAATAAGCAAATCAGCCCTGGCTTTTGTGGCTCAGTGGATTGAGCACCGGCCTGCAAACCAAAGGGTTGCTGGATCAGCTCCCAGTCAGGGCACATGCCTGGGTTGCCGGCCAGGTCCCCAGTAGGGGACACATGAGAGGCAACCACAAATTGACGTTTCCCTCTCTTTCTCCCTCCCTTTACTTCTCTCTTAAATATAAATAAACAAAATCTTCAAATTAAAGAAAAAATTAGCCAGTCAAAAAAAATAAATAATTGATTATATTAATTTAAAGTGTGCCCAGGGCAGTAAAGTAAGGGTATAAATATAGATATGGAGAATATTGTGTGTGTGTGTGTTTAGAGAATGAGATGGATAACTGAATTTTATGCCTCAAATGTAGTAATTTTTTTAAAGATTTTATTTATTTATTTTTAGAGAGGGAAGGGAGGGAGAAAGAGAGAGAGACACACACACACACATCAATGTGCGGTTGCTAGGGGTCATGGCCTGCAACCCAGGCATGTACCCTGACTGGGAATCGAACCTGTGACACTTTGGTTCGCAGCCTGCGCTCAATCCACTGAGCTACGCCAGCCAGGGAAATGTAGTAATTTTTAAAGTAACAGTTCTTATTTTAAAATTTAACAGTATTTCCTTGCTTTCTTAGAATAGTTCATATGTTTTGGAGTTTGCTATCTTTTCTGTCAGTATACCTGCTATCTTACAAAGTCAGTTTTATTCATTGTAGTTTTGAAAAATCATATAGTCAAGGTTGTAACACTATTGTGTGAACTGAGAATCAGTAAATGATGAATGATAGCTTGAGGATATGCCCTACAAAATACAAGTCATAAACTTGAATGAGTTTGAACCCTATTTATGAATTTTTATTTCTTAACTATTCTGGATGACATTCTGAATAATTGCAATGCTATTAGGTTTGTAAAATGCATTAACTAATGGTTTTATTAAGTATTATGATTAAGACAAATGAAGTAAAAATAGTAGTCATGTACTTACCATTTAATTGAATAATTACCAACAAATAAAATGAAATAAAGCAATGAAATGTTACCAATACTGTTGAATATTTGGGTGCTTATGATGTGTCAAGTACTGTTCCAAGCTTTGTAGATATAGCAGTGATCAAAACAAAGAACAGTTTTTGCCCTTATGGAATTTTTATTGTAGGAAGGAATTTGCCATTGCTTAATAGTTATGTTGTTTCTGTTTTTAGCATTTCCTCCATCCTTTTAAGAATGCTAATTTTTCCTCAGAAAACTAAAAATGGATCTGCCTTTTGACCCAGCAATTCCACTGCTGGCACTATATTCTAAGAAACCTGAAACACCAATCCAAAAGAACCTTTGCACCTCAACGTTCATAGCAGCACAATTTACAATAGCTCAGTGCTGGAAACAACCTAGGTGTCCATCAGTAAATGATGGATCAAAAAAGTATGGTACATTTTATACAATGGAATTCTATGCAGCAGAAAGAAAGAAGGAGCTCCTACCCTTTGCAACAGCATGGATGGAGCTGGAAAGCATTATGCTAAGTGAAATAAGCCAGGCAGTGAAAGACAAATACCATATGATCTCACCTTTAACAGGAACCTAAACAACAAAATAAAGAAACAAGCAAAATATAGTCAAAGACACTGAAATAGACGATAGGCTGACAGTGACCAAAGGGGAGAGAAGAGGGAATTTCAGGGGAGAATGGAAAGGGTTTACAGGAACAAGTATAAAGGACACATGGGCAAAATCTCGGGAGGGTAGGCTGGAATGGAAATAAAAGGCAGAAAACTGTACTTGAACAATGACTTAAATAAAATTTAAAAAAAGAATGCTAATTTGAATCTTATATGGTCATGAATATTAGGCAGAATAGTTATTAGAACTGAATGCAAGTAAAGAATTAATAGGCACTAATGACAGCATAAATGGTGTTCTATGAGTGTATTTGGCTTGGTGGAGTTTATTTTGTACACTAAGACATTCAATTTCTAATATTGAATTTCATTGCCTAGTTGACATTATTCTTTTGTTTAGACCCTTAGATTTATTAGGTCCACAAGAGGAAGGGGTTCTGGGTCTCCTTGAATAATGTTCTTGTGTGTCTGTGTAATATATAATTGAAGAAAATAATGGCTTATCTTTTAAGGCATTTGAAAAGAAATTGACTTTTTAGTTTAAATTCAAAACTACAGCTTTCAAGCAAAAGTGGCATTTTGGGTCTAGGAACTTATACATTTATCTTTTCTCATGATGGGCTTGAAAACTTTTTAAAAGTATGGTATATGGTAAAACAAACTAGAAGAACTGGAATCTTAGAATCATAGATTGGCTTTTTAGTTTTAATTCAAAACAAACTCTCAAGCAAAAGTGGCATCTTAGATCTAGTAACTTATTAGATTCTTGTCATGGACTCAAATTTAAAAAGAAAAAAAAATCTGTGGTATACTATAAAGAAAAACAAAATGAGAGCACTGTGAAAGATGCCAGAGTAAATAGAAATGAATAAACATCAAAGTTAACATTAGAATATATAGTGGCCTCTGAACATTATTTTTATTTGTTATTGTTTTAGGTATCGTCAGATCCTGGAAAAAGCCATTCAGTTATCTGGGGCAGAACAGCTAGAAGCTTTGAAAGCTTTTGTGGAAGCAAGTAAGTGGAATGAAAATTCTGTGTTTGCTTTGTGTTAGTGAATAGGACTATAAAGCTTGCTTAAGCCTTGTTTTATATCAAATCATCATTATAAGTGCATGAGATTAAATTTATATACAGGGTGAGACACAAGGAGGTTTAGTTTTGAGTATCCAAAACATAGTTTGTTCTTTTATTATTATTTATGACTATTATTTTCCATACAAACAACTGTAAACCTACTTTTGCCTCACACTACATTGAAATTGATGAATTAAATTCTACATTTAGAATTTAAACTATTTACAACTTGATTTTTGTCATGAATTGTCTTCAGAGTTACATTCCCAATTAAGATTTTCTATAGTTGCCAGTAATAGTAACTGATGGGGAACAATATAGAATAATGACAAAAATAGTCTGAATTTAAATCCCAGTCTGCTATTTTATTAGCTATGCCATCTTGGTAAGGTATTTAACCTCTTTTTGCCTCCTTTACTTATCTATAAAGTGAGGAGATGATACATACCCTATAAAATTGTTGGGAGATTAAATGAGTTATTATACATTTTAAAGTACTCAGAATTAGTACCTGGCATATAATAAGTGCTATATAAGTGTGAACTGTTATTATTGCTAAGATCATTCCTTTTGAATAGGAACTAGAAATATCCATTCTTTAAGACACTGTTCCCCGCTCCCTGACTTCAGTTATCTAGAAAATTACTCAAAATCCAGGCTGGGACTTCTGGCCAAGATGGAGGCGTTGGTAGATACACTGTGCCTCCTCTCACGACCAAAAGAGGGAGAACAAAAAATTTAAAAACAAAAAACAAACAGAACTGATAGAAAATCGAACTGTATGGAAATCTGACAACCAAGGTGTTAAATAAGAAACATTCATCTAGACCAGTAGGAGGGGCAGAGACAGTAGGAGGGGCAGAGATGGGTAGCCTGGTGGAGAGGACTTGCAGCAAGGCTGTGGCTGGAGGACTGGGCATTCCCACATTCAGGTGCAGGTAAACAGGGAGGAACTATTGGGGAGTGAGATAGACCTCGGAACCCAGGGCTCCAGTGCAGGGAAATAAAGCCTCAAAGCCTCTGACTGAAAACACCTGTGGGAGTTGAGGTGGTAGCAGGTGAAACTCCCATCCTCACAGGAGAGTCTGTTGGAGAGACCCACAGGGTCCTAGAATATACAGAAGCCAACCCACCTGGGAATCAGCACCAGAAGGGCCCAATTTGATTGTGGGTGGCAGGGGAAGTGACTGAAAACCGGCAGAGAGCAGAGTAAGTGGCATGGTTCCTCTCAGACCCCTCTCTTGCATTACAGCATCACAACGCAGCGAAGTGGGTTGCCCTGACCTGGTGAACACCTAAGGCTCCTCCCCTAACTATGTGACAGGTGTCCGGAGACCCTGCCCCCCCGCCCCAAAGTGGCCCAAATGGAAGAACAGATCAGAGCTCCAGAAAAAATACAACTAGTTAATGAAAAGATAGCCAACCTATCAAATGCACAGTTTAAAACACTGGTAATCAGGCCGCTCACAGAATTGGTTGAATATGGTCACAAATTAGAGGAAAAAATGAAGGCTATGAAAAATGAAATAAAGGAAAATGTACAGGGAACCAACAGTGACGGGAAGGAAACTGACCTCAAATCAACAGTTTGGAGCAGAAGGAAGAAATAAACATCCAACCAGAACAGAATGAAGAAATAATTTTTAAAAATGAGGAGAGGCTTAGGAACCTCCAGGACATCTTTAAACATTCCAACATCCGAATCATAGGGTTGCCAGAAAGAGAAGAGGAAAAGCAAGAAATGGAAAACTTATTTGAAAAAAATAATGAAGGAGAACTTCCCCATTCTGGCAAAGGAAATAGACTTCCAGGAAGTCCAGGGAGCCCAGAGAGTCCCAAAGAAGTTGGACCCAAGGAGGAACACACCAAGACACATCATAATTACATTACCCAATATTAAAGATAAGGAGAGAATCTTGAAAGCAGCAAGAGAAAAGGAGAGAATTACTTATAAAGACATTCCCATTAGACCATCAGCTGATTTCTCAAAAGAAACCTTGCAGGCAAGAAGAGGTTGGAAAGAAGTATTCATAGTTATGAAAGGCAAGGACCTACATCCAAGATTACTCTATCCAGCAAAGGTTTCCTTTAGAATGGAAGGGCAGATGAAGTGCTTCCCAGATAAGGTCAAGTTAAAGGAGTTCATCCTTACCACGCCCTTATTATATGAAATTATTAAAGGGAATTGATGCAGGCCCACAGTGTCTGTGTTATTATGGATGAAATGAGACATTCACACGGACTACTGAGTCTGGTGGAGGAAAAGGGAAGGGACAGCATGGCTTTTCTTTCAAGGGGAGCAACAGCCGCCACCTCCATCATGATAGGCCTTTATTTCTATTTCCCCACACATTACATTATGGTCCTCATTTACTTTGCACAGATTCGCTTTAGGTGGTTACCTTTTACAGAAGACAAAGGATCCAATGCTGCTAATCACAGCACAGAAGAGGGATATTTGCAAATGAAATGGCGGAAGTAGTTGAACCAGTTACACTCGTCCTTGGAAAGTTTAGCATGGGTTTTTAGGAAGTTGCTTTGCAGTAAATGTTTGCTGCCTCATTTTAGGGTGAGGGAGTTTTAGTAAAAAGCAAGGCTCAAAGCGGCCTAGGCACATTGCAGGCCTGATTCCCCATAGGAGAACCCGTCTGTGTGTGTGGGTCCAGTGGGAGTTGGGCCCACATCATGCAGAGTGGCCTCCCACAGGGAATTATCTAAGAAAAAGAAGATCAAAACTATGAATGGTAAAATGACAGCAAACTCACAGCTATTAACAACTGAACAACAAAAAAAACTAAACAAAACAAAAACAAACTAAGCATACTACTAGAACAGAATCAGAATCACAGAAATGGAGATCACTTCAGGATTTTCAACGGGGGAGTGAGGGTGAGAGAGGAGGAAAAAGGTTCAGGGAATAAGAATAAATGGTAGGTAGAAAATAGACAGGGGGAGGTTAAGAATAGTATAGGAAATGTAGAAGCTGAAGAACTTATATGTACAACCCATGAATATGAACTAAAGTGGGGGAGAGTATGTGCAAGACGGAGGGGAATAAAGGTGGCGAAATGGGACAACTGTAATAGCATAATCAATAAAATATATTTAAAAAAAAAGAGAGAAATCTTCAAGGGAAAAAAATCCAGGCTGGATTGGATACTGAATTAACAACATCAAAGATAGAAGGGGGGAAAAAAAAAGAACAAAAAAGTAGTATCAATGATACTTGATAGAACTTTATAGTATGCTTTTCACATCCATCCCACACATTCTTTTTAATAATTGTGTGACTACATAGTATTGATAATAGATATTCTTGTATAATGTAAAATGAATCTCAAGATTTTCTCAAGGACATTCAGTTAGTGAGTGGCAGAGCCCTGACTGGACACTAACTTTTCTGACTTATAGTCTTTATTTATAATACTTATATTTCCCTGAGAAGTGCTAGTTTATGTAGTCATTTCTTTCTAACACTTATTTGTCCAATGGACCATACAGTGAAACTGTTTTCTAGGTCACAGCCAGTATTTAAAAAAGAATTCCAATGAATATAAACTGATTATTTATAAGGCCTGTAAGTTACTGCCTCAAAAAATTGGGACTTGCAATGTGAGAAGAACTGGCTTCAGAAAAAGTGTTAAGACTGGCTTTATTGAGAATATTGCACTGAAGTAGCAAAAGAATGGTGCTTTTTGTAAACTTTGACTTTTATGTAAACTTTGAATCCAAAGAACCATTAACAAAAACATTCTTCTGTTAAAATCATTTATGTCAACTGAACAGTTATTGAATCATCATTGTGTTTTCATAGTAACTGCTAATTTAAGACAGTTTAAGCATGGTTCACAAGCATGATGCATTTAAAAAATGTAATAATAGTATTAATAATAACAGTTGTTGAGTGCTACGTTCCAGGTACTGTTCAAAGTGCTTTATGTGCACCGCGTTTAAATTTCACAACAATCTTGTCCACATTTTACAGATGAGGAAAAAGAAGCATGGGAAAGTTTCTTGTCTGAGGGTGTACAATCGGGAATGGTGGAAGCAGTGTGGCTCCGGAACTTACTTTCTTAATCATGTATAATAATAACCTCATAAATGTTTATAAATAATGTCATAAAATATGCCAGTACATCTAGTACTTACTTAATTTCATTTTTGTTGCTTTTATTGGAAAGTGTAAGTGGTAGTAACTGTCACTACTTGCTTTATTTAAATTTCATGAAATTATTTCACTGTTTTCTTCTTTAAACTCCTTTCTGTAGCTAGATGAGATATAAGGACATAAATAAAAATACGAGTGTTTCTGTGCCTTTACTTTGTATAAAAATAAAGAAGAGAAAGGAATAATATAAATTCTCAACTGTTAAAACTTTTTTTTTGCCAACTATTTCAATTTCTTAGAAAAGTTATAGTAGTTTTGCTACTTTGGTGTTTCTTATGTAATCAAGTAATTAGGTATAAGGAAAACTTATTCTGTAATATGAGATGATAGGTATGTGAAAATCCAGGAATAATGCATTATAGGTTGCACTAATATATATTGTTTTTAGTGTTAATTTTAGGTAAAGATTGTATAATAAAAAATTTATAAATTATTCATTTTTTTATCTTATTTTTTTGATAAGTGGTAAATGAGAATGTCAGCCTCGTGATCTCTCGACAGTTGCTGACGGATTTTTGCACACATCTTCCCAACTTGCCTGATAGCACAGCCAAAGAAATCTATCATTTCACCTTGGAAAAGATCCAGCCCAGAGTCATTTCATTTGAAGAGCAGGTAAAAATCTGGAGCAGTGATTTTTTAACTTGAGATAGCAACAATTATTTTGAGCGATACTAAATTTTTATTCATTTTTTAGAAGATTGTATTTATTTTTAAAAAGGGGAAGGGAGGGAGAGAGGGATAGAAATATCAATGTGTGGCTGCCACTTGAACGCCCTCTACTGGGGACCTGGCCCACAACTCAGGCATGCATCCTGACTGGGAATCAAACCAGTGACACTTTGGTTTGCAGTCTGGTGCTCAATCCACTGAGCCATACCAGCCAGGGAGAGAGATACTAAATTTTTAAAGGAAATAATCATTTAATTTTATTTTGTCAAAACTGTTAAACAGCATTTTACAATATATAACAAAATAAATATTAGAGTATAACTCCAACTGATGTTTGCTCATTAGTTACAGTTTGATTTCATATATCAAAATTACTTTATAGACAATTTTTAAAAATCAGTTAAATTGTTAATAATGCTGATAACAGGAAAACTCTAGCATTATCTATTCAGTAACATAAAAGCAAAACTTAATAAACTAAGTTATTGCCATAATCCACATTGTAACAGTGTGTTACTTCAGTTTACTCTTTTGCTATTCTGTTACAAAATTCATAGAAAAATTTGGGTGGTCTAGATAAATTTTTACTATTTATACTTGCTAGCTTGATATGTTGAATTAGAGCATTGTTGCAATAGATAAACTTATTTACTTATTTTATATAATTAATTAACTGATGTCAGTTGATATAACATTTATACCTACTATTTCAGGTTGCTTCTATAAGACAGCATCTTGCATCTATATATGAGAAAGAAGAAGATTGGAGAAATGCTGCCCAAGTGTTGGTGGGAATTCCTTTGGAAACAGGACAAAAGTATAGTAAATAGTGGATATTGGATGGATATGTATATCTCTCTCTATATATCTATATATAGGTATAAATACATATGCATATATATGTATAGGTACACATATCTATATACTTGTACATATATATAGATATATACACACAACACATACAAAGGATATGTATAATTGTTTGCTTTTGTTTTTTTCTTACATTCTAGTGTTGGAAACAGATGATGAACAATTTAAGAAATAAAGTTGGCAATATGTTAGAAGGTGATAAGGGCTATGGAGAAAAACAAGGGGCAAAGTGGGGGACAGGTTTATCATTGAATAGGGTGATGGAGTGGTAGGGTGATACTGATACCACCTTCTCAGACTTTTGAAGGAGGTAAGGGAATGGCTATGAGCTCTCTGAGGGAACAGTACTTATAGGTCCTCTTAGAGAAGATGGCTGCTGCAAGGGCTCTAAAATGGGAGCATGCTTGGAGTGTTTTAAGAACAACAGGGAGCCTACTGGTATGGCTCAGCGGGCCTATGAAGCAAGGGGTTGCAGTTTTGATTCCCAGTCAGGGCACATGCCTGGGTTGCAGGCCAGGTCCCCAGTGGGGGCTACAAGAGACAGTCACACATTGATGTTTCTCTCCCTCTCTCCCTTCCTTCCCCTCTAAAAATAAATAAATAAAATCTTAAAAAAGAAGAAGAACATGGAGACCATTATGGGTGGAATGGAATGAACAAAGGAGAGAGCAGTGGAGGATGAGATCAGAGTACTAGAGACCAGATTATGTGAGGTCTTGTAAGTCAGTGTAAGGCCTTTAGATTTTCTTTAAGTAAAATGAGGTGGAGCCATTGGAACTTTTTTTTTTTACAGAAGACTGACATCATCTGACTTATATTTTTAAGACTTACTCTGATGACTGAGTTGAAAATAAACTACAGGCATGCAATGACAGAAATAGGACCATTAGTTAGGAGGCCTTACACACTACTGCAGATGAAATGGAGATTTTGAGAAATTTTGGATTCTGAATGTTTTTAAGGTAGAGATAAGGATTTCCTGATGGCTGGATAATGGAGTGTAAGAAAAAGAACCAAGATTAGTCCTAATTTTTGGTCTAAACAACTGGAAAAATGGAGTTGCCATCTATTGAGTGATGAAGAATAGGTTTTGAGGGAAGATCAAGAGTTTTGTTTCATACATGTGATAACTAAGTGGAAATATATATAGTAGGGAGTTGAAATATATTAGTCTGGAGTTGAGAAAAGTCTGGACTAGAGATACGCATTGGGAGTTTCTGATATATAGGTGGAATTTAAAGCTGTTAGATTGGATGAGATCTCTAAGGTAGGGAATATAGACAGAGAAGAGGACTGAGTAATGTGTAGTTCTCTTCTCTATTTAAATTAATCCCATTTACCAGGACTTTTGCTGGTAAATAAGATTGATTTTTCTGTGAGGATTAATCTTGAATTATGTGGTTTTTTTTTTTGATTATGTAGAGTCTTCAGTTATGCATTTCCTGCATAAAATATGAGCAGTGTGATAAAGAAGAAATGAAAACCACTTATAATCTCACCACCCAGAGATAATTGCTATTATTTTAATATATGTGTGAAGAGCTATATTTTAATTGTTTTACTCAGTTTTTCACTTTGCAAAAAATATGTGATGACTGTTATCACATAGTAATTATTATAATAACTATATAGTATTCTATCATCTTTACATACCACAACTCAATTGATTACCATAAATATAATTGGTGATTTCCATTTTTTCCTATTACAGATACTTACGGATATTTATTCATTTTACAAATGAATATCTTTGTATATACATATATGTGTACATCCATGATTATTTTCTTGGGATTTGAGATTTATTTTCTAGAGGTAAAACACAGGGTAGGGCAAAAGGAAGTTTAAAGTTGTTTGTATGGAAAAATAATACAATAATTAAATAAAGACACAAAAATAAACTCTGTATTTCACATGCTCACAACTGTAAACCTACTTTTGTCCCACCTGTATAGTGAGTAAAGAGTACCCACTATAAAGGAGTACAATTTAAAGGAGTCAAAGGATGGTTAGAGAACACATTGCCATTTTTTCCCCAGTATGGTTGTACTTCCTTATCATCTCATCAGTTATATATATAAATATCCCTGAACTGGGCAATTTTTCTTGTAAGATCATTGACTTGTGAGATTACCTGAAAATTAGAAGATAAAATGTAACATGAACAATGATGATAAAAATAATAAAAATTCTATAAAACTTAGTTTGTATATATTTCTTAGTTTTTGTATATGATGCATTAAAGAGTTTTTTATTTCATTATATTAACACAATATATATGGAAGAGATAACTTTTTTTTACCACCCCTAATAATTTCTTGATAAAATAATTAGTTATTCTTTCTTTTTCTGTTTTATCCTAGACAGTACAATGTGGATTATAAACTGGAGACATACCTGAAGATTGCGAGGCTATATCTAGAGGATGATGATCCAGTCCAGGCAGAGGCTTACATAAATCGAGCTTCATTGCTTCAGAATGAATCAACCAATGAACAGTTACAGATACATTACAAGGCAAGCAGCTAAACTGATTTGGAATTAATTTTGTATTAGAGAATCCTGCTATACTAAGATGCTCCAGAACATCATAAATTCTATTATATATTAGAAATTCTCTTTATTTTTTGCTTTTGCTTTTTAATTCCCCCCACCAATTGAAACCTTTTCCCTTCTATAGGTATGCTATGCACGTGTTCTTGATTACAGAAGAAAATTTATTGAAGCTGCACAAAGGTACAACGAGCTCTCTTACAAGACAATAGTGCATGAAAGTGAAAGACTAGAGGCCTTAAAACATGCTTTGCACTGTACCATCTTAGCGTCAGCAGGTAAAAATGTCATTATGCTTTAATGAACAATTTGCTTAATTTTTTAGGCTTATTACTACTAGAGGATTTAGCAAGGGGATGTCTTATTAATGCAGTTATGGGATATTTAGTTTAGACATTTAAACAGAAACAGCAATAAAATGGATTACCAACTTAAAACTTTTTATAATTATGCTCTATTACCCACAAGTATTAGGAATAATTAGGAGATAATGTCACATTTAGTTCTCCTAAAATATCACTGAAAAAAATAGATACCAAATTAAGTGAAAATTACACAGAGGGGTTAAAAATTAAAATCTAGAGGTAGCTGATAGATAATTAATGTATTGGTTCAGGGATTTTTAAAAAGATTTTAGAGAGAGAGATATCAATTTTGTTGTTCCACTTATTTATGCATTTATTTTTTCTTGTATGTGCCCTGACTAGGGAATCAAACCTGCAATCTTGGCGTATTAGGACAATCCTCTAACCAACTGAGCTACCTAGCCAGGGCCGAGATTTATTTTTAATCTTCAAACCTCAGTTTTAGGCTTGGCATTTATCCTCTTTTTCAATAAATGTCAATAATGAACTGTTCTTTTTTTTTTTTTTAATTATAGCATGTAAATCACTCAACTTACAAAGCAGAAAGGGCATTGAGAATAATGCTGATAATTCTAAGCCAT
The DNA here is from genome assembly GCF_004126475.2 of Phyllostomus discolor. Lineage (NCBI taxonomy): Eukaryota > Metazoa > Chordata > Mammalia > Chiroptera > Phyllostomidae > Phyllostomus > Phyllostomus discolor. The sequence continues at coordinate 105,486,171 of NC_040903.2, read as the reverse complement.
GACTTTTCTAAATCATTTTAGAATGTTTATTCTTGAATTATGTTTAGTTGAGAACCTAATAACATGGTCAGACTATACATTTTTTTTATGAAGCAGTAATCATATTTTTGTTACTGAAAAGGCAGTATATAGAATGGTACTGCATCTTGTTCCAAACAACAATTACCAGTTTCTTATATTTCCTTCTATGTAAAAGTGATATACACATTTTTGCAGCTTGCTTGTTTATGTACTTATATTGTTGTAGTGGTGTTTCTATATCAATACATATAATTCATTCTTTTTGATTTTCCATTGTTCAGTTTTTTGTGATTTAGTCAGTTACAAACAGTGCTATCAGTTACAGACAGTGCTATAATGATTGTGCACATATATGAGTAAATATATAGGTTAATTCTTGAGTTTGATAGAAATTCTATGTTGCCCTTTAATTTATACTCCAAACAACAATGTCCACGTGTACCTGATTCCTCACACATGTATTGCTAAATATATTTATCCTTGCTAATCTGGTAGATGAAAGATTGTATTTCATCCTAATTTTAATTTGTATTTCATTTACCTTGAATGTTTTTGAGTATTATTTCATGTTAAAAAATCATTGTTGATGAACATTTTTTTAGTGAATTAACTGTTTATGCCCATTAGTAATTTTTTTTGAGTTTTTGTCCTTTTCTTGGTGACTTATAAAAGCTCTTCATTTAGTCCTGACCAGCTTGGCTCAGTGAGTTGGGCATCATCCCACAAAGCAAAAAGTCACCGGTTCAATTCCCCATCAGTGCACATGCCTGGATTGTGGGCAAGGACCTTGGTTGAGGGCATGCGAGAGGCAATCGAGAAATGCTCTCCCACTCTTTCTCCCTCCCTCCCTTCCCTTCTCTCTGAAAATAAATAAATAAAATCTAAAAAAAACCCTCTTCATTTATGTAAGAAATTTAAGTTTTTCTTCCCAATTTATTGTCCCCTTTTTTGACTTTGTAAATGGAATTTTTGTCTTGCAGAAACTTTAAATTTTTATATAGTTAACTATATTAATCTTTTTTTATGGTCTCTGGGTTTTGTTGACTTGCTTGGAAAAATCTTTCGTATTCTGAAATTGACATATTTTATATTTCCACATGTTTTCTTTTAGTACTTTAGGTTCTCAAATCATCTGGTCTCAGGACCCTTTTTACACTTGAGCACTTTTGTTTATGTAGGTGATATCTGTTGATTACTGTATTAAAAATTGAAATGAGAAATTTAAAGTATTTTATTAATTAAAAGTAGTAATAATAGATCTATTGTATATAAACATAAATAGCATATTTTAATAAATAACCACATTTGCCAGAACAAAAAATGTTAGGAGAATGGAATTGTTTTAATTTTAAAAAATCTTTTCAATGTTCAGTTTAAAAGACAAAACTGAATTCTTAAAGGAACTTTTGTTCTCAACCTATTTGTCATATGTTGTTTTAGTGGAAGTAAATGAAAGAAATCCAGCCTGGGGCATGTAGTTGGAAAAAATAGGCATATTTAATTGCTTTTTCAGATAATTGTGGATATTATTCTTTGATACTATATTAACTAGACATGTAGTATAGTTTCTTGCAGGTTAGTTGTAGTGTGGCATCTGAAACCATAACACTGAACACTGCATTCTGTTAGGATCAAGTCTTGGTCTGTCTTGCCTGTTTTTTTTTAAAGATTTTATTTATTTATTTGTAGAGAGGGGGGAGAGAGGGAAAGAGGGAGAGAAACATTCATGTGAGAGAGAAACAGGCACCCCAACCAGTACTGAACCCAGAACCCAGGCATGTGCCCTGATAGGGAATCGAGCTGTCAACCTTTCACTTTGCAGGAGGATGCCCAACCAACTGAGCCATACCACTCAGGGTCTGTCTTGCACTTTGAATGTATATTTTACACATTTTGTACCATTATATATTGGTTGTTTGGAAAATAGTGGTTTACTGAGTTACTCAGAGCTTCCAAATATTGATATACTTACTTTGTTATACAATATTAAAATATTTAAATATATTACCACTGATCTCATCAGAAAAACCTTTAATTATTGGAAAGCTCTCAAGCTCATGGTGGCAGATTGAAGTTTTGAAAAATTCCTATTGTTTTGCTGAAAACTTGAATATTATCAGGGACAACAAATATTGTTGATAATAGAGACAGGCCCACTTTGTTCATTTTTAAGAATATGTTTTCCAAATACCCACATCTGAAAAGCTGTAACTTGTCAGTCATTAATTTATGTAAATGGTGTTCCATGAAAAAAAGGACTAGTTCAGCTTGCAGTGTTTCCTGGGGACAACCATTGCACTTCCTTTTGCAGCAGAACTGCTTTATGTGCATTTTCCATTTCGTCACACAAATATTAAAAAGACGTGTTTTCAACTATCAAGATTTAATAAAAATAAATTTTTACTGCTGTAAGGACACTTTAAAGTGAAACTATATTTCTGTTTTGACTGTTGAGTGTGACACAATATATTTTTGGCACCCATGTCACTGCCCTGATTGGTGCTGTGGTGCTAGTAGTTTTAGCTAGCCACCATTGCCTTTGTACCAGCAGTGCAGGTGTCAAAGTAGTGAAAAAACTCAAAGGGTGTCTTTGTGTTACAAAGAAAGTGTTAATCTCACTGATCCCTTGAAAGGTCTTAAGGACCCCCTTTGAGAATTGCCACTAAATTTAGGGTTTCATTTTTTTATCTTCATCCTTCCTCCTAGTCACTGCCTCCAGCTCTTGTCCCTTAAAGAGTAATCACTAGTATAGATTAGTTTTGTCTAGTTCTTACTTAAATTTATCTATAAATCCTGATTCATTTGGATTTGTTTTAGTGTAAGGGATGAGATAGGGAAATTAACTTTTTTTCTTAAAAGGCTAGTTGTTTGAACTAGCATCCTTTATTGAACAGTCCACCCCCCCCCCCCATTGATTTGAAGCACATTATAGTAGATTTCTGGACATAGTATTGTTTCTTTAATTAGCCTCTCTGTTTATGAACATACTGGTACTCTGTTCTTTGAATTAAATATAGCTTCATAACATGTTTTGTTATCTAGTAGACATACTCCCCCTTTATTACTTTTTCCATTTTTTCTGAATTTTTGTCATGTTCATTTTCTCTCTCACACAAATTTTTGATACATCATTTTAAAGTTACTTGTGAGTCATTATGACCTCCCTTCCTTATATATTATCATGCATCTCCTAAGAATAAGAACATTTTTTAATATAACTGTAATAGTATTACTTTCCCTAAAAAAATTAGTGGCGATTCCACTGTAGAATTTACCATTTGGTCTATCACTGTCCGAGTTGTCTCAGGAATATCTTTTACACCTGCCTTTTTTCTGCTAAACAAAGAACAAATTCACATGTGGTATTTGCTGATTGTCTTTTTACTCTTCAGATTTTTTTAGTCTAGAATAGATTCCTCACCCTCAACACAAGTTTACTGAGATACAATATAGTTAACATACAACACTGTATAGTTTTCTCACTTAAAAAAAAAGTACTGATTTTTTGAAGTTGTGTGGAATGTTCTTCATTCTAGATTTGTTTGATATATATTGTTTATTCATTCCTTAATCCCAATTACTTTCTCTAAAGTGTAAGTTAGCCGAAGCCTTGATTAGATTCCAGTTACATTTTTTTTTTTCTAGCAGGCATGCCTCACAGTGATGCTGTGTCCTTGAGCAGTTGCCTCACATCAGAGAGCACATAATGTCAGGTTGTGCCACTGTGAGTGATGCTAAATTTGGTCATCTGGTTAAAGTAAAAGCTCCATTTTAAAAGTACTTTGTCCTCTTTGTATTTCATAATTTCTGGGGTGCTTCTTTGACACTACGAAAATTCTGTTTCCTAGCTTCCTTTCACCCTGAAAGCCTCTTGTCATGTTTTTTCCTAGCAACCAGCCACATCCCCCAACCTCCAAGCATAATCATCAGTATGTATGTTGTACCTGCTTCTTATATTTACATAAATGAAATCTTATAATATACTGATAATATGCTTGTCTTGTTTCCTTTGCTTAGCTTTATTAAATTTATCCATATTGTTACATATAGGTATAGTTTCTTCATTTTCATTGTGTGAATATGCCACAATTTATCCTATTGTCTTTGGATAAGATCCTATTGTCTTTGTCTGATTGGCTGTTAGGAACAGTACTGCTATGAACATTTTTGTATATTTGACTTTGTTTTTTATTTATTTAGTGTGTTACTTAATTACCGTCCTTTTTGATGCTCAAAATTGTCCCAAATATGACTAAATAATGTCTTTTTGACATGGCCCCATTAATCTTGGAATACTTGTCTGCATTGCAGCATAAAAAGACGCTTTAGGCTTATCTTGTATTCTTCCTGCCTCGGACTTGAAATCAGCTATTTTTCAAGGATCCCTAGTTTCTTTTAATGGGGATACCAAGATCAAGGTGCTAGATATGCTCATTGCCACTGGGTGTTAGGCCCTTTCAGAATACAGAGCTAAAAATATATTTAAAGAGAAAATTTGTTCATTGTACTCTTTCAATTTTTAATGTCATCAGTTGTCATGTAATTTTTCACCATTTAAAGATCCTTGTGCCCTGGATGGGTAGTTCAGTTGGTTAGTGTGTGATCCCAATATGCCAAGGTTACAGGTTTGATCCCTAATCAGGGTATAAGAAGCAACCAGTGAATGCATCAGTAAGTGGAACAACAAAGTCATTGTTTCTCTCCCTCTCTCTCTATCTCTATCTCTATCTCTCTCCCCCTCCCTCTCTCTCTAAAATTAGTAAATTTAAAAAGTCAATAAAAGTTTTAAAAAAATGGAGATCCTTGAAAATCTAAATTGAACCTATGAATGTTAAGTTTCCCATTAGAGAAATATTTGTTCATCTTGTATAAATTATTTTATTCCTACCAAAGAAATGCATGTTCATTGTAGAAATACAAATAAGTGAGAAGAAAATAACAATTAGCTATAATTTGAACCACTTGTAGGATTTTGGTGTATATCCTATTCTTCACAAATGAATATACCATTGTTTCTCATTATTACCTGTTTGTGAATTTGCCTACTTGCTAAAATTTATTTGTCACCCCAGAGTCAACACGTGCTTTTGTAGTCATTTGCAAATATGTGCAGAGAAGGAAAAGATTTGAATCATCCCAATGTATGTTTTCAGCTGGAGTTGAATAAGACAGTGCTCTCTGCCTTCTTGGTTTCACTTTCGTACTGTAAAGTTCCTTTTTGTGGGCTGTTAGTAGTGTATTTTTCACATTTTTGTGCTTTTCTATGGTGATTTTGATGCTTAAAGTGGCCCCTAAGTATAGTGCTGAAGTACTCTCTTGTGTTCTGAAGAAAAGAAAGTGTATGATGTGCCTGATAGAGAAAATGCATGTATTAGGTAAGTGTCAGTCAGGTATGAGTAACATAAAACAAGGCTGCACAATGATTAGCTGACAAACATGTGACCAGAGGCTCAGAGGGACCTAACCCTCTATTTCCTATAGGAACAGCAGTTGAGTATTCACTAATTTAGTGTTGGCCTCAACTTTATAAAACTGCCACAAATAATGAAACTTGTTTATTTTAGTAGGCAAAATGGGGTCATAAGAAAGATTGTTTTTCATTGATAAAATAAATAGTGAGAATATTTGATGTTCATTTTCATTTGTTTTCCTTAGGACAACAGCGTTCTCGAATGCTAGCTACTCTCTTTAAGGATGAAAGGTGCCAGCAACTTGCTGCTTATGGGATCCTAGAGAAAATGTACCTGGATAGGATCATCAGAGGAAATCAACTTCAGGAATTTGCTGCCATGCTGATGCCTCACCAGAAAGCAACTACAGCTGATGGTAATGATCATGTCTTAGAAGTATGTGGTAGTGAATATTTAGGTACATGCTAGTGGAAAGTGTGTTAAATTTTAAGCATCTTGATATCTTTCTGTAACATTTTAACTTAACACTTTTTTAAAAAAGAATATTGACTGAAGATGAGTATCATACACAGATAGGGGTTTGACGTATAAAAATAGCCCTATTGGAAAGCATTTTGTGGAATTATGCATTTTTGGGAAACTGTAAGGGAAGTAGAGTTATAGACTAGGCTTATTGTGCCTGGTTTTTAAAAAAACTCAAACCATTTGCTAAGTACCTAAATTAATCTTAAACATTAGTTTGCTTAATAATTATCCGGTCTAATTTTAGATATATAGCAAAATTTGGCACAGTAGCTTGGCTAAGGTTATTCAGGGTAAAATTGTTTCCAATAAGAACAGAACTTGTTGTCATGTTTCCTCACTAAGGGATGTATTTGCTTAAGTTAGACCGTGTTTGCCAGGAAAGAAACTTTTAATAGATGCTTGTTCATAATAACATCAGTTATTTTATAGGTTTTAAAGTAGCTTATAACAATAACACATGATAAAAATATAGACATAGACCATCAGAAATGTGGAAAAGATTAAAATAAACATTCAGATCTGTTAGATTCACTGCTTTGGATTTACTTTCATCCTAATGAAGAGAATTTATCTGTAAAGAGTCATTTTTGTAGGATTTGGCTAAAAGGTGTGCACTTCACCCAGTCTTACTTCCCTGAGTTAAACCAGATTGGTGAAGAGATTCCATTGACCTTCTGTTGAATTTCTTTCATTTAATTTTACTTTAAGAAGGAAACCAGTCGGAGCACTTAATATCTTGCTCCCTGGCATATGTCATCATTTTGGCTCAAATAAACTTTTTTTAAAGATTTTATTTATTTATTTTTAGAGAGGGAAGGGAGGGAGGAAGAGAGGGAGAGAAACATCAACATGAGAAACATTGATTGGTTGACTCTCATATGTGCCACACCAGGGACTGAACCCACAACCCAGGCATGTGCCCTGACTGGGAATTGAACCGGTGACCTTTCACTTTGCAAAACGATGCCCAACTAATAAGTCCCACCAGTCAGGGCAGGAAACCATTTGATTTCTATGTGGCTAAAGGAGATATTTTTTTCTATAGGCTATTCTTTATGCAATCCTGAGGAAAAGTTCCTTTGTTAAGATTAGTTGTAATTCTCCTGAGCAGTTGGATGTTTGTCTTATTTAAAGACACTGTGAGTTGATAAACTGTTTGATATTCTTAATTTGGTTGGCTGCTAGAAAGCTTAAAATTAACTTGTTCTCCTGTAAATACTATGTGTTTTGATTGTTGCTACTCTTGTTTTTCTTTTTTAAATTTAAATTTCTTGTTTTTTAAATTATTAAATTTATTGGGGTGACATTGGTTAATAAGATTAGCTAAGTTTCAAGTGTACAATATTATAATACATCATTGGTATATTGCAGTGTGTGCTCATCACCTCTTTTTTACTTTTAAATGCTCTTCTGTGCATTCTTTTAGGCAGCTTTAAGTTCCTTTTGCAAGAAGATGTCTGACAAAAAAGTTAAAAGCTAGATAAATAAGAAAAAGTTTCCATAATTGATATAAGTGAGCTTCCAATTTGACTTTGAGCTTTCCAGCTATGAAAAGAAAAAAAAAGATGTAATTAATTACATAATTTTTTTCTAAAAAGAGGGATACTCACTAGATTCTGAGAATGAAAATGATTCTCAAATTTGTCACATAGGATTATAGAAATAGGGCAGAGGTTTTTCCTTTTTCATTTTAGATCCTGTTGTTTTTCTTGTTTATTTTTATTTTTCTTGGATATTTTTATTTACCATCATTACAACTCTAGGCTAGCAATCTTTTTTTTTTTTACATTCATTATTTTGTATTGGTTTAGGTTAGCAATCTTGAGACATAGTATATTCCCAGAGTTGTAGAACATTACTACTCATCTACTTTCTGCTCAATAGACTTGCCTATTTTGGATATTTAACATAAATGGAATCATATATATGAGGGAGGGCCCCCCCCCCAAAAAATGGAATCTATTTATAAAAAATTTTGTATTTATTCTTACATGTTTAAACTTAAGGCAGCTTCAAAGTACTCTCAATCTGATGTAATATACCTATTGAGATTTTTTCCCACTGCTCAAAACAGTTTTTGAACTTGCCGATTTCAATGACCTTTTACTGCTTCTGTTGTTTTTTGTTTCACCTCTTCCACATGGGCAAAACATTTCCCTTCGAGGACCTTTCTCATCCGGGGAAACAAAAGGAAGTAAAATGAAGTTGTTCTGGCGGAGATTGTGTGAAGGGGGGGGGCATGGGAGTCATGCTGTTTTTAGTCAAAAACTGCTGAACACTCAACTCAGCACATGGTGTGGGCAGGTGAGTTTGTAAATCCTCCATCATGAAATGGGCAAATGTGTTGAAAGAGTCTTCAAAAAAAATTCACTGAAGCTGAACGCAGCCTCTCACAACAATGCCAGTTGGTACACTGATACAGATGTATTACCACAACATTCACTTAGCAGGGGAAGCCTGTACTACAAGGGGCCCCGCTCCAGAAGATAATTCCATTTTTTTGGGTCCCTCCTCATATGCATGACCTTTTGTGACTGAATTCTTTTATTTAGCATGATGTTTTTAAGGCTTATCTGTTGTAGCATGCATCAGTACTTCATTCCCTTTTATTGCCAAGTAGTATTCTATTATATGAATATACTGCATTTTATTTCTTTATCAGTTGATAGATATTTAGGTTATTTTTTACTGTTTGGCTACTAATAATGCTGCTATGAACATTCATATAAAAGTCTTTGTATGGCCATAAGTTTTTAATTTTTCTGAGTATATACTTAGGAGTAGAGTTAGGGGTCATGGTGACTCTGTTTAGTCTTTTGAGGAGCTGCCAGACTGTTTACCAAAGTGGCTGTTCCATTTTACATTACTGCCATTAGTGTCTGCAGGTTTCAGTTTTTTGTATTCTCTCCCACACTTGTTATTATCTGTGTTTTTGAATTACCCATCCTGCTGGGTATGAAGTAGTATTGATTTGCATTTCCTTGAGGGCTAATGTTGTTGAGCACCTTTTTGTGTATCTTTAGAGAAATGTCTATTCAGATCATTTGTCTTTTGTCCTTTTATTACTGAATTGTAAGACTTCTTTATATATTCTAGATCTGATCCTTATCAGTTAAATGATTTGCAATTCTCTCATTTTCTGTTCTTTCTTTTTTGATGGTGTCTTTTGAAACACAAAAGTTTTAAATTTTGTTGAAGTCTAACTTATCTGTTTTTTTTTTCTTCTATTGCTTGTGCTTTCAGTGTTGTACCTAAGAAACCATTGCCTAATCCAAGGACATGAAGATTCTGTTTTCTTCTATAAGTTTTCCAGTTGTAACTCTTACATTAGGTCTTTGATTCATTTTGAGTTAATTTTTATATATGGTGTAAGATAAGGTCTCATTTTATATGGATATCCAGTTTATTGGGGCAACATTTTTGAAAAGACTATTACTTTCCCATTGAATTGTCTTAGCATACTTGTTGACAATCAGTTGTTGCTAAATGTGAGAGTTTATTCTGGATTCTAAATTCTGTTCCACTGTTCTGTATGCCTGTGCTCATGCCAGAACCACAATGTCTTGGATGCTATATCTTTGTAGTAAGTTTTAAAATCGAGAAGTGTGTCTTCCAACTTTGTTCTTTTTGAAGATTGTTTTTGCTCCTCTTGATCTCTTGAATTTCCATGTGTATTTTAAGATTGGCATGCCAATTTTTGCAGAGATGCCTGCTGGATTTTTGATAGGGATTACATTGACTCTGTAGAACAATTTGGGGAGTATTACTATCTTAACAATATCAAATCTTTCATGTTTTCCCATACATTTAGGTCATTATATTTGAAAGTTGCTAAGAGAATAGATTTTAAAAGTTCACATCATAAGAAAAGATTTTGTAACTAGGTAAGGTGATGAATCTTACCAAAAATTATTATGGTAATCATTTTGCAACATATACATATATTAACTCATTATGTTACATACCTTAAACTAACACTGTGTTATATATCAGTTAAATCTCAATAAAACTGTAAAGAAAGAAAAAAGAATTGGGTGAATCCAGCAGTGTAACACCTTCAGGATGGGGCCTTAGGTCCAGAACTTCATCAGGCCCTGTATTACCTCATTTAAGGGAAGATGCTATACATGAACGGTTAGCTTGTTCCTACATTCTGCACATTTTTCACATTTGCTTTAGAATAAGGTGCTCTTGGAGTCCCCAAAAGAATAGAGATATTTCTGTTGAGTGATATGTATTGACTTTATTAAGCTTATAGAACAGGTTGCATGATTGTTTTTGCTGCTATTTGCTAATAAGAGTTAGCTTATAGCAAGAAAAGTTATAAATCTGCTAGCTAGCCTAAGGTAGCAGACCTTCAAACCCAAAAGGTTAAATTCACTCAGCTGGTTAGTAATTACTTGCCAATCACTCATTTTCCAAATATGTTATTTATATTTAATTGCATATTATTCAAGCCGTATTAAATAAGGCACTTGAGTTATGTTTAATGTTTTGATAGGCCCTGGCTGGTGTAGCTCTGTGGATTGAGTGCCAACCTGTGAACCGAAGGGTCTCTGGCTTGATTCCCAGTCAGGGCACATGCCTGGGTTTTGGGCTGAGTCCCTAGTTGGGGGGCGTGCAAGAGGCAGACAATTGATGTACTCTCACACATGGATGTTCCTCTTCCTCTCTTTCTCTCGCCCTTCTCTTCTCTCTAAAAATAAATAAATCTTAAAAAAATTAAGTTTTGATCGGAATAAAGACAATGATTATGATTTATTACCTGCTTAGAAATTTTCAGAAAAAGGGATGCATTTTTTAAGAGTATAAAACTAATTTCAAACTTATGACTGTCTTATTTATATTTATTTAAGGTTCTAGCATCTTGGATAGAGCTGTGATTGAGCACAATTTGTTGTCTGCAAGCAAATTATATAATAATATTACCTTTGAAGAACTTGGAGCTCTTTTAGAGATCCCTGCAGCTAAGGTATTTTCTTGTTTCCAGTAAATAAGAGAAGAGACTAAACTGTTGATGTAATGAGAAAATAAAATATATAATTTTTAGATATTGGCAACTGCAACAAAAATACACATAAAAAGCCTCAGAAAAATGGAAATAAATTATTTGAATGTTAAAATAGTGCTGTAGTGGAATTGTCTTTGTTTTTGTTTATATTTTATGATAAAGTGACATAGAATAGAAATCTTAAAAGGTTTCCAGATTATGAATCCCATTTTGTGAGCATATCCTTGCTTAGAGTCTTTAAATTTGATAGTGGTTTCTGATTTCTGACTAACTAAAGATTTTGATAGATGCCTTGTTACTTCTATTTTCTGCTCTTAGATTGGTTAAATATTTCTTCTCTTTGAGAGAATGACTATGGTAATATACCAAGCTACTCTATTGTAACTTCTGTGTTTGATTTAACCTAAAAAGTTGACTGAGTTATTAGAGAATTAATTTCATTCTTTGTAACGATAAGGGTTTAGTTAGCTATGTACAAATCCAGACAAAGTACCAATAGTATTGAGATGGTATTTCAAGTATCACTTATAAAACATTCTCTTAATTTTATAATATTTAAAAATATTTTTTTGTTTATTTACTTTTAGAGAGAGGGGAAGGGAGGGAGAGGGGGAGGGAGAAAGAGAGGGAGAGAAACATCGATTGGTTGCCTCTTACATACCCCTAATTGGGGACCTGGCCCACATCCCGGGCATGTGCCCTGATTGGGAATCAAAACTGCAATCCTTTGGTTCACAGGCCAGCACTCAATCCACTGAGCCACACCAGCCAGGGCAGAAATATTACTTTCTTAAAGAGTTTTTGGGTGATAAATGCTGTGAAAATTGAAATGAAATAAAATGAGAAAAACTAGGATTTTTTTTTTTTGAGGTGAGGATCCCAGTGAGAAAAAAATTGTTAATTTGATTTTAAGCAGAGATAAAAATTGGTAAAAGGGCTAGTTCTTGTTCAAAGTCTCACAAGCAAAATATATGCCAGTTAATTTAAAATAATGATAATGGATTGTTCCCAGAAAGAATTGGGGTGATATAATAGGAAGATTTTTAAGATTTACTCTTGTAATGAATGGCAGATAAATACATTTGTAAGCTGAGTGATGGTTAGCTAAACCAAGAGCTTTCAGTTGTCTTATCAAATGTGAATGTGTTAGAAAAGATAAATAAAGTGTCTGAAAATGAATTTATTTTTTATTTAAACAGGCAGAAAAGATAGCATCGCAAATGATAACAGAGGGACGAATGAATGGATTTATTGATCAGATTGATGGAATAGTTCATTTTGAAAGTAAGTTTTGCTTGTTTCTGTCCTAATGAAATATCAGTGAGGTGTTGTATATTTGTGATTAATATATGTTGAACAATTTCCTTTGACCTAGAATCTTACTATTAGAATAGGCTTATTACCCAAATAATTTAAAATATAGTTTTTGTGAACTTATATTCATAGACCTGTTTTATGCAGCATTTTCTGTGCTACATTTATTGAACACATGCCATGTAGTGGGCATGACAGCTGCATTTCCGATTCAGCAGCTCATTAAACTAATGGAGGTAGGTAAGTAAGTAGATCTCTTTACTTTTTCTCATTTTCTAATACCTCCTCAGCCCATATTCCTACATCATTTACATTGTGGACTTCGCTGTGCCCAGAACCATTCCACTTGAAAAATTTTAATTTGAAATATTCCACTCTGCCAATAACCATTTTCCTCTCTTTCTAGGGGTCCGTCTTAGTTACTTGCCCTTCAGCACTGTTTGACTGGATTGCAGCCTCTCGTCTGTTGACTCTTTTACCTTCTTTCAGTTAGCCCAGCCCTTTTTTATCTTTAATGTTCTTCCTATCCAGCTTGGATTCTGATTGATTATTTCATTATTCTTTTACATATGCTCAAAACACTTGTCTGCCCTGTTCTGGCTGTCCAGCAAAACTTCACCTTGAACGAACCTATTCTTCATCTTTCCCAGGCCTATACTTGAGTAGCTAACTGATGTTGAAGAGTCAGAACACCAGACAAATTGACCACCACTGCCAATTCAAGCTCAAGGGTCTTCAACACTACCTGGGATTCTTGTTACATTTTTTTAGTCTGTTTTTTTTCCTACTCTGCAATGATTATTTCAGATTTCTTAAATCTCTGACGCTTCCCCTTCTATCTCAGCAGATGCCCTTGTTTCATATTTCACAGAAGAAAAAAAGCTGTCAGTGTGAGATTATCTCCTTTATCAGATTTGTAAGATTCATAAATTTATAAATGTTAAATATAAATCTAATTCTGTCTTTTTCTTCCTTCATGTTGTCCTGGAGATGGTTTTTGTTTCCCTCTCCAGCTTTTTTTTTTTTTTTAAGATTTTTATTTATTTATTTTTAGACAGAGGGGAAGGGAGGAAGAAAAAGAGGGAGAGAAACATTAATGTATGGTTGCCTTTTGAGTGCCCCCTACTGGGGACCTGACCCCTAACCTAGGCATGTGCCCTGACTAGGAATCAAACTGGCAACCCTTTGCTTTGCAGGCCAATGCTCAGTCCGCTGAGCTACCCCAGCCAGAGCCCCTTTCTAGTTTTCCACCTGTGTTTTGTTTTGGATTTCTTGTCTGCTGCTGCCATTATCCCTCCTCCCTAAAGAATTTTACAAATAAACATTTTTCGGAACCTGAGCTTGGGAGTTATTTTTTGTTTTCATCCTTTTTCTGTTGGCTTCCTTCCATCAGTTTTTTTTTTTTTCTTTAAGATTTTATTTATTTTTAGAGAGAGAGGAAGGGAGGAAGAGAGGGAAACATCAATGTGTGGTTGCCTCTCATGCTCTCCCTACCAGGGACCTGGCCTGCAATCCAGGCATGTGCCCTGACTGGGAATCAAACCAGCAACCCCCTGGTTCGCAGGTCAGTACTTAGTCCACTGAACCATACCAGCCAGGGCTCTTTCCATCAGTTTTAAACATACTTGGGTTTTAACAAAAATTCTTTTATCTTTTAGGCTCATTTTGACTTTTAAACATGTTAAATAGAGTTGATTATTTACTCCCTTTTGATACCTCCCCTCCACCCCCATCATCTTGATTTTTGTCCTGTCCTTCATCTCGTTCCTCTGATTTCTTTCCTACTTCTCCAGATATTCTTTCTAGTCATCTTTGTAGTAGATTCTATAAGTCCTTTAAATTTAAATATTGAGGCTATTTGGGGCTTGCTTCTCAGCCTTTTCTCCTCACTCTACTAAGTTTCCCTAGTCAGTTTCATCTATTCCCATTGATTCAGTTACCATCTCTATGCAGGCAACACTTGTATATACTTTTCTAGAGTAAATCTCTCTTCTGAGTCCCACATGCAGTGGTTCTAATTGATTTTCAGGCATTTCATACCTGATTGTATCATGGGCAGCTGCCAAAATGAATTCATTCTCTCTCCTTTCTTCCTGCCTCCCACAGCAACCAAACAGCCCACCAGCCGTCTAGAAACCACATCATTCACTTTCTCCAGCATTCCTTCTCCTTCATCTTTCCTCTTCTTTGTTGGCCAGAATCCTTTCAATTTCATCTCCTAGGTGTATCTGGAACCCACAAACTTTCCTTCATTTCTTACTGTCACCAGCTTATTCTGAACCCCCATAACCACTTTTGGGCTTGAGGAATAAAGATATGAGAAAAGATATAGATATGAAGAAAAAGAAGCTCCTAACTTTTTTCCCTCATATCTATAATTGCTCCTTTCTCATGTAGTTGTCCTAGTACAGCCAGAGTGATTATGATCTTTTAAAAATGCAAACAAAAAATTTTTTTAAATTATTAAATTGTTACTCTGTTTCTTGGTACTCGAATGAATGGCTTCCCATTGCTTATAGAACAAAGTTCTATAAAGTTTCCAATACAACCAACCATAAAGGTCTTTTTGTTTTTTTTCCCAGTGTTGTAAATTCTTTCCTATATCAAACATTTTGAAGTATTCACTCCTTTCCCCAGTCTCTCCAACCAGGCACCAAGTGAATAGACAACTTAAGTTAATGTATACCAACTTGTTAGAATATGGAATATTTTTCTAATTTTCTTAGATTTAAAAAAATACAATGATATATATGCTCATTATAACAAATAAAGCATTATAAGAATAAATAAAGGAAGAGTTAATAAAATATTTTTACTTCTACTTACATTCCTCTATCTCAGCTCCCTGACATAACTAATATTAGTCTACAGTCTTGTGTGTCTTTCTACATGCTTATACAGATGAGTAAAAACATATAGAGGTTTTTTTAAGTTGCATCATATTTTAAAGTAAATAATGTTCTGCAAATTATTTTTAAAAGAAAATGTACCTTGGACATATTTTTAAGTCAGTAGATATAAGTCTCATTTATTTGTTTTAATATTTGTATAGTATTTCATAGATTTCAACTATTTATCTGTTGATGGGCATTCACTTGGTTTTCTTGTGCATATCTTTGTATACTGATACACTTAGTTCTATAGAACAGTGTCTAAAAAGTTGTATCCCTTGTTGCATCAAAGGATATATGTATTTTGATTCTTAATAGCTGCTATTTGCTTTCTGGAGTGATGTAGCCATTTACACTTCCACCAATATGAGAGAATGGCATGTTCAATAGCTAGATATTATTCCTCTTTTGTATTTTGCAAATTAGTATATTCTTGTTTTATTGTGCATTTCTTTGGCACTGGTGAAATTTAATATCATTCCATGTATTGGCCATTAGTATTTTCTCTTCTGTGAACTGATGTTACTTTTTCCTGTTTTTTTCCTCCCACACCTCTCCCAAAATCAGTTTGCTGTAGCTTTTGGTTTAATGATAATTTTAACTGGGTTCATTTTATGTGTTACAGATACTTTTCTTGTTCTGTCAGTTGCGTTTCTTTAAGGCAATAACATACCATAAACACATTTAAAAAAATTTTTTGTAGCCAAATATGTCCATTTTTAATTTTATGACTTGAGTTTCCTGTATTGAATAAGAAGGTCTCCTAAACCGTGGGGTAAACTAATATTTTTCTAAAATTCTTCTAATATTTTTCTTTATTGTTTTGTATTTAGAAATTTAATCTGTCTACAGCTCATTTTGTGTATATTTTAAGCTGTGGCCTAGTTTTTTAAAAGATGCATAGCCAATTATGCAAGTATCATTTTTAAAATAAAATACTTTTCTGATTTTTGATATATATGTTAGGTTCTATATAACATATTTGGATCTATTTGTATACTCAGTTTAGTTCTACTTATTTCTAAGACTACGGTAATAAAGTTATAGTAAATTTTACTATTTGTAGAACATCTCTTAACCTCTCACTACTTTTTTTTAATCAAAGTTAAAGTTCACATAACTTAAAATTAATCATTTTAAAGTGAACAATTCAGTTTCACAGCATGCTCACAATGTTGTGTAACCACTGTCTCTACCTAGTTCCAAAACATTTTCATCTCTCCAAAAGGACATCTGCCCGTTTAGCAGTTCCTCCTCGTTCCTCCCTCTCTCCAGCCCATGGCAACCACTAGTCTGTATTCTGTCTCTGTGGATATACCAATTCTGGATATTTCATAAAATAGGAATAATATAATATGTGACCCTTTGGCTTCTGTCATTTAACATGATGTTTCCAAGTTCCATTCATGTTGTAGAATGTAGTCAGTAGTTCATTCCTTTTTAAGCCTGGATAATATTGCATTGTATAGATATACCAAAATTCTGCCACTGTTTTTTATTTTCAAAATTATAATATTGTCCTGCTTAGAAAGTAAAACGAAGAAAAGGAGGATTGTCTTTGCAATCTCTTTAAATTTACATATCAATTGAAAAGGACCAATACAGTGAACTTATTTTTTTAAAGATTTTATTTATTTATGTTTAGAAAGGGGAAGGGGGAGACAGAGAGGGAAAGAAGCATCAAGGTGTGGTTGCCTCTTGAGCACCCCCTACTGGGGACCTGGCTTGCAACCCAGGTATGTGCCCTGACTGGGAATGGAACCGGCAACACTGGTTAACAGGTCGACGCTCAATCCACTGAACCATACCAGTCAGGGCGAGTTATTTTATGTTAAGTTATTTATGTTCTTGATGAGGATTTACAGTTCCTTCATCATTGATTCATGATGAGTTGTTATTTGTTTGCTTTGGGTTTAAATATTAAAATATTTAATTTAGAGAGTCAAGTTGAGACAGCCTGGACTATATAAATAGATTTATTTTCCCCAGTAGATGGCAGTGTCTTACAAGTCATTGGTGATAGCTTCATTGAACCTATCTTATTATTGTGGTTGAGGTTGGTTGGTTGGTTTTATTTTGCTTTCATGAATAATAATTGTGTGTACACATTTTTTATTTTAAATCACTATGTGCCAGTGATTTAGGTAGTTTTCTTAGCTTTTAGTTTATTAGCTTAACTTTATTAGCCAATATTTTTGGAGTAAACTTTTTTAAAAAGTAATATTTCTATATTTATTTTTTAAGATATTTGCTGTGAATGCAAAGGAGTAATTTCAGTTTTTTACATTATTTTTTTTTCTTTAGCACGAGAAGCCCTGCCAACGTGGGACAAACAGATCCAATCGCTTTGTTTCCAAGTGAATAACCTTTTGGAGAAAATTAGTCAGACAGCACCAGAGTGGACAGCACAAGCCATGGAAGCCCAGATGGCTCAGTGACTCCTTGCAGAACTTCTGTGCACACTACACCTTTTTCCATGTGGTACAGATTAATTTCACCATCTCTAAAACATTTGCATATCTATTTCAATCCCTTTGATGCTGGATTCCTCTTAAAGAAGACATTATTAGAGCAGGACATACAAACATTGAAAAATATGTAGTTCCCATATATTCAAGGTCTCTGTGTATCAAGCTAACTCAGATGTTTTGAAAGCTTTTACTTTAAACAGAGTAAGTGAAATATCTGTGGCTAAAAAGTTTGGGATTTGTGATAACTTTGTAGTCATGTAAAACTGAAGTGCTTTGTGCCTCTCCAAATGTGGTTATTCTAATAAATGGAGAAATGAGCCAAATTAAAGTAGTACTTTGTTTTTAATTAATGAGC
Source organism: Phyllostomus discolor (assembly GCF_004126475.2). Classification (NCBI taxonomy): domain Eukaryota; kingdom Metazoa; phylum Chordata; class Mammalia; order Chiroptera; family Phyllostomidae; genus Phyllostomus; species Phyllostomus discolor. The sequence continues at coordinate 105,468,172 of NC_040903.2, read as the reverse complement.
AGTGGTTTTTCTTCCTTTTTCCTTTCAGTTAAGCAGATAATTTTACCTTATGCTAGAAATGCAAAGATAAGCCATTATGCCTTTTCTCCAGGAATTCATAATCACTGAGCCAATAGATAATGAGTGTAATACTTATATATAGTTGTACCAAGTACTGGTGCATTTAGCAGAGAAAGATCAAGGAAGGCTCCTCAGAGAGCATTATTTCAGCCTAAGTTTACAGAGAAATTGGGAAAAGACTTTCAAAAAAGCTTGTGGGCGACTGTCAGTTTCAGCTCCAGCACGTAACAAGCTTGCAAAATTATCACTCTACACAATATGAAGATAGTTGGAGAGACTGAAAGTCAATGGCTTTTATTAGCTACACCACAGAATTGAGGTCACAGAGCAAAGCACTACTCCAAAAACTGGAGAGACAGGCAAATAGAATCACAGTAGCAATTATCTTTCTAGAAATAGAATTTACTTGAGCCAGTAACTGAGGTGAACAGTGAAATGGTAACTGACAGATTACTGGAGGCCTACTGTAGACTAGCTTGACAGTTAAAACCCCAAGTGCCCACTCTTGGAGAAGCCCCTATACTTTCTAGAATTTACTCTCAGAAACCACATAAGTTCTCATGATTAAGATCAGGGATTCCTCTGTATTTTACACAGATCATGGGAGAAGAAAGTAACTCTTTGGAAATACACCCAGATCATTTTCCATGATAAAGGCTATAAGGGAAACTACTTCTTCAGAGCCTTATCTGACCTGGGGAAAAGGTAGTTAGGTAAGTCCAGGCTCCGTTAGCATTTCTGCCTCACATCAAGAGGAGGAAAAGAAGGCTAGGAAACATTTGAAGGTCACAGCCCAGGGACTCAGAACAAATAAAAACAAAAAATCGAGGCATAGCCTTGGCCTGTGTGGCTGATTCAGTTGGTTGGAACTGTTGTCCTGCAACCAAAAGGTTGTGGGTTTAATTGCTGGTCTGGGCTCGTGCAGGAGGCAACCAATCAATGCTGCTCTCTCTCATCAGTGTTTCTCCCTCTCTCTCTAAAAAAGCAATGAAAAACAAGGTCCTCAGCTGAGGATAAAAAAAAAGTAAAAATAGAGGTATAATCATAAGATTATAGAATACTTACCCTGTAGAGCATAGTTAGTGGGTTATGACAGAGCTTCAAGACTTTTTAAGTAAGATTTCCTAGAGAAACAACACAATGAAGAAGAAAAACAAGGGAAATAGAGGATACAGAAGAACGCCACTTACAGCTGTAGCAAAATTAAGTGCAGCATAACTCCTACCCAGGTTAATATGAGACCTTATACTAAAGCCTAAATTACCTCAGTTTCTATTACTTGATACATTATGTCTGGCTTTAATCCAAAAAAATTACAAAGCATGACAGAACAATCTGAAGAGACAGATTAAGCATCAGAATCGGACTCAGCTATGGCACAGATGTTGGAATTATCAGATCAGGGGATTAAAACAACTATTGATCTGCTAAAGGCTGTAATGGAAAAAGTAGACAATATTCAAGAATGGGTGGGTAATATAAGCAGAGAGATGAAAACTAAGAATTAAAAGGTGATGCTACAACTCAAAAATCACCACAACAGAAATGGAGATGCTTTTGAGCAGCCATCATTAGACTGGATATGCCTGAGGAAAGATCAGTGAGTTTGAAGATATGTGAATAGAAACTTCCCGACATCTAAGATAACTTATCTTTGAGATGTCAGGGTAATTTCCTTTTCCAGACCTCTTGAGGGCAAAACTGCAGGTACCAGAGCATAAAAACACCAGAGCACCAGACCACAGAATGCACCATTGTTATCTTGTTCCCTCACCTCACCAGCCACCGGCACCCCACACCATGTCTGTATATTGTTAGACGTTAATAACGATCCTTATCTGCCACTGTAACAGAAGTGCGAGTTTCTCCATTTCCTCTTTTAATTCAGTTCTAGAGATTTCCACACTTTGCTTTCTCCTGCTTCTTTAATCTACCACCAGTGGATTTCATGTACCTACCTTTTGTTTTCTCCTCTGATTCTAAGCATAAAAGGAACTCAGAGCTGCCATTTGCAGGGTGTCCATCCCATGGCCCACAGACCTCATGCGGCCCAGGATGGCTATGAATGTGGCCTAACACGAAAGTTGTACGTTTACTTAAAACCTTTTTTTTTGCTCATCAGTTTTCATTATTGTTTGTGTATTTAATTTGTGGCCCAGGACAACTTTTCTTATTTCAGTGTGGCCCAGAGATGCCAAAAGGTTGGATATCCCTGTGGACATATTCTCATTCTGTTGACATCTTGCTTCTGAGCATGTCCTCAAAAACTTGACTCAAGCTTTTTTTTTTAATTGAATTTATTGGTGTGACATTGGTTCATAAAACCAAAATAAGCTCTTATAAAATTAAAAAAAAGAGAGAAACTTCCCAAACTTAATACAGATAGAAAAAAAAAAAGAAGGAACAGCCCTGGCCATTGTGGCTCAGATGGTAGGAGCACTGTCCCATAGCCAAAGCGTTGTGGGTTTTATTCTGGATGGGTCACATGCCTGGGTTGTGAGTCCGATCCATCATCTAGGCACATACGAGAGGGAACCAAGAGCCCTGGCCAGTGTGGCTCAGTTGGAGGGTCATCCTGTACACCAAACGTTTGAAGGTTGATTTTTGGTTAGGGCACGTATCTATGTGGCAGTTTCAATCCCTGATCGGTGTGCCTACAGGAGGCAACCAATCGATGTTTCTCTCCTGCATTGATGTCTCTCTCTTCCCTCTCCCTCTTACTTTAAAATCAATAAACATATTTAAAGAAAAAGATGGAACAGAATATCCAAGAGATATAGGACAATTATATGAAGTGTAACAACATAGGTATAATGGGAATACCAGAAGGAGAGGGAAAAAACGGAACAGAAGAAATATTTGAAATAGTAAGTGCTGACAGTTTTCCAAAATTAATGATAGATACCAAAATATAGATCTAGGATGCTTGGAAAACACTGTGCATTATACATACCAAAAAATCTACACCTAAGCATATCATATTCAAACTGCAGAAACCAAAGATGAAGAGAAAATCTTAAGCTATGCAGGGTAAAACACCTAACTTACTAAGGGGCATGGATGAGAATTATATTGGATTATTTGGACAGAAACCATGCAAGCAAGAACAGAGTGGAAATACTTAAGATGGTGATAAAAACCCCTCCAATAAAGGATTTTATCCAGCAAAATTATTCTTCAAAAATGAAAGAAATAAAGACTCAACAAAACTGAAGATATTTGTTGCTAGGAGATCTGCCTTGTAAGAAATATTAAAAGAAGTTCTTCAGAGAGAATGAAAATGATATGGGTTAGAAACTCAGGTCTACATGTAGAAAAGAAGAACTGCAGAGTAGAAACAGTGAAGGTAAAATAATTTTTTCTTATTTTTAGATGGCCTAATAAATAACTTTGTTCAAAATAATAACATAACAATTTGGGATAATTATTGCATATGGATAAGTGAAATGAATGACAGCAATGATAGAAAGAAGGACTTGGGAATATTCTGTTGTATGGTGCAGTATAGTGTTATTTAAATGTGTGTGTAGATTGGTTGTAAATGTATATTGCAAACTCTAGGGAAACCACTGTACATTTTATAAAAAGAAATGCAATTGATAAGAGAAGAGAGAAAAATGGAATAATAAAATGCTCAATTAAAAACAGCATCAAAATCCATGAGGCAAAAACTGATAGAACTGCAAGGAGAAATAGATACATTCACTATTATACTTGGATACTTTGTAATCCTTCTATGAGCAATGGACACATCCAGCAGGCAGAAAATTGGTAAGAACATGGTTGAACTCAAGAGCACCATCAATCAACTGGATATAATTGACATCTATAGACTACAATGTACTTCATCTAACAACAGCAGAGAACACATTCTTAAGTTCATATAAAACATTCAACAAGATAGATCACATCCTGGGCTGTAAAACACACCTTAACAAATTAAAAAGAATAGAAATTATACAATGTGTGTTCTCAGACCACAATGAAATTAAACAACAAATCAGTAACAGAAAGATAGCTGGGAAATCCCCAAATACTTGGAGATTAAATAGTTCGCTTCTAAATAATATATAGGTCAAAGAAAAATTTTCAAGAGAATTTTTTAAAAAGATTGAATTAAATGAAAGTGAAAATACAACTTATAAAAATGTATAAGGTGCAGTGGAAGCAGTGCATATACTAGAAAAGAAGAAAGATCTAAAATAAATAATTGAAGCTTCCACTTTAGGAAACTAGGGAAAAAATTATAGCAAAGTTACAGGATATAAGGTTAATATACAAAAGTCAATTATTTCTCATATGTATCAACGAACACTTAGAATTTGAAATTTTAAAAAAGTATGTGCTGAAAGAGAAAATAGGACACATTTTTGAGCATTTTTATTATTTTAATTACAGTTTACTTTCAATATTGTTTTGTTTTGGTACAGTATAGTGGTTAGACAGTTGTATACTTCAGAAAGTGTTCCCCCTATCTAGGAAATTTTGAGTGAAGAAGGGGTAGAATAGGCTAAAGAGGTAAATTGAGGCTATACTTTGAAGGACCAGGGAAATTTGGGGTCTCTTTTTTCAAATGTTCACAATTTAATTTGTGGCAGGCAGTGTACAGCATGGACTGGAGGGACAGTAATGGGAGCTGGATGCCTAGAGGCAGAGAAACCAGTTCAAAGATAATGAGAGTTTGGATTACATCCATGGCAGTGAAGACAAAGAAGCAAGGACAAGTTAATTCATTCAACACATGATTTGAGTACGTATCTACTAGGTGTCAGGCATTATTTTAGTCACGAACAAAATAGATCATCCATTGGGGTTTATTAAGTGGAGTTTGACAGAAATTAGTGTCTGATTAAAGGCCCAGGGGATATCCAGATGGACTTATTCAGTGGGCAGCTAAAGAGATGTTTTGAAGATTAATGGTAAGGGAGAAACTGGAAATACAATCCTTGAATATAGGAGGCCATGGAAGCCATGGCAGTAGATGATGCCAAGAACAGGTGTGAAAGGAGTGGACCTAGGACAGAACCTACATCTTGCAAAGCACCTACATCTATAAGGTAAGTAGTGGAAGGGGCAAAGCACTGCAATTTGTTGAATACTTATTAAATTCCAGGTGTTTTTACATTATATCTCAATAAAATTTTACAATATACTTATACAGTAGATAATTTTGCCTCCTTCTCCCCCAACAAATGATATGGACTCAGAAGTGTAAGAGAACTAAAGGAAATTAGGAAGTGACATTTCTATCAGGGCAAACTGTTGCAGATGGATCAAATAGGATAAGAAATGTGTAAAAAAATTGCTTCACACATTTACCAATATTTAATGAAAATTGAGTCATACTGAATTTAATGATTGAATTTGTAGTACTTGCTCTGATACTTCATATTAAAAAGAGAAAGAAAATGCACAACATAACAAGGAACCCATCAGATATGCATTGAGAAGCAGAGCATAGTACATTGTTGCTTTGTCAGCATTAATAATCTTACAGGTAATACGAAAAAGGAAAAAAAAAGTTGGCTAAATGTACCATAAGTATCTTAAAATAGTTATTTGCAGTCTTTTCTCTGTTTTAAAGTTCTTAGATGAAAGATAGCTGGGTTGTTGTGGATCAAAATCTCCAATTAATAAACCAAACTATGAGAACAAAATGATGATATTGACTGTTGAAATTAATGACAGACACATTTTATTGAGAGCAAAGAGGCATAAAGAATTGCATTAGTAAAATCTTTTTGGTTTATATTTAAGATGTAATATAAAATTTATAAACTAGAAAATTTAATAATCTGAAAGCAAGAAGAAACTAAGCTGGACCATTTAGCAAAACTAAGGGACAAAATTCATTTAAAATAAATCAAAATTCCATTTTTTACTCCATTGGTTGTAATTAAACATATTGGTTGAAATTAATCATATTTCAGTTGCATAAAGTGGAGCTGGACCCAAGCTGAAGAAGCATCTGCAGATTTTAGTTGTTTTGATAAGAGCTCTTCACTTATAAGAGACACACACAAAAAAATAGATTTAAATTTTCTCAATATACTTTTTTATTTTTAATAAACTTTTAACTTTAGAATCACTTCAGATTCATAGAAGAGTTGCACAGATAGCAGAAATTTCCCACATACCCTGTACCAGTTTCTCTATAGGTTGACATTTTACTATGGTCAGTTTGTGACAAATAATGAATCCATGCTATTATTAACTGATCCATACTTCGTTTAGATTTCTCTGATTTGACCTAATGTAATTTTTCTGTTCCAGGATCCCATCCAGGATAGCACATTATATTTAGGCATTATATTTTCTTGCTCCTCTAAACTTTGTTTCTGGGACTTTCCTTGTTTTGATGACTTCACAGTTTTGAGGAGGACTGGTATTTTGTAGAATGTGCCTCAATGTTAATTTGCCTATTGGTAGCTTTTTTGATTGGTTCCCATATCTCTTTGTCTCAATCTGTTTTTAATGTAAATCATATTATTCTTTGTTTTTTGTCTCTTGAGTTTCCCATATCAGATATTTGTATATCTAAAGTTTTATTGTCTGTAAACACTGTAGGGTTCAAGTTGATGAGCAGAAATTAGGACCACCAAGATATTTGACTTCACATCAATTCAGAGATTTGGTGACATTATTTCTCTAAGTAAAAACATAAAAGTTCAGGTGTTAGGATTCATTACTGTGTATAGGGTAGGGCAAAAGTAGATTTACAGTTATGAGCACATGAAACACGGTATATTATTGCATTATTATTTATTATTATATTATTTTCCATGTGAACAATTGTAAACCTACTTTTGCTCCACCCTGTCCGTGTGGGTAGATACTTTATTTAAATTACCTCCTGTATTTATTTGAACACACAGTGTTGAAAATGGTCTGATTTCACATCTTTACTTCTGATCTCATCCTGTCTAGTCTGTGTTATGTAACTCCCTTAATTAAAGCCTAAAATAACTCCCCATTTCTTCGCAAATAAAACAGCAAATTATTGGCCTAATATTCATGACATTGCCTGCCAAAGCCCCAACTCATTTCTAAAAATCTTTCATTTCTCATTATTTTCCTATTGGTATATTTTGTTCCTACCAAGTTGGACCTAAGTTCATAAAGATATCTTTTTTGCCTCTATAGTTTCACTAATGTGTTGCTATTAGAAGCAACATCTATTTCTAGTAAATAAAATCACATTTTGTGTCAGAGATCTTCCGTTTGCTCCATTGGATTCATTTCCACTGTTGTGGGCCCTGCTCTGTGCCCTGGGCTGCTGACCTGTTGACTACAGCAATACTTTTGTACCTCTGCCCTCCTGGTGGGTTCACTCAATGGGAAGCCCAGAAGGACATCAGAGAGTGAGGTCTGGGTAATTTATTCCCTTGACTCAGTCCTGAGGGGGTTGCTTCAGGCTGCTCATGACCCTCTTTTGAGAGGTTACTGTTCCTCTCAGAGCAGCCTTTTTCACAGAGCTCTCTCCTTTGGGATTCAGGGAACTTCTCCCTTCTCTCCTCTTGGAGGCCTAGGGGTAGTAACAGTTCAGTAGCTGTTGCTGGCTCAGATTACTTACCATTCCTTGTCATTCCCTACACCTCTCACCCATACCTTTATAAGTGGTCTTCATTAAATTCTTGTGTCATCACAATTTGCGTGCCATGTATTTCCTATTGTGACCCTGTTAGTCACTTCCTCATTGGAATCAAGAATCACTTTTTTCAAGAAACTTGCACTTGTCCATCTCACAGAATATTATCTTTTCTCCCCCTGAACATAGAATAGTACTTTGGATAAAGAAATTAGTCAAACTTTGCATTTTAAGTGCTTGCTTGTCAAATCCCTTCTTTTTGTGTATGAAGCTTCTAAGGACATGAGGACCAGCTTATTTTTGTCCCTCATAGTACCTAAATGTGTCCTGCATAGTACTAGCTGTTTGATACATTATTTGCTATATAAATGAAAAATTCTTACATATCTTCCAAAGGTTATTTTTTTTTAACAAAGGCACTATTTTTTTTTAATTGTTTCTTTTTTTTTTTTTAAGATTTTATTTATTTATTTTTAGAGAAGGGGGGGGAGAGAGAGAGAAACACCAATGTGCGGTTGCTGGGGGTTATGGCTTGCAACCCAAGAATGTACCCTGGCTGGGAATCGAACCTGGGACACTTTGGTTCCCAGCCCGCGCTCAACCAAAGGTTATTTTTAACTTATACAGTTATTCATTTAAGAAAGGAAGTGAGATATGGCAAAGGATATTAAAGGATGCAAATGAGCAACCAGATCAAGGGATACCTAGGGAAATATTAAGAACCTGTAGAGTTTGAAATGTGCCACCCTCCTGCCACCTCAACCCCAAAGCTCTCTGAACCTCGTCCTTTACGTTTTCATAGAGGCTTCATTATATAGGCATGATTGATGAAATCATTGGCCATTGGAGAGTGAACTCAGTCTCTAGCCCCATCTCCCTTTCCTGGAGGTCTGGGAGGTGGAGCTGAAAGTTCCAGTCCTCTCAGCACAAGGTTGTTTCCCTGGCAACTAGCCTCCATCCTCAAGCACTTTCCAAACATCACTTCATTAAGATAAACTCCTCTGTGGTTGAGAGAGGCTTGTTAAGTCCTTTATTACTCTTATCACTTAAGAAATAACAGAATTTAACAGCTTTGTGCCATGAACAGGGGTGAAGACCAAATATACAGATTGCAGTTTCTTATTGCAGATCACAGTGTCACAGCAGTCCTCTACAATCTTCATGCATCCACACTGGTCCTTCACTTCAACTTACCTGGAGCCTGTACCCCAATGTCAGTGCTAGCTTGACAGACCTTTGACAGGTATTAGGGGCAAGCACTAACAGTATGTTCCTGCAAAGTTTATTATGAAGTACATTTTATTGAGTTAGTCTTAATTTCTCTCCATCATGAGAAGCAGTGTGGGGCCATGGAATATGGATTATATTTGGAATAAGAATATCTTTGTTCAAATCCTGGTTTCTTGAATTGTGTGATCTTTAGAGTAGTCATTTAATAGTCTGGTCATTTAGCCAGTCATTTCTTTCTTTTTTTTTATCTCCACTTGAGGACATTTTCTTTTCATTGAAGGGAGAGAGAGAAGCATTGATGTGAGAGAGAAGCCTCGGTTGCCTTTCCAGCGCATCCGACCAGTGATAAAACTGGCAATACAGGTATGTACTCTATCTGGGAATGGAACCCGCAATCTTTCCATTAGGGGATGATGCTTCAACCAACTGAGCCATACTGGCCAAGTCTAACCAGTCATTTAAATTTCCACTTACTAATCTGTAAAATATAAATGGTTTCTGACTTTGTCACCTGCTGTTTATTGAGAGAATTAAATAAGATAAAGTCTGGGAATGAGTTTAATGAATGATAAAGAATCAGCTAAATAGCCCTGGCTGGTGTGTCTCAGTGGATTGGGTGCCAGCCTGTGAACCAAAGGGTTGCCAGTTCAATTCCCAGTCAGGGCACATGTGTGGGTTGTGGGCCAAGTCCCCAGTATGGGGTGTGGGAGAGGCAACCATACATTGATATTTCTCTCTCTTTTTCTCTCTCTTTCCCTCTCTCTACAAATAAATAAATAAAATCTTTATTTTTTTAAAAAAGAATCAGATAAATATAAGGGAGCATGGACATCATGTAGCAAGGATATTTCTTTTGATGATGTATACATACATTTCTTGGCAATAATATCAACTAATATTCATTGAGATTCTACCTGATATCAGGCACTGTACTAAACTCACATTGTCCACTTTATCTTGCAACACCCCTGCAAAGTAGAGATTATCTTTAAGATTTAATAGGGAAATGGAGGCTCATGAACTTAAGTAGACTGTGAATTGCAAATCCTTCTCTGGCTCACTTCATAGTCCCTATTCCTCCCTGTGCCCCTCAGCTGTAGAGCTCTACTCCATCCTGGCACTTATTACAGTGTCACATTGTCATTGGTTTGTTGTACTCTTGATGACTGGAACCCTCTTTTCGTATTTATTCCTTGAGTGCCAAGCACAAAGTTAGGCTCGCAAAACATAATTTTCATTGTCCCGCTGAATTAAATACTCATAACATGCTTGATTCCCTTACAGTGTGCTAGTCATTGAGATGTAAAATACTTCCACTTCAGGGTTCAGGGTATGTTTTAAAAAGCACAAAATAAAGAAAAACACTAAAATAAAAAACAGTATCTCCAGATACGCAGGCTAAGTGATTATATTATTAACTTTTTTGGTATTCTTTCCTTCATAGAGAGAGCAGTGTCAAAAGCAAGCAAGTTACCCCTATTGTTCCCTATTATTTTACACTTTTTTATTTCTTGGATAGGCTTATTTCTTTCTTTTTAGGTCAAAAGCAATTTTATTGATTTTTTAAAAATATATTTTACTGATTATGCTATTACAGTTGTCTCACTGACCCCCCTTCATTCCCCTCCATCCTGTATACCCACTCCCACCCATATTTCCCCCTTTAGTTCATCTCCATGTGACGTAAGTTTTTTAGTGTCTACATTTCCCATACTATTCTTGCCCTCCGCCTGTCTATTTTCTACCTACATCTATGCTACCTATTCTCTGTACCTTCCCCGCCCCCCACTCCTCTGTTGCTAACCCTCCATGTGATCTGCAATTCTGTGTCTCTGTTCCTGTTCTAGTTGTTTGCTTAGTTTGTTTTTGTTTTTGTTTTAGGTGTGGTTGTTAATAATTGTGAGTTTGCTGTCATTTTACTATACATGTCTTTTATCTTCTTTTTCTTAGATAAGTTCCTATAACATTTCAGGTAATAAGGGCTTGGTGATGATGAACTACTTTAACTTGAACTTATCTGGGAAGCACTTTATCTGCCCTTCCATTCTAAATGAGAGCTTTGCTGTATAGAGTAATCTTGGATGTAGGTCCTTGCCTTTCATGACTTGGAATACTTCTTTCCAGCCCCTTCTAGCCTGCAAGGTCTCTTTTGAGAAATCAGCTGACAGTCTGATGGGAACTCCTTTGTAGATAACTGCCTCCTTTCCTCTTGCTGCTTCTAGGATTCTCTCCTTCATTTTAATCTTGGCTAATGTAATTAGATGTGCCTTGGTGTGTTCCTCCTTGGGTCCAACTTCTTTGGGACTCTCTGAGCTTCCTGAACTTCCTGGAAGTCTATTTCCTTTGCTAGATTGGGGAAGTTCTCCTTTATTATTTGTTCAAATAATGTTTCCACTTCTTGCTCTTCCTCTTCCCCTTCTGGTACCCCTATAATTCAGATGCTGGAACATTTAAAGATGTCCTGGAGGTTCCTAAGCCTCTCCTCATTTTTCTGAATTCTTATTTCTTCATCCTTTTCTGTTTGGTTGTTTCCTTCTTCCTTCTGGTCCACTCCATTGATTTGAGTCCCAGTTTTCTTCCCATCACTATTGGTTCCCTGTGCATTTTCCTTCAGTTCACTTAGTGTAGCCTTCATGTTTTCATCTAATTTGTGACCAAATTAAACCAGTTCTGTGAGCATCCTGATCACCAATGCTTTGAACTGTGCATCTGATAGGTTGGCTATCTGTTGGTTCCTTAGTTGTATTTGCTCTGGCGCTTTGATCTGTTCTTCTGTTTGGGCAATATTTTTTTTTTTTTGTCTTGTCTCACCTGTTACGTATGAGGGGCGGAACCTTAGGTGTTGGCTAGGGCAGGACAACCCAGTTGCAGGGCTGTGACGCTATACATGGGGGCGGGGTCTGAGGGAACAAAGGCGTTTGTTCCGATCTCTGTTGGATTTCAGTCCCTTATGCCTCTTCCTCCAAGAAAACTGGGCCTTTCGGGCTTGTGCACATTCTAGGACCCTGTGGGTCTCTCCAACAAACTCTCCTGTGAGGCTGTGAGTCTCTTCTGGCACCTCAACCCCCACAGGTGTTTTCAATCAGTGCCCCAAGGCTCTATTTCTTGGCGCTGGGACCCTGGGTTGCTCACAGTGCCTCTCTGCATAATCGCTGCCTTGCTGGGTCTGCTGGTTGCCATCCTGTGACCAGGGTCTGCCAGCCACCGCGTTTGCACCCAGGGTCCACCCACTGCAGTTCTGCATGCCCTGTATGCCTCCTGCGCCCGGTCCCACCACTCTTTGTGCCGAGACCCCTCTCCACCTGGCTGCCTGACTCCGCCCCTCCTACTGTTTTGGATGAACGTGTCTATTTTAACTCCTTGGTTTTGGGACTTCCATACGGTTCAATCTTCTGTCAGTTCTGGTTGTTATTCTGTTTCTGAATTGTTGTTGTCCCTATCTTGGTTGTGTGTGGAAGCACAGTGTGTCTACCTATGTCTTTACCTTGGCCGGAACTCGCTTATTTCTTTCTAGATCTCATTGTTTAGTGAAACCTGGATAGACTGGCAGTTTCCTTCAACAAGAGAGCAGTGTGTAAAACCAGGGGCAGTTTTAAAAGCACGGTATCATCTTGGATATTTCTTCATGCAACTGAAAGTGCATCCTGCAGGAATGGTTCAGACATGCCTAAACCTGCCTCTACGTCCCAGCAAACAACTTCATGAAAAGGATGCTCATTTATTTTGGATGTGGATAAAATCAGTTTAATATTTTTTTTGAAAGAAGGAAAAGGACTTGAAATATTCTTTTAAATGTTTGTAGCTGTTGAAATCATTATCATCAGAAAATAGTTCTAGGTAGTTCCCCTTCCATCAGTGTGTGTAGCATGTAAACACCACATTTTTTTTTTATTCAGTTTTGGTAAAATGATCATAAGTACACAAAATGAGCACAAAATGTGATATTAAGTTTTTTTTTAAACCCTCTAAAATGAGATGCATTTAAAAGCACCAAAGTTGAGAAAATGATAAAAAGGCAGAAACAGAAAATTTATGAAAAAGACATGGAAATTACCCATAAATAAGCTTCTAGCCAAGATGGAAGCATAGATACATATGCTTTGCTTTCCCACACAACCAAAAGAAGGAGAACAACAAATTTAAAAACAAAAAACAACCAGAACTTCCAGATAATTGAACCATGCAGAAATCTGACAACCAAGGAGTTAAAGAAGAAACATTCATCCAGACTAGTAGGAGGGGTGAAGATGGGCAGCTGGGGTGGAGAGGATACACTGCAAGACAACAGACCATGCCAGAAAGGTGGCAGTTGGTGGAGTGGGCAGTCCCACATTCACATGCAGATAAACCGTGGGGAACAACTGGGGAATGAGACAGATTGCACAACCCAGGATCCCAGCATAGGAAAAGAAAGCCTCAAAACCTCTTACTGTAAAAATATGCGGGGATTGCAGTGGAGGGAGAAACTCCTAGCCTCACAGGAGGGTTCATTGGAGAGATCCACAGGGTCCTAGAATGTACACAAACCCACCCACCCAGGAATCAGCAACAGAAGGGCCCAATTTGCTTGTGGGTAGCAGAGGAAGTGACTGAAAGCTGGGTGAGAGCCAAGCAAGTGGCATTGTTCCCTGTCTGACCTCTCACCCCTCATACAGTGCAACAGTGACAGTGAAGGGTTGCCCCAAACACCTAAGATTCTATGCCTTGCAATGTAACAGATGCACTGAGATAAAGAAATATGCCCCAAATGAAAACACATATGGAAACTCCAGAAAAAGAACTAAGTGACATGGAGATAGCCAACCTATCAGATGTGGAGTTCAAAGCACTGGTAATTAGGATGCTCACAGAATTGGTTGAGTACAGTTGCAAAATAGAGGAAGAAGTGAAGATATGCAAAGTGAAATAAAGAAATATACAGGGAACCAAGAGTGAAGGGAAGGAAACCAGGACTCATATCAATAATTTGGAATAGATGGAAAAAATAAACATTCAACCACAACAGAATGAAGAAACAAGAATTCAAAAAAAACGAGAGGCTTAGGAACCCCCAGGACAACTTTGAATATTCCAACATCCAAATCATGGAGGTTCCAGAAGGAGAAGAGGAAGAACAAGAAATTGAAAACTCATTTGAACAAAATAATGAAGGAGAACTTCCCCAATCTGGCAAAGGAAATAGACTTCTAGGAAGTCCAGGAAGCTTAGAGAGGTCCAAAGAAGTTGGACCCGAAGGAGGAACACACCAAGACAAGCCATAATTACATTATCTAAGATTAAAGATAAGGAGATAATTTTAAAAGCACCAAGAGAACAGGAGAGAAGTATCTGTGTGGGGGGTTGGGGGGCCTCTGGTCACCACGGATGAGAATAAGTCTACCAAGACATGATCTTTCTGGGGAGGAAAGGTGGCCAGTCTCTCAAAGGAGAAGGGCCAAGAGCCTTTTCCTCAATGGGCTTTTATTAGATTCGTTTTGCACAGGAATACAGGTAAAGCTCATAATCATTGTCAGGCAGTAAGGATCAAACAATAGATAACAAAGAACTCTGAGGGCCTATTTTGAATCAGGGTCAGATAGCTAAAGAGCTATAAAACTTTGAGGAACAAACTCACTTCTTTCTTGGACCCTTATCATTTAATTGAGAGCATTCTAAACAAAGCAGTTTTCACAGGATTTTACATATTCTTTCTTAGGCCTGATCACCCAGGGGGAGCCCACCCTTTCCAGCACAGGGCTGCACCACCTTCTGTCATTGTCAGGCAGGGGAAGTAAGGCAGCCAAGAGATTAGGAGACTTCTCTCAGGATAAAGGCTTAGGCTTCGTCAAAGCCGAGGGGTGAGGGTCCATCACCCCCTTTACTGTAGACCCCCAAGTCCTTCCTTGGGGGCTTCCCACGTGGTTGTGCCTGTCTGAGGTCATTCCCCCCTTGGGGAATCTTACCCATCATTGACTAACTGACCAAGCATTGGGGGCCAGTTATGGATGAAGTAAAAGGAGCAGAAGCGGTCTCCTTCCAGGGAGATATGCTTTGTCTCCTTAATTGCTTATGGTTCATGAAGGTCGATCCCTCAGCCTTAGCCTTGGGGGGATTACAGCTTCTGAAACCAGGCAGGGTGGTTCTCAACAGGTATCTACAAAGGTGTTCTCATTAGACTATCAGCTGATTTCTCCAAAAAAACCTTGCAGGTAAGAAGGGGCTGGAAAGAAGTATTCAAAGTCATGAAAGGCAAGGACCTACATCCTACGTTACTTTCTCCAGCAAAGCCACCATTTAGAATGGAAGGGAAGGTAAAGTGCCTCCCAGAAAAGGTCAAGTTGAAGGAGTTCATCATCACCAAGCCTTTATTATATATGAAATGTTAAAGGGACTTATCTAATAACAAGAAAATCATCAAAACTATGAACAGTAAAGTGACAACAAACTCACAACTATCAACAACTGAACCTAAAAAGAAAAACAGAAACCAACTAAGCAAACAACTGGAACACAAACAGAATCGCAGAAATGGAGATCACATGGAGGGTTATCAGTTGGGAGGGGGCAGGGGGAGAATGGGGAAAAAGTTACAGGGAATAAGAAGCATAATTTGTAGGTACAAAATAGACAGAGGGAGGGTAAGAATAGTATAGGAAATAAAAAAGCCACAGAGCTTATATGTGTGACCCATGGACATGAACTAAGGGGGGCAATGGAGGTAGGATTGGGGTTCAGGGAAGAGGGGGATAAAAGAGAAAAATTGGTATAACTGTAATAGCATAATCAATAAAATATACTTAAAAAAGAAAATGACCCATAAATATATTAAAAATGTTCAAACCCACTAAGTATTAAAAAAGTGCAAATTAAACAGTAGTCAGAGTGGCAAAAATAAAAAAAATATGCAACACAATCTTTTGGGAAGGTGGTGGAGAAGCAGGCACTCTAACATATTGCTGGTGGGAATGCAAACTGGTACAACCATTCAGAGGGAAGTTTTGGAATACCAAACAAAACTATATATGCAGTTATCATTTGACCCAGTAATGTGACTTCTACAAATGTACCCTAAAAATATACCTCAAACAATGCAAAAATATATATACATGAAGTTATTCAGAGCAGCATTGTTTGCCTTTGCAAAATAGTGTAAAGAATCCAAATGCTTATATATGGGAGAGTGGTTGAATAAAACTATGGTACATCCACACAACAAAGTGTTATGAAGCTATCAGAAAAAGAATGAGAAAAATCTCTATAAACTGATATGGAATGACTTCCATGATGTAAGTGAAGTGAAAAAATAAAAGTATGAAAGAATATCATATGATATCTTTCATGTAAGAAATGCAGGGATATAAGAAAACACACATGTAGTGTGTGTTTAATTGGGCAATGAGAATTATAGGAAGGATAAACCAGAAAGAAATGCAATTTTTTACGTTCAGAGCAAATGGGTGGAAAGAGTGGGGATGAAGTGGTGGGGATGGGGTTGACACTTCTCTAAGGGCACCTTTTTGCATGGCTCTGACTCTTTTAACCACACTACTATTTCACATATAAAGTCAACATGTAAATAAATGAAATCAACCAGAATGTGAAGGGATAAAAAATATAAACAGTAACAAATGGACCTAACTATATTAAAATTAACTTTATAACCACACTGAAGGGAGTAGGAAAGAAAAATTAACCTAAGTAACTTTGGAAAACAGTATTTTGACTATATAATATAAAGCTAAGGACAATAAGAATCAACAAATACTGTACTCTAGTTAATAAATTGTTTTTCACAGGCATATGGATTAGCAATTCTGAAAATTCTTTATATGGCTTGAACAAGTGAATGTATTGTGAATAATGAAATTGAGAATTTTCACTGTCAGAGAAAGAAATTATGAATAAGAAAAGGAAGAAGGTTAGTATGCACCTGTGCTGGTGGATTGGAGTCAGAGATATGAACCAATGGCTATTTACACACACACACACACACACACACACACACACACACATTGGGTTGGCCAAAAAGTCCATTAGCTTTTCTGTAAATAAATGACACATTTTTCATTTTCATCAATAACTTTATTGATTTGGATATTTTCAGTATGTTGGCTATCTCCCTGCTATTGACTTCTGGTGGGTAGAAGCCAGAGGTGCTGCTAAATGTCTTCCAATGCATAAGACAGCCTCACAGCAAAGAATTGTTTGGCTACAATGTCAATAGTACCAAGAAACTTTGAAAGTTCCTTTTGACATGTTCCATCAGTCATAGTACCTTCACCATATACTGCACAAAGCCTTTTTGCATTTCAGTTGTGTTTTTACCTTTCTTGAAATAATAAAGCATCATATACCAAAAATGTTGCATATCTTCTTCCTTCTTCAATATTAAAATGGCTGCACAAAAATTCACCAATTTTGGTAAGTTTTTAAAAGTTTTTTTAAATTCATGCTGACATGTCAGCTGTCACCATATGATCTAACAAAATTGTTTTGAATAAAGTTAAAGACAACTAACGGACAAAACTAAACAAACTTTTGTTTGTACGACAAACAAAAGTACGGACAAAACTAAAGCCATTGTACGGACAAAACTAAACAAACTTTTTGGCCAGCCCAATGGAAATGGGTGTACATGTATATATACATAAATGTATTTCCTAGTCTTTTCCATTGACAGGACATAGAAGCAACAACCTCAGCATCAATGAACATTCCTCATGCCCAAATCTTGATGTGTAAATACTATTTTCCAATACAAAAGAACCAGAGTTCATTGGAGAAATGGCTGGCTCCAGAGCTGGGGCAGGGAAAGTACATGCTAAGCCTGGAACACGTTGTGGGGACAAACAAGTAAGAAAGGTTCAAAGATGATTAGAGACAGGATCCTAGAGCCCCCCTGGTAACTCTCCCAGTGGCAAAATGTGAGACAAGTTGAGAAACAAAATAATGTTAATATTAGGTTATAACTTGTAGACTGAAATAATTATTCATGAATCCATGCTGATATAACTTTTAAAAATTTAAAAATGAGGGGAAAGGGATAGTGCTTTCTTTTTTTTTTTAATATATTTTATTGATTATGCTATTACAGTTGTCCCATTTCCCCCCTTCTCTCCCTTCCCCCCTGTACCCCTCTCCCGCCCACTTTTCCCCCCTTTAGTTCATGTCCATGTGTCATACTTGTGAGTTCTTTAGTTTTTACATTTCCCGTACTATTCTTGCCCTCCCCCTATCTATTTTCAACCTACATTCTGTGCTACTTATTCTCTATACCTTTTCCCCCCTCTCTCCTCCTCCCACCCCCCTGCTGCTAACCCTCCATGTGCCCTCCATTTCTGTGGTTCTGTTCCTGTTCTAATTGTTTACTTAGTTTCTATTGGTTTTGCTTTAGGTGTGGTTGTTAATATTTGTGAGTTTGCTGTCCTTTTACTATACATGTCTTTTCTTTATCTTCTTTTCTTAGATAAGTCCCTTTAGCATTTCATAAAATAAGGGCTTGGTGATGATGAACTCCTTTAACTTGACCTTATCTGAGAAGCACTTTATCTGCCCTTCCATTCTAAATGAGAACTTTGCTGGATAGAGCAATCTGGGATGTAGGTCCTTGTCTTTCATGACTTGGAATATTTCTTTCCAGCCCCTTCTTGCCTGTAAGGTCTCTTTTGAGAAATCAGCTGACAGTCTGATGGGAACTCCTTTGTAGGTGACTGTCCCCCTATCTCTTGCTGCTTCTAGGATTCTCTCCTTCGTTTTTACCTTGGCTAATGTAATTATGATGTGCCTTGGAGTGTTTCTTCTTGGGTCCAACTTCTTTGGGGCTCTCTGAGCTTCTTGGATTTCTTGGAAGACTGTTCCCTTTGCCAGATTGGGGAAGTTCTCCTTTATTATTTGTTCAAATAGGTGCTCAATCTGTTGCTTTTCCCCTTCCGATTCTGGTACCCCTATAATTCGGATATTGGAACGTGTAGAGGTGTCTTGGATGCTCTTAATCTTTTCCTCAATTTTTTGAATTCTTATTTCGTCTTGCTTTCCTGCTTGGTTGATTCTATCTTCCTTCTGGTCCACTGTATTGTTTTGAGACTCATATTCCTTCCTTTCACTATTGGCTCTCCTCCTCGTATTTTCCTGCATCTCTTTTATGGTAACCTGCATCCTTTCATCTAGATTTCGTCCAAAATCTACCAGTTCCGTGAGCTTTCTGATCACCAGTGTTTTGAACTGCGCATCTGATAGATTGGCTAATTCTTGATCGCTCAAAAGGATGAGTCCTGGGGGACTGATCTGCTCTGTTGAAAACATATTTTTTTCTCCTGTCTCTCCCTTTTTTTTTTTTTTTTTCGGTCTGGTTGCTCTCGTTACAGTGGGGCGCGGAGCCTTAGGTGCTCACCAGTCGCTAGATTGTGACGTTATATGTGGGGGCGGGGTGGGAGCGGGAGTGGGGACGGGAGAAAACAATGGCGATAGTTCCGTTCTCCTGGACTCAGACCCTTGTCTGGGCTCCCGGGCTGCGAGTTCTGCCCTGGTCCACAATTGCTACCCCTCTGGGTCTGCCAGCCACAGCTTGCGTACTCGGGGATCACCGCTGCCTTCTTGCGCCCCCGGATGGCTTTTGCGCCGAGTTCGTGCCAAACTTTCCCCCGACCTCTGCGCGCCGCCAACCCGAGCCAGCCCTGCGTCCGCCTGGCTCGTCTTCTCCTACCAGTCCAGACAAACGCATCTACTTCAGCTTCTTGGCTGCCCGACTTCCATTCAGATAAATCCTCTGCCAGATCTGGGTGTTATTCTGATAGTAAATTATTGTTGTAAATTATTGTTTTTCTAATCTTGGTTGTACGAGGAGGAACGGTGCGTCCACCTATTCCTCCATCTTGCCGGAAGTTGGGATAGTGCTTTCTTAGGGTAGAATTCCCATTAGTGAATGTAGGAGTGATGAAATACAAGATCCGTTTGGCAGACGCCACAGTATTAGCTGTGGCAGTCAAGACTCATGGATGGAGGCTAAAATGAGTATGGAAATAAAATATCCATAAACAGGATATTTATGTGATCTCAAATTATCTTCCCGCAGGCTACTCATTCATTACAAAGGTAAAAGTAGCAACTTTATAGCCTGTAAATACGGCAGACTCTATCTTAGTCAAGTGATCAAACCTAATATCAGTAATGGAACCTATTGACATTATGTGTCTCTTTATTATCATGCAACGAAGGACACAATATCACTTCTGTGTTATTCCTGTCCAAACTATATAACTGGAATCTAATAATGAGAAAGTATCAGATAAATATGCAAAGGAAGGGATATGCTACAATATAACTGGCCAGTATTCTTTTAAAAGTGTCAGTATCATAAGTGACAAATAAAGCCTAAAGAAAAATTCCAGGTGGACGGAGACCCAGGAGATGTGGTGACTAAATGCTATTTGGGATCCTGAATTGAATCCTGGAACACAAAAAGGACTGTCAAAGCTCTTTAGCCAGAGCCCAACATGAGCACATCTGGAGCTGGACAGGTTGGGCTTGTTAGCCTAGGAGAAGGCACACCATAGGAACTCTGGGGTGTTTCAATAAGAAAATTTCAGGAAAGAATTTTTGTATTTTGGTTGGGTGATTCAGAGGAGGATCAAGGAGACAGAAGTGTTCCAGAAAGTGGAGACAACTCTATGATTGGGTATATTAATAAATCTTATCTATAGACTCTATAGAGTAAGGCTAACCCTGCAATAGCCAAAGCACCAGCAGTCACTCACATTAGCCAGGAAAGAAAAACACTGGCCTTTTGTGACTTGGAGAATGTTTGAAGTTCATCTGCATTCAAATATAATTATGGAATGCTAGTGTTTTTATATCGATCCATTATGGTCCCAGAGTAGCCTTATCTGATGTTGATCCTCTGTGAGACTTTATGTACAAGACAAAAGAAAATCTGGTGTGACTAACAACATGGATGGACCTTGAGGGCATTGTGCTAAATGAAGTAAGTCGGATGGAAAAGACGAGTACAATATGATCTCACTTATACGTGGAATCTAAAACAAACAAGCCAAATTTATAGATACAGAGAACAGATTGGTGATTGTCAGAGGTGGGGGTTGGGGATGGGTGCAAAGGATGAAGAGATTCAAAAGGTTCAAACTTCCAATTGTAAAATTAATTAATAAGTCCTGATGATGTAATATACACCATGGTGACTGCAGTTAATAATACTGTATTGTAATATTTGAGAGTTGCTAAAAGAATAAATCTTAAAAGTTCTTACACAAGAAAAAAATTTGTAACTGGGCAGTGATGGATGTTAACTAGACTTATTGTGGTGATCATCTTGCCACATATACAAATATCAAATCATTATGTTGTTGATCTGAAACTAACATAATATTATGTATCCATCATACCTCAATTAATAAAAACGACAGACCGGGTCCATTTGCCAGGCCAGCTCGCAGCAGCACCAAAGCCTTGATGACAGCGCCTGGCCAGCTCCCGGATGGTGAGGGCTGCTTTTTTTCTTCCTCAGTGTATTAGTGGAACAATTGGTGAAATTTGAAAAAGATCTGTAGATTAATTACCTAATAGTAGTTTATCAACGTTAATTTCCTGGTTTTCATATTTATACTATGTTATGTAAAATATTAAGTAAGAATTGGGAACCTGGGGGAAGGGTATATGGGGATTCTGTGTGCTATTTATTTTATAGCTCTATTGAGATATATTTTGCAAATTGTAAAATTCACTCATTTAAAATGTACAGTCCAATGATTTTAGGATATTCATAGTTGCACATGACCATAATCTAATTTTAGAATATTTTAGCACATACTCCCTAAAAAAGCCCCGTATTTGTTAGTAGTCAGCATTTCTAATTTCAACTCACCTTCCCCAGTTCCAAACAAGCCCTAACCTGTTTTTTGTTTCTGTTGGTTTGCTCATTCTAGACCTTTCATGTAAATGGATTCATAGAATATGTAGTCTTTTGTGACTGACTTCTTTTTTTTTTTTTAATTTCAATCATTGTTCAAGTACAGTTTTTTCCCCCCTACTCCCGTTCCAGCCCATCCACCCAACCTTCCCCCCTTCCCCCCATTACCCCCACCCCTAGTTTTTGTCCATGTGTCCTCCAAATTGGTTCCTGTTGACTGACTTCTTTCAGTTAAAATAATAAGATTTATCCATGTTGTAGCTTGAATCAGTACATAGTCACTGCTGAATAATGTGTGGATATACCATTTTGCGTTTATCCATTCATTGGCTGATGGACAGTAAGGTTGTTTCTACTTTTTGGGTTACTGTGAATTATGTTCCTATTACTATTTGTGCACAAGTTTTTTAAAAAAATATATTTTATTGATTATGCTATTACAGTTCTCCCATTTTTTCTCCCCTTTACTCCCCTCTGCCCTGTACTCCCTCACTCACCATCATCCCTCCATCTTATTTCATGTCCATGGATCATAGGTATAAATTCTTTGACTTCTCCATTTCCCATACTATTCTTAACCTCCCTCTGTCTATTTTGTACCTACAATTGATGCTTCTTATTCCCTGTGCCCTTCCCCATTCTACTCCCTCCAACTTCCTGCTGATAACCCCCCATATGATCTCTATTTCTGTGAATTTTTTCCTGTCCTATTTGTTTGCATAGTTTATTTTTATTCTTGTTTTTGTTTTTGTTCAGTTGTTAATAGTTGTGACTTTGTTGTCATTTTACTGTTTGTATTTTTGGTCTTCTTCTTTTTCTTAGATAAGTCTCTTTAACATTTTATATAATAAGGGCTTGGTGATGATGAACTCCTTCAATTTGACCTTATCTGGGAAGCACTTTATCTGCCCTTCCATTCTAAATGATAGCTTTGCTGGGTAGAGTAATCTAGGATGTAGGTCCTTGCCTTTCATAACTTTGAATACTTCTTTCCAGCCCCCTCTTGCCTGCAAGGTTTCTCCGGAGAAATTAGCTGATGGCCTTATGGGAACTTTTTTGTAGGTAACTCTCTCCTTTTCTCTTGCTGCTTTTAAGATTGTCTCCTTCTCTTTAATCTTGGGTAATGTAATTATGACGTGCCTTGGTGTGTGCTTCCTTGAGTCCAACTTCTTTGAGATTCTCTGAGCTTCCTGGACTTCCTGGAAGTCTATTTCCTTTGCCAGATTAGGGAAGTTCTTCATTATTTTTTCAAATAAGTTTTCAATTTCTTGCTCGTCGTTTTCTCCTTCTGGCACCCATATGATTCAGATGTTTGAATGTTCAAAGTTGTCCTGGAGGTTCCTAAGCCTCTCCTCATTTTTTTGAATTCCTGTTTCTTCGTTCTGTTCTGGTTGAATATTTATTTCTTCCTTCTGCTCCAAATCATTGATTTGAGTCCCAGTTTCCTTCCCTTCATTGTTCCATTACCCATTTATTTCAAAAGAAACAATAATATATTCTCTATCATTTATAATGTGACATATATTTACATAAAACACTTTTACATTATCAGAAAAATAAAGTTCACCTTTTTCTATTCTGGGCTTGACACCAGAGCATGTGGCTGCTATATATCACATGGTCTTTTCTATTGTACTGTTTTCTGTTGTACTTTAATTTGTTGTCTTACTTCCTCCTATGTGTGTCTTTGTATGTGTCCCTACATCTAGCTTATGCTTACAATGATAAAAGGTTTTAAATAATCAATTGTTAAATGATGAATGAACAAATAAACATTGTGACATTTACTATGTGTATCAAATATATATGTATATTTATCAGCAACTTATTTAATTCTTTGGTTTTTTTATTTACTGTCCACTCTGAACATATATAAGCATTTAATGCTTAATTTTGTGGTTTATATGGATCATGAAAAATTCCAACAAGACTGTGAAGTGAGGCAGAAAGTGGTTGGAAGAGGTTCAGGGGAGGAGTTTCTAAAAAAGAAAATATTCTGGATCAGATAGTGGTGATGATTGCATAGCTTTGTCACCCCAAATGATGCTCCAAATCACAAAAGTGTACTTTAGAGCGGTGAATTTTATGGTATACAAATTATCCTCAATTTTTTGAAAAGCTTGAGTTAGAAATCCTTTTCTTTTCATTCTTAAAAAGAAAATCAAAAGCTGGAGCTAAACTCTATATTCCATGCATTTTTCTAACCAGAATCTGGTATGTGGAGAGTTCTAGAATTGTTTGTTGTTCCTATCAAACGAAAGACCAGTTTCTTGTGAAATTATAATCAACTAACATTCTTCTAACCAAAAATTGACCATTGTGTAAACATTTTCATAGAAAAATTAATAACATTTCCAGATGTGAATGAGGACAAAATATTTATATTTTTAAACTAGCTAGTATCACATCCTGTGTAAATAAATCTTAATTTCCTCTGCTTTTACTCTGGACCCCTTGCTGTAAACAATGTTAGAAAATCGTGGCATTTCTCCAGATGAAGTAATATCCTAAAAGGAATGTGATGCCAAACTTCATTTTTACTTAGTATCTTTTGTTTTTAGTTAAAGCAAACAAATTAAATATGAATCATTATGCTTAATGGGAATAGAAGACCAAAGAGTCTGTGTCTTCCAAATGTGGCAGAACCTGCACTGACCAAAGCACAGAACAGAAAAGCTGTCATAGGTACCCCCTAAACATTCTCTCAGGGAGAGGGAAAATGAGATAGATAAAGACCAAATGATTTACAACTCACTTGGTAAAGGAGAAGATAAATATTATAAAACTAGTTTCTTTGGAAATCTATGTCTGTGGTTAGATCCTTATCCACTTTCAGTTAGTTCATGCCTGCAACTTAAGGTACATTTCTAGAAGGTTGAAATGGAGAATATGTTTTTATGGTAATGAGTAGGTGCTATGGAAAAGACTGTGAAATTCCCTGGGCAAATGTTATCTTTATTGTGGAGCTCCTAATTTTAGATTAAATTTCTGTCTGAGCGAAGCAAAATGGAAGATTCTCCATTTCTTGGGGAAACACTGTCTCCATGCCCAATAGCTTGCAGGCAGACCCAGGTTTCTTCACGAAATCTGATAACCCTCATTAGGGGGAGACCATGTGTAGGTCGCAGGTAACTGAACCCACTTACTTGCCCTTCTTTCCCAGACAAAACAAGAATTAATAAACAAGAGCCTGAGGGCCTGGATATGAATAGCCCTCCAAAATAACAAGAATCCAGGACTTGAACAGGGTTGAGATCTCTTTCTGTTTCTTATCTTTGTTCTCTTTGATTGCAGACTGGCATTCTCTCAAGTAGGGAGTGAGCATATGGTTCCGGGTAGACCAGACTGTGTCAAGTGGCAGTATACCTCTCTACAGGCTGTGGCAGAAACCACAGAGATTCAACTTACGATAGCATAAGCTTTCCTGGCACTTGGGAGAAGTATGCTGAAGAAGGCACAGATGCCCTAGTGTGTCCCATGGTCCCTGTGGAATGGCTCAGTAGGAACCTGGAATCTTGGCTGTGTGTTCCTGGCTTCACTGGCATGATGGCATTCTCAGATGTTCTAAGACTGTTGAACTTGGCTCAGTCACTGGGCTAGTGGACCCTCAAGAGATCTTTAGATCCCTCCTCTAAATCAAGAAAGCCCATTGATTCCTTTTCGCTTTCTCCTCATCTCAAGTAAGAAAGAGAACAAAGTGTATATAAGGAATTGTAGCAGTCACAGAAGCTTTTGGAGGCTTAGAAAACTTTAATTATTATGCAAATCTGCCAATTCTTGAGAAAGGAAAAAATAAAAATAATATATAATTAAAACAGTGAGAAACCAAAACTTGAGAATTTCCCTAGAAAAGCTAGTAATTTGTACCCCTTCAAACTGAAGAATATTTGTTCCACATTCCAACCTTTTCCCCACATCATGGAGAAATTTAATCTTTGTTTAGGAATTTGAAAACAATTTAGGATGTCAATGATGGTGAATTATAGTGACCACTTAAAAACTTGACAATTGCAAAATTTTCTCAAGAAAAATTATAAATATATTTTTAAAAGTTTTCATTTTGCTTCAAAGTAGCACATGTAAATGATTAAAATTTTTCAAATAATACAGGAGGGTTTATAAAGAAAAGCAGATGCTCCCTCTCCTACCCTTCTATTGTCTCAGTCCTGCTCCACAGAGGGGAATAATTTTCACTCAATTATTTCTGTTTCTGTTTTTAGTTTTCTTGGGACTTATCTCTATGAATCTGTCTAATATATTATACTTTTATTTCTTTTTTAAAAGTTTTAAAAAAGATTTTATTTATTTATTTATTTTTAGTAGAGGGGAAGGGAGGGAGAAAGAGAGGGAGAGAAGTATCAATGTGTGGTTGCCTCTTTCACGCCCCCTACCCAAGACATGGCCTGCAACCCAGGCATGTGCCCCAACTAGGAATCGAACCAGCAACCCTTTGGTTCACCCTGTGCTCAATCCACAGAGCTACAGCAGCCAGGGCTTTACTTTTCTTCCTTTCTTTCTTTCTTTCTTTCTTTCTTTCTTTCTTTCTTTCTTTCTTTCTTTCTTTCTTTCTTTCTTTCTTTCTTTCTTTCCTTTTTTAAGATTTTATTTATTTATTTTAGACAGAGAGGAAGGGAGAGAGAAAGAGAGGGAGAGAAACATCAGTGTGTGATTGCCTGTCATGTGCCCCCCACCAGGGACCTGACCTGGCCCTGGCATGTGCCCTGACTGGGAATCAAACTGGTGACCCTTTGGTTTGCAGGCCAGCACTCAATCCACTGAGCCACACCAGCCAGGGCTATACTTTTATTTCTTAATTAGTAGTTTTAGTCATTGTCTATAACTTTTTGCATGATGCAGGAGTATTATGCATTTATAACTTTCCCCTTCCTCTGTCCTCTCAGTATAGTCCCAGCATGATTTTTGGTTCCCACTTTAATTCCTATATAACTTTAAATGCTATCGGTAGACCTTTATTTTTGTTCTAATTTAGACAGCATCCCCTGATTTCCTGTTTTGAAAGATGAGAAGTGCAGTGTCCTTAAGATTTCCTTCTTTTCTCCTCCCCAGTTCTACCTCCCAACTTCTGCAATCTCTATTTTTACTTTTGTATTTTGAAAGTTGATAAAGCTTACATTCTGTTCTGTAACCATAATTAAATAATTTTTACTTTCCTAATGGTTGAATCTAAATAGTTCAAGAAGCAGTATTAACATGATCGTAACTATTGTTAAAGGCATAACAAAGCTCCATTTTTCTTTATCAATTTAATATGCCCTCACTAATTGCTGTATACTTTCCTAGCTTTACAATTATTAACCAACTTAGCCCTATGAGGAAGCTCTATTATTAACCTTATTTTATGAGTGATATAACTGCCAGGCAGAGAAGTTAAGTGACTTGCCAAAGGTTACAGATTTTGGAATTCTGTTTTCCCTGATAGCTCTTATCTGAAATCTTGACCTTCTTGCTCCAATTTGGATGGATTGTTCTCTTTATTGATTGAATTTATTGGGGTTACATTGGCCAATAAAATTATATAGTTTCAACTGTACGGTTCTGCAATACATTATCTGCACATTTCACTGAATGCTCACCATCCAAAGTCTAGTCTCCTTTGGCACCATTTATCTTCTCTTTACCCTCTTCCACCTGTCCCCCCTTCACCCTGGTAACCACCATACTGTTGTCTGTGTACATGAGGTTTTTTTTTGCTTCCTCCCTTCTCATCTTTCACCCAGTCCCTTGCCTTCTTTCCCTTTGACGGCTGCCAGTCTGTTCTCTGCATCTGTGAGTCTTTCTATATTTTGTTCATTAGATTCTACATATAAGTGAAACCATACATTCTCTAGACCTGCTGTGCTTCTAGCCATCTGAAACTTTCCTTTATTTTTCTCCAAGGTTTTTGGATTCCAAGTCATCTTTGTTAGTTTACTGTCTCATTTGGCTACATCATATTGAATGGGACTTCCTAAGACAGGGGGTGTTGGGAAGTGCATTTTTGGAGTTTTTCCATGTCTGAAAATATTTTGATTCCTCACACTTTTATATTTTAATTAGATTTAGAATTCTATGTTTAAAATACATTTTCCTCTGTGGGGTGGGGGGGGAGGATGAGATAGGAGAGGGTCTCAATGCAAAAGAAGGTTAAAAAAGGAAAGGGGAAGACATAGAAAAAGAAAAGTAGAAAGCAGAAAATAAGATGGTAGATTTCCCCAAAATGTATTAATAATCACATTAAATATATCAGTTAAAACAAAAATTATCAGATCAGATTTTAAAAATAAACACAAAAATCTAGCTGTGTTTCTTATCAAGATTTGGCAGACCATAATACACAGAAACTTTAAAAGTAAAGAGATAGATAAAATTCTACCAGTTAATCAGCCAACAATAAGCTAATATTGTTATATTAAAATCAGACATATAATATTACAGTGAAGTGAAAGTGGATGAACCTCATCTGTTTGTATTAACATGGGTGAGCCCAAAGATACAATGAGTAGAAAAAGCAAGTCAGAAGAGTACACGTGGTATAAAGATATTTATAGAAACTTTATATACAGAATACAGGTTTTATGAAAACATATATTTCAAAGCCAAAATTATATTGGTCAACAATACATGCATATGTGGTGAAATTGTCAAGGAAATCAAGGAAATTATTAGAGCCCAATTTAGATTACTTTTGGCAGAGAAAGAGGGGGCAAAATCAGAGGAGAGTCCTCAGGTGTATCACACATATTGGTGATATAAAATATCTTTAGCAGAGCGGTGAGTTCATGGATATTCATTTTATAATTATTTTTAAGCCTTGTTTTATGTTATGTGTACTATTTAAAATTTTTTTTATTTATTTACTTTTAGAGAGGGGGGAAGGGATGGAAAAAGAGAGGGAGAAGAACATCGATGCAAAAGAAACATCAGTTTGTTGCCTCTTGTACCTACAACCCACAGCCCAGGCAATGTGCCATGGCTGGGAATTGAACCAGTGACCTGTAGCTTTGTGGGATGATTCGCAAACAACTGAGCCACACTGGTCAGGGCCTCTTATGTGTACTCTTGTCAGTAAATTGCCTTGAGAAATTTGAAAGTATTGCTCCATTGCTCTTCTATCAGCTGGTGTGACTGATGAGAAGTCTATCTAATTTTCATTCCCTTGGAAGAGATACGTTTTTAAGCATTAGTATTTTCTTCTTTATCCTTGTGTTTTTGAAATTTCATGGTGAGGTATCTAGTTGTAGAATTTCCCTCTTTCATCATGCTGGGTCCTTTAGGGGCCCTTTCACTCAAACAATACATGTCCTTCAGCACAAAGAAATCTCATATTGTTTCTTTCAGTTATTGCTTCTGATGACAGTGCATGTCTTAATTCCATCTTCCATTGTTTTCAGCATTGCTGAAACAAGAATCTCCAGGATTTTACAGGAAAGAGGATCTCTCCATTTTTTTTTTTTTGGCTTCCTCTACAAGTAGAGTTTCTGCTATATTTTTCTTCAATTACCGTTCCTCCATCCTCTTTCCATCTCCTAGAAAGTTGTTGAACTCTCTCCTGTCTTCTGATGACTGTCCTCCCAGTCCCTTGGTCTTACCTAGAAGCTCCAGAAATATTTTTTAAATGCTAAAATCCAAGCTGTCCATCTGCTGGCCTGAGTTCACAGCTTCTCCATCAGTTTTGCTGAGATGCAGGCAGAAGACTAATGGGGGAGGACTGAATGGAGCCAAGGGAACTGGAGCCAGAGCCTGAATGAAAACGTACCTGCAATTAAATGAGCACCAGAAATACTCCTTACTCACTCACTGACTGTGTAATTCTGGACAAAGCTGATTCTCTTCTTTGTAGTAATAACAATAGAGAAGTCCTGGCTTCATGCACTTTGCCTCAAACGTCTTACTCCTGATAAACAAATTGGTACCCCCCTACCCCATGGTTTAACCCTGTGGAGGAAGGTTTAGCTTGGATAAAGTGAGAATTGAACATTCTGATCACTGCTGAATCCGGATAAATTGGTGGCGGTGGCGAGCCGTGCCTGTGCACACGGGGGTGCGCTGAGTTGCACTCTTCCGCTACAGCACCTTTGCGCATGCTCTTTCCCTCGCCGCCTGCCTGCCAGCCGGTCCCTCTTGAGGATTTCCTAACCATCCTCTAGATTTCAGCTCAATCTTCACCTTCCTCAGGAAGATTTCCCTGGTCTTGACCACGTCAATCCTGCTACCATCAGCTCTCCATACTGTGTATTCCTTTCTGTTAACATCCCCTACTAGAACACCTCCCTCACATGGTTTTATTATGTGAGCTTTGCATAGATTCCTCCCAAATTCCTGGATAGGCTGCCCCTCTCAGTTGAAGAATTTCAAATATCCTCTGTGACTCGTGCTGGAGCTAGGTATCTTGCTGGCCCAGGCACTGTTTTCTTGCTGACAAAGCCTTGTTCGTTTGATTCTGCTGATTGTGTGAATTCTATTTCTCTTTGATTATTTATTGACCACTTTCATTTTTTCTTTCTAAATATTGTTTTATTGAATTGGAAAAAATAATACATTATTTGTATTACAAAATTGAATACAAAAATCAAAGTCTACAAAAGA
This sequence comes from Phyllostomus discolor, assembly GCF_004126475.2. Lineage (NCBI taxonomy): Eukaryota > Metazoa > Chordata > Mammalia > Chiroptera > Phyllostomidae > Phyllostomus > Phyllostomus discolor. The sequence continues at coordinate 105,437,807 of NC_040903.2, read as the reverse complement.
GCATACAGTGAAAAGTAAATCTCCATTCTTCTGCGGTCCCACAGCTACTCTGTCCCCTTTGAGAAGATGTTCACTGATGGCAGCTTCTTTTGCATCCTTCAGAGATAGTAGATGCACACTGTGAGTATGTTTTTCTTGGTATTGCTTTTTTTTACACATGTTTACTGCATGCTATTCTGCACCTTTAAAAAGTTTATCAATACATCTGGAATGACTTTCTCTTTCTGAGTATTTAAAGCTACTAAATTCTTTTTAAAGACACAATATTCTATTTGTTTCCAACAAAAATTGACATGTACAGTAAGCCCAAATATGCACACCCATTATTGTTTCTTTCAAGTATTTTATATACTTTGCTTTAGTAATTTCTTCTTTTTTTTTTCTTTACTCATTGTAACTCCTTGTAGCAGTGGGCCAATGTTTTGGGCAAGCATGACACACCTATAATGCTATAGCTACAGTGGTAGAAGGGAATAAAGGCACAAAGCAGTGTCAAGGAAGGCTGTATGCTCCACATTCATTCCATCTGTGGAGAAGAACAGGCGTGGATATAGCTGCACAGGTTAAAGAGTTTAATAGTGGAAAAAGAGTTGCAGGCAGGACCATATAGAATCTTGGAGATTCTTAAGCCTTGAGAAGATCATGGTTTCCTTATCATATGCAGTTCAAAATAAATGCTTATTTTTGAAATGATGTATCATTTACATATGTGTGGAAATTCAAATAGATTTTTAATTTATTAGTTTACCAAAGTTTAGATAAATAATTAGAAGCATCTTGCTCTCTCTTAAGTCTCTCATTGTGTCCCTGCCTTTGCTGGAGGCCCTGAGCCTGTGTGAGTCAGCTTCTTGGGTCATCCAGCACTGTGCTGGATGGTGAGTATGAGGCATGTAGCTGGGCATCACAGAGCATTGAGAATCTAAAGGTGAACAAGACGCAATCCCGACTTTGGTTGCTCTTTCAGGGAAGACAAACAGCAGAGCAATTTCAATTCCATGTGTTAAGTGCAGACAGGATATTCTTATAATACACTGGAAGGGTCTTACCCTAGATGGAGTCTGAACTAGCTTCTAATTGTCTCAGTCATATATTTCTAGATCGCTAACCTTATTAACTATATGTCAATGCTCAAGGATAATTTTATCAACATGTGCTGGGAATATCTTATTACAACTTCCTATTACCCATTACATGTATGTAGCAGTTTGTTTTTTCCAAAGATGGCCACCCATTGTTTGTCCTAACCCATATACTCTTCCTGCAGTGCAACTGATACTGACATGAGAGAGCAGTCTATGTTCTCTCTCTGAATTTGGCTGGAAGCTTGTGACTGTCTCACCAATGGAGCAGCAAGTGAAGTGATGCTATATGACTTCCAAGATCAGTCATCAAAGGATCCCTCCACCCCTGTCACACTGCCATGCTTGTCCTTGGAACCCAACACCATGTTCTGATGAAGCTCAAGCTACACGGAAAAGCTACATGTGGATACTCTGGCCAATAGTACCAGCAAAACTATCAGCCAACAAGCTAGCATCGACCACTAGGTATGTGAATTAATGAGCTTCAGATGGTCCAGTCTGCAGCATTTGAATCTTTCGACTGAAGAACAGAGACAAGCAATTGGTTCTGCTACAATTCCTGATTCACAAAATCCAGGAGATACAAAGTATGATCATTGTTGTTTTAAGTTACTAAATATGAGAAAATTTATTATGCATGAATATATAATATGGTATATAAAGCTATTTTTGAGGATTTTTTAGTTTTGTAAAAATATATAAGAAACTGGAATGATGGAAAGCATATTAATGTTCATAACTTGCAAAAAATTAAAGCATAATACTTCTGATTTGGATGTTAGTGGATAACATGAGACTTTAAAATTATCCTCTAGTAATGCTTGAAAAGCCAAAAGCAGAGTAGCTTTTATTTTATTTTTAAAAATGTATTTTATTGATTATGCTGTTATAATCAATTGTCCCATTTTTTCTGCCCTTTATTCCTCTCTTCCTGGTAGCCCCCACCCTCCAGCATTCCCCCACCATAGTTCATGTCCATGGATTGTACATATGTTATTTGGCTTCTCCATTTCCCATATTATTCTTAACCTCCCCCTGTCTGTTTTATACTTACCATTTATGCTTCTTATTCCCCATTCTAGTCCCCCGGCCCCTCCCCACTGACAAACCTCCATGTGCTCTCCATTTCTGTGATTCTGTTCCTGTTCTAGTTGCTTGCTTAGTTTTCTTTTTAGGTTCAGTTGTTGATAGTTGTGAATTTGTTGTCATTTTACTGTTCATAGTTTTCATTTTCTTCTCTTTCATAGATACGTCCCTTTAATATTTTATATAATAGGGGCTTGGTGGTGATGAACTCCTTTAATTTGACTTTATCTGGGCAGCACTTTATCTGCCCTCCCATTCTAAATGATAGCTTTGCTGGATAGAGTAATCTTGGATGTAGGTCCTTGCCTTTCATAACTTTGAATACTTCTTTCCAGCCCCTTCTTGCCTGTATGGTTTCTTTTCAGAAATCAGCTGATGGTCTTATGGGAACTCCTTTGTAGTTAACTGTCTCCTTTTCTCTTGCTGCTTTTAAGATTCTCTCCTTCTCTTTCATCTTGGGTAATATAATTATGATGTGTCTTGGTGTGTGCTTCTTTAGAACCAACTTCTTTGAGAATCTCTGAACTTCCTGGACTTTCTGGAAGTCTATTTTCTTTGCCAGATTAGCAAAATTCTCCGTTATTTTTTTAAATAAGTTTTCAATGCCTTCTTCTTCTTCTTTTCCTTCTGGTACTCCTATGATTCAGATATTCAAATGTTTAAAGTTTCCTAGAGGTTCCTCAAACTCTCATTTTTTTTTTGAATTCTTGTTTCTTCATTCTGTTCTGGTAGAATGTTTATTTGTTCCTTCTGGTCCAAATCATTGATTTAAATCTGGGTTTCCTTCTTGTAACTGGGTTCCCTGTACATTTTCCTTTATTTTACTTAGCATAGCCTTCACTTCTTCCTTTATTTTGTGACCATACTCAACCATTTCTTTGAGCATACTGATTACCAGTTTTTGAACTCTGCATCTGATAGGTTGGCTATCTTTTCATTGCTTAGTTCTATTTTGGGGCTTTGATCTGGTTTGATCTGTTCTTTCATTTGGGCCATATTTTTTTGTCTTGGCATACCTGTTACATTGTAACATTTAAGAGATGAAGTGTTAGGTATTTGCCAGGGCAGGACAAACCACATGGCTACATTGTGGCACTGTATGTGGGGGAGGGGTCTGAGAGGGAAAAATGCCACTTGCTCAGCTCTCGGCCGGGCTTTCAGTCACTTTTCTCTGCTACCCGCAAGCAAATTGGGCCCTTTTGGTGCTGATTCCCAGGTGGGTTGTTTTATGTACATGCTAGGACCCTGTGGGTCTCTCCAACAAACTCTCCTGTGAGGCTGGGAGTTTCCTCTACTGCTGCAACCTCCACAGGTTTTTACACTCAGAGGTTTTGAGGCTGTATTCCCCCATGCTGGAACCCTGGGTTGTGTGGTCTCTCATTCCTCAGTTGTTCCTCCAGGTGAACAACTGAGTTGGGACTGAATGTCCCATGAATGTGGGACTGCTCAGTCCTCCAGTCACTGCCTTCCTGTGAATCCGCACCACCCTGGCTGCCCATCTCTGCTCCTACTACTGGTCTGGGTGGTTTCTTCTTTAATCCCTTGGTTGTCAGACTTCCATACAGTTCAGTTTTTTGGCAGTTCTGGTTATCTTTTGTTTTTAAATTTGTTGTTGTCCTTTTGGTTGTGTGTATCTACCTATGCCTCCATCTTGGCTGGAAGTCAAAAGCAGAGTAGTTTTTATAATCATAACTGATACCAATGTAATTCATATAAGGCTTGATAACTCAGAAATTGGAGTAAAACCACAATGTTAAAGCCTATAGATAATATCACAATGTTAAAGCCTATAGATAATATAAGAGTCACCACGAGTCAGATATAAGGTTCTGCTATCCTAATAAGCATTGATATTCAAACTTTGCTGTGGTTCTGTCACCAGGTAATTGTGTTAGAAATGCAGATTCTCACCCTCTCCCTCCTCCTGAGTATTTTCAGTCAGGGTGAGGTTCGGGAAACAATATTTCTTCAATCCTCATGCAAGTCATCTGAAGGCAGTTCCAGGTCATCATGTACTTGAAAGTTTGCTTGAATTCTGGCAGTGGAGACTGCTTAGGCTAAGGCTGGGATCATCATTTTGGGCTCCCCTCTGAGCTCTTGAAGGCAGAAGTCACATGATATCCATCCTGGTATTCCCCAGGCTACACAGCACAGAGAGCACACTCAGGAGATGCTGGCTTGAGCAGAGGCCATCGCTGCCAAGAGCTGGGTCACTCCCTCCAACTTCAAAAAGTGGCTGACCCCTAGCCCAAGCTACCCAAGAAAATGCTTACATTTTAGGGAAATAACTCATCTATGAGTCTTATAAGACTTTAGTGCTTCTTTAATTTTCTTTAATGACTTGAGATGTGGGATTTGCAGGGCATGAGTAGAGAAGTGAGATTTAATGAGAAGTATAAAGGGACATATTTCACAGAAAGTGTTGGTTAGTAAATATTAATCAGTCCTTCAACAACAGCTTTTGAATTTACGCCTTTGTTTTTATTTTTTTAACTATGACATCTCCCAGAGCTTCAAATAATGCCCGGCAAATGACAACCATGGTCACAGAGCAAACTTACTTTTCTTGGGCACTTACTTTGTGGCAGGCAATTTTCTAAATACTTTATGTAGTATCTTAATTTTATCTTTGTAAAACCCTATGAAGTAGGTACAGTTACACCCCCATTTTACAAGTTCATAGACCAAGGCACAGAGAGGCCCATAGTAAGCATTCAATAAATAGTTATTAAATGAACTATTTGTGGAATGCTTCCTATGTGTAAAACTATCTGCCAAGTTCTGAAGAGGGTAAACAAATGGAGAAAGCATTATCCTGTCTCACGGAGTTAACAGTCTCCTGTGCTAACCTGTTCTGTGAGTTTCCAGATCACAATGCCATGAATAGTAGACAGAGCCTGTCTTCCTCCACCCCCACCTCTCATCCTGCCATGAATTGATTGATATTCTTGGCTGACCCCCTGAGAAGGCAGTGCAAGTCAACATGTCCTTAATAAAATGACTCTAGGATGAGATGACAGCTATTTCCTTTAGAATGCCAGAAGACAGTTTATTTTCTAAGGAATTCAGATAACTCGTAAGAGGTCAGTTTCCTGTAAATGTTTTTTGGTACAGAGTCAACCCTTGGAACTTGATTGTTAGTGATCCAGACCATTAAAACCGAGTTCACTTTTGTGCTCAGAAGGACACAAATGAGGAAAGTTTTCTTGTATCTAGCCCTGTACCCCATCCACTTATTTATCTGGACATTATCACCGTTCAAAGGTAGAAAGGGGTGATCCAATAGTTTCATTTCCCCCAAACAGTTACCCTTTTGTAGCCGTCCCCAGCAGAAATCATTCCTCCCACTACCCCAAATGAGAGAAGCTCTCTAAAGTTCTCTAATTCCAGTTGAGTGGATAAATTCAAGGGCACCTCTTTGTCTGTATATTAATTGGTGTCTCACTTTAAAAAAATAAATTACAAAAATTTTCAATGATAGTTTACAGTCAATATTACTTTGTATTAGTTTCAGGTGCACAGTATAGTGGTTAGACAATCATATACTTTACAAAGTACTCCCCCTGTTATTTCAAGTACCCACCCAACACCATACACAGTTACTATAATAATATCCTTAACTATATTCCCTATGCTGTACTTTACTCCCCTGTGATTATTTTGTAATGATCCATTTGTACTTCTTAATCTCTTTACCTTTTTTACTCAGCCCCCTAAGCCTGCTCCCCTTTGGCAACCATCAGTCTGTTCTCTGTATCTATGAGTCTGTTTCTGTTTGTTTTGTTTGTTTATTCTGTTCTTTAGAAGTGAAATCACATGGTATTTGTCATTTTCTGACTGACTTATTTCACTTAGTATAGTATCTTCTAGGTCGATCCATGCTGTTACAAAGGGTAAGATTGGTCTCTCACTGTTTTTTAAAAGTGTTTTATTGATTATGCCCTATTTGTTCCCCCTCTGCCCTGCACCCCCAACTCTCCTGCATTCCCCACCTGCCTTGTTCATGTCCATGGGGTATACATATAAGTTCTTTGATTTCCCTGTTTCCTATGCCATTTCTGACCTCTCCCCATCTTTTTTATGCCTACCAATTATACTTTTTATTCCCTGTACCTCCCCCCTACCCCGCATTCTTCCCCTCCCCTTCCCCACTGAACACCCTCCATGTGATGTCCATTTCTTTGATTCTGTTCCTTTTCTAGTTGCTGGCTTAGTTTTTGTTTTCATTCTTTTTCTTTTTTTAAATATTTTTATGGATTATGCTATTACAGTTTTCCCAATTTTTTTCTCCCTTTCCATCCTGCTCCCCCAACCCTCCAGCATTCCCCCTCCCCCTTAGTTCATGTCCATGGGTTGTATATATAAGTTCCTTGAGTCGTCTGTTTCCTATACCATTTTTATCTCTCCCCATCTACTTTATGCCTACCAATTATGCTTCTTCTTCGCTGTACCTTTTCCCTGCTATTCCTCCCTTCCCATTCCCCACTGAAATCCCTCCATGTGATGTCCATTTCTCTGATTCTGTCCCTGTTCTGGTTGTTGGCTTAGTTTTTGTTTTCATTGTTTTTCTTTTCTTTTAGGTTCATTTGTTGATAGTTGTATTTGTTGTCATTTTACTGTTCATATTTTTATCTTCTTTTTCTTAGATAAGTCCCTTTAACATTTCATATAATAAGGGCTTGGTAAGGATGAACTCCTTTAACTAGACCTTATCTGAGAAGCACTTTATCTGCCCTTCCATTCTAATTGAAAGCTTTGTTGGATAGAGTAATCTTGGATGTAGGTCTTTGCCTTTCATGACTTTGAATGCTTCCTTCCAGCCCCTTCTTGCCTGCAAGGTTTCTTTTGAGAAATCAGCTGACAGTTTTATGGGAACTCCTTTGTAGGTAACTGTCTCCTTTCCTCTTCCTTCTTTTAGGATTCTCTATTTTCATCTTGAGTAACTTAATGATGATGTGCCTTGGTGTGTTCCTCTTTGGGTCCAACTTCTTTGGGACTCTCTGAGCTTCCTGGACTTCCTAGAAGTCTATTTCCTTCGCCAGATTGGGGAAATTTTCCTTCATTATTTGTTCAAGCAAGTTTTCAATTTCTTGTTGTTGTTCTTCTCCTTCTGGCACATCTATAATTTGGATATTGGAGCATTTCAGGTTGTCCCAGGGGTTTGTAAGACTCTTTTCACCTTTTTGAATTTTTGTTTCTCCATTCTGTTCATGTTGGATGTTTATTTTTCCTTTTGTTTGAAATCATTTCTTTGAGTCCTGGTTTCCTTCCTGTCACTGTTGGTTCCCTGAATATTTTGCTTTATTTTGTTTTGGGTATCTTTCATTTTTTCAACCAAGCTTGATCAAATCTGTGAGCATTTTGATTACCACGGCTTTAAATTCTCCATCAGATAGGTTGGTTATGTCCTCATGGTCTAGTTCTCTTTCTGAGGTTATGCTTTGTTTGGGTTGGGCCATATTTCTTTGTCTTGGTGTAACTGATAAGTTGTAAGGGGGCAGGGCCTTAGGTATTCACCAGGGCAGGGCAACCCTCCTTGCTGCCTTGTGGTGCTGTCTGTGGCAGAGGAGTCAGATAGGGAACAATACAGCTCACTTGCTTGGCTCTAGCCCCGCCTTCAACGACCTCTCCTGCGAGACTGGGATTTTCTCCTGCCAGGGCAACCCCTGTGGTAGTTTACGACTAGCTTTGATTCTTAGTTTCCTAGTCAGCCAGCCCTGCCTTGATCACGTGGTCCACCTTCTTGCCGCAGGTATCCTCTACCTTCTGGGCTGCCCATCTCCTTCCTACCAGTCTGGTTGAATGTTTCCTTAATTCCTTCATTGTCAGAGTTCCATGCAGTTTTATTTTCTTGCACTTCTGGTTGCTTATTGTTTTTAGATTGGTTGTTATCCTCCTTTTGGTTGTGTGAAGAAGTGAAGGGTTTCTACCTACATCTCTGTCTTAGCAGGAACTCTGGTATCTCACTTTTGAAGCACTCTCCTCTTCTACCTTCCTTTCCCTCCTCTTACACAAGCCTTCACTAATGTTTCCTTTTCCAAGTAACATCCACATCTTGGGACTCCTCAGGGCTGTCCTAGACCCTCTTCTTGTCTTTCTCTAAACTCCATGCTGGTCTCATTCATTGCCATGGACTCAAGTACCATTTTAATGCCATTATTGGCATCCTAAAATTTGTATTTCTACCCTGAGTCCTTTGACTGACAAAATTTTGACATCTGCTTTCTTGACTGTTTCTCCTGGATGTCTTATTGAACCTCAAACTTGACAAGTCCAAAAAGAGCTTTAGATTTTCTCAAAACCCATTTTTACTCCCATTCCAGTTTTCTTGATTCTAGTTAGCTGTGCCACCTTCCACCTGGTTGCTCATGCTGGAAAACGAAAATTCATCCTGAATTTCTTTCTTTTCTTCATATACCCAAATCTAATTAATTAGCATATAGCTGTAATTCATAGTGTGTCTCAGATTTTGGACCTATATATTCTTGAAGGCTGGAAACATTTTATTTTTAAAAAGGCTATCTTTTAACTGCCAGAAATCTGGATCTTTTGCTGCCAGTGAAAACTGCAGATTTGTGGGGAAGATTCTTCTTTTGTTGTGGGAGAAATAATTTTATTTTCACTTTTAGAAAAAAAAGTAGTTTCTTGGTTTGAACTAATCATCAGATATTTTTATTTTTACTTTTATTTTTTAATCCTCATCTGAGGACATTTTTTCATTGCTTTTAGAGAGAAGAAGGGAGAGAAGAAGGTACATGCCTAGATTGAGGATTGAACCTGCAACCCTTCAGCTTTGAGATGACATACCAACCAACTGGGCCACACCAGCCAGGAGCTCATCCAGCGTTTTTAAAGCATATCTTCAACATGAAGGTCTAGAGTGCTCAGAAACAAATAACTAGTTTGGTTTTAAATGTAAGTAACTAAATAGTCATATCTCAGTCTGAACACGCAAAACAGGAAGTGCCCCCCTCCACCAGCCATTCTTGGGTTGCTTAGGCCAGATGGAAAAGAATTGATGTGCGCTGTTAAGTGGGCAGACTTGGAACTGCTGAAACAGGGATGAAGAAACATAAAGGGATAAGTATTTAGGGGAAAGTAAATTGGTTTCCATTCTTCAAATTTAACACTAGAGATCTATCAGCCTCAGTGTTTCAGATGAACACATCTCTATTTATTTTAATTAAGAATAATAAAAAGCTGAACAATGAGATGAGCATTGTGGGTCATATAAATGTAAGACCAGTCCCTCTGACAAAGTCCCCCTTTTTTTATCACTTACCCTGCTGTCTTTGGGAGCATCTGGGCTTAGATGAAGTTGTCCAAAGGCAAATACAACAGACTAGGATATTAAATATACTGCTTAATAATCTAGAGTTTGTTTGCTGGTGGTGGTTTGGGAGATTTGGAAGGCAGGGTAGGGAGGGCACCAGGGAGCTGTTTTTCACCAGATGCCATGAAGAGGAGGGAGAGAGGAGAATAGATTTGGAAGATCTCTGTGCCTTGGGGAGGACAGAAGATGGGAGAAAAGACTCTAAAGAAAGCATAGCATTACTGAGTGCCTGCTTTTATTTTTCTGCATCAGACAGCCCATATGGAGGCTTCTATCTGAAATCAAGGACACCGAGTGACTTACAAGTGTCCTTGCTCATCCTTAAGGTTATAATATGTGCTGCATGGCATTGAGAACACTACCTGGTATCTGCCGAAATCCATGGTCACCTATCTGCCCATATGCCCCCAGTTCCTGGGCATGTGATTCTGCTGCCAAGCTCCTCTAAGGCTTGTAACTTTCCCAGGGGAGAAGTGATCTAGATTCATACCCAGATGCAGCCATTCAGCCCTCAGCCTGACATCTTTCACAACTTAATTTTCTTTTCCTTCCACTGACCAGAAATTCTTGCAGCCAACAAAGGACACAACCTAACATTACTTTGTAGGCAAAATTCACCATGCTGCCAGGCTTCACTGCTTCCTGAAGACATCACTTGTTAATCACTTTTATTCAACATGTAAAACAGATTTCTGGCTACATATGTGGCTGTTATTCTTTCTCTTCTTGGCAAATGTATAAAATCAATGCTCACTGAAGCTTTTGTAATGCTGTGTTATATGAACTGATATTATGGAATATATTTCTTTTTCCCATTCACATAGTACATGACCAACTTCAGGTGAGCTTTTGGACCTGCAGAATTATTGATGCTTATATGTATCACACTTTGTAGTTGACAAACCCTGTTTCTATGTCAGCATATTGTTTCTTTAAAACCTTAAAAGCTGATAAGTAGTAGGAAAGCCTATTGCCATTACAGAGGTGAGGAATCTGAGGCTCAGGAGGGCCAAGTGGTCTGCTTAAACTCACACAGTTGGCAAGCATATTGTTGGATTTAGATTTCTTTCTGGGCTGCTCTCTTCCTTTGCCAGTCTGTAAATATTGAGGCCATCATGGGCTCTGACCTTGCTCTCCACACTCCCCTAGACAACCTCATCCTCTGTTTTAAATATCAGCTGCAGGCTGATAATTTCTCAATCTGTATCTTCATCTTAGACCACTCTTGTTTTTTAGCTCATCCATTCAAATGCCAACTAAATATCTCTACTTGAGAGTCATGGTATCTCAAACTCACCATCTCCCTAATCAAACCCTGTGTAACCTATTCCACTCAAGCCTCCTTCTCTTTCTGTGTTATCTCCCTTCCTCTCTCTTCTCCTCTCTACTCACAGACTTATTCATCCTCCCTCACCCTGCCCCTTTTTTTCGTTCTGTGAATTCAGGTTTTTCTGCCTAATTTCTTAGTTTCCATTTTAGAACTTTAATACATGAGAAAATATATAGTTTTCCTTTAAGAATGATAGAAAGGAGAAATGTTCATCTGAGTTAAAGACAAAGTAATCAAACTACCAAGACCATAATGGATTGCAGCTCTGATATCCTTAATAAAAGTAAATTGACCATGAAATTACTCACTTTGGCATTTGAATACAAAATATTTATCAGTGTAAACTATAGGAAAATAATTACATTTATATGCAGCATTCCAGAATGTCTGTCTGTCTTTACAGAACGTTCTATACTTTGAAGACTATTAGAAGGAATTGTTCTCTTTTCAGCAAGAATTTTGTTTTGTCTGATTTTTCATTTCTGTCTAACAAAAAAAACCTATTTTCATTCTTCTTGTTGTTTTTTAAATTAAAAAAAGATTTTGTTTATTTATTTTTAGAGAGAGGGGATGGCAGGAAGAAAGAGAGGAAGAGAAATACAGACATCTATCAGTAGCCTCTCACATTTTCCCACCTGGGGACCTGGCCTATGACCCAAGCATGTGCCCTGACTTGGAATTGAACCACTGACTTTTCCATACACAGACCAATATTCCATCCACTGAGCCACAGCAGTTAGGGCTCTTTTTATTGTTTTCTTTTGACATTTACTTTTTATTTTCTGACATTTGCTTTTTAGGGTATAACTTCATTTGAATTAAAAATCCAAACAGGATTTTCTTTCTTTTTTTTAAATTTTAATCATTGTTCAAGTACAGTTTTCTACCCCCTACTCCCATTCCAGCCCACCCACCCAACCCTCTCCCCTTCCCCCCACTGCCCCCCACCCCTAGTTTTTGTCCATGTGTCCTCCAAATTTGTTCCTGTAAACCCTACCCATTCCCCCCTGAAATTCCCTCTTCTCTCCCCTCTGGTCACTGTCAGACTATCCCCTATTTCAGTGTCTTTGGTTATATTTTGCTAGTTTCTTAAAAATATGGAACTCTTCACAAATTTGTGTGTCATCCTTGCGCAGGGGCCATGCTAATCTTCTCTGTATCGTTCCAATTTTAGTATATGTGCTGCCGAAGCGAGCACCAAACAGGATTTTTTAATCCTGTCATCAGCCTCAGGAAACAGAGACTCAGAGACTCTGGAAGCTAGGGCTCTGGGCAGGGGAGGGTGAAGGGCAGGACTCAAAACCCTGAGAGAGCTAGTGAGACCAGACAGGACCATGGCCGTGGAATATGAGCCATGGGTATCAATCAAGGGATTTGAGTCCAGAGAAAAAAAGCAAGAATATTGTCAGGAGGGGTGGATGTGAGAGTCATGTTGAGCATTAGTTGGCAGTTCTGTGTTTACTGATATTCTCTTCTTACAAATGTTTAGTGGTTGTGGATTCTGGGTACCCAAAGTGTGGAGGCCCCTATAGTGGTTAGTAGAGTTTGATAATAAACAGAGAAAAAGAAAGACACATGACGGCCCTTCTCTCTTCAGGGATGATATCATCTTGTGAGTTGAAGTGAAGGTAAAATGCAATGGGTCTCTGTCCTAAGGCTCCAAAAAAGGAAATAAAAAAGAATACTCTAGTTCTAGAATCAGGTTTTTTGGTGATGGAAAACTAGTGAAAAGGTAAAAAGATAGTTTTAGTTTCAAAATAGTTTTAGTTTCAAAACTAAGTCCCATCAAAGACTCAGAGGTGAGGTGGTTGATGTAAGAATATTCTGTGACCTGTTCCATGAGACAAAACAAAACAACCAACCAAACAAAAATGCGTAGGCTCTGTTATATTGAGAATCTCTTCATTTTTTGAAAATTTAAGGAATAATATACGAAAAAGAATCGTGTATTCTTTGTTGATACTTGGAATTTCCCCCCACAGTTGTGTACAAAATTCTTATCTTTCCTTTACTAATTTTGTTCTCATTAAGCTTCTTAAGCTAACCATAGACATGAGCTACCTAATTTAAATGCGATTTATTCTTCATAATTCAGAAATATTACTTAAGTTTTAAAAGGAAGAACACAGAAAATAATATGAAAATGGGCTCAGGTTTCTGATAACAAGTTGTGACCTTGTAGTAAAACATGAACTATATATAAATGACAGAAAACAAAGGAAAATGTTGTGATTCAGCCAATAGTTTTACACATGGTAAAGGGAAACTGAACTAGTTTAAGAAACAGGTTGAGTTAAAAAGAAAACATGAAAAAAATCTTGGTCCTGCATGGAATATCAAAATGAAATAGAGATAAAACACTAGGAATAGGGAAGATGCTGAGAAGATGACAGAGTAGGAAGCACCAGATGAGAATTACACTGGCATAGACTTCTGGCCAAGATGGAGGCATAGGTACATACACTGTGCCTCCTCTTACAACCAAAAGAAGGACAACAACAAATTTAAAACAAAAAACAACCAGAACTCCAGAAAATTGAACTCTACGGAAGTCCAACAACTAAGGAATTAATAAAGAAACTTTCATCCACACTGGTTGGAGGGGTGGAGATGGGCAGCCAGATCAGGGAGGACTTGCAGCAAGGTGGCAGCTGTAGGACCAGGGTGGGTGGTGGCTGGCAGAGCAGGTGGTTCCATATTTGCATATGGATAAACTGGGAGGAACAACTGGGGAATGAGACAGACTGAGCAACCCACGGTTCCAGCACAGGGAAATAAAGCCTCAAAACATCTGACTGAAAAAAACTGTGGGGGTTGAGGTGGTAGGAGAAACTTCCAGCTTCACAGGAGAGTTGGTTGGAGAGACCAACAGGATCCTAGAATGTACACAAACCCACGTACCTAGCAATCAGCATCAGAAAGGCCCAGTTTGCTTGTGGGTAGTGGCAGAAGTGAATGAAAGCCTACTAAAGCTGAGAAAGTGGCATTGTTTCCTCTTGGACTCCTACCCCACAAACAGCACCACAACATAGCTATGCCCTGGCTTGCCCTGGCTTTCTCTGCCCTGGTGAACACCTAAGGCTTCACCCCTTACTACGTAAGAAGTGAGCTGATATGAAAAATTGGCCCAAATGAAAACAGCAAAGCAAAACTCCAGAAAAAATACAACTAAGTGATAAAGAGAGCCAACCTATCAAATGAAGAGTTCAAATCACTGGTAATCAGGCTGCTCACAGAAATGTTTGAGTATGGTTGCAAAGTAGAGGAAGAAGTGAAGGCTATGCTAAGTGAAATAAAGGAAAATGCACAGGGAATGAACAGTGATGGGAAGGAAACCAGGACTCACATCAATGATTTGGACCAGAAGGAAGAAATAAACATTCTACCAGAACAGAATGAAGAAACAAGAATTCAAAAAAAAAAAAAAAAAAAAAAAAGGAGAGGCTTAGGAACCTCTGGGAGAACTTTAAATGTTCCAACATCTAAATCATAAGGGTCCCAGAAAGAGAAGAACAAGAGCAAGACATTGAAAATTTATTCAAAAACATAATGAAGGAGTACTTTCTTAATTTGGCAAAGGAAATAGACTTCCAGGAAGTCCAGGAAGTTCAGAGAGTTCCAAAGAAGTTGGACCCAAGGAAGCACACACCAAGGCACATCATAATTATATTACCCAAGATTGAAGATAAGGAGAGGATCTTAAAAGCAGCAAGAGAAAAGGAGACAGTTACCTACAAAGGAGTTCCCATAAGACCATCAGCTGATTTCTCAAAAGAAACCATACAGGCAAGAGGGGGCTGGAAAGAAATATTCAAAGTCATGAAAGGCAAGGACTTACATCCAAGATTACTCTATCCAGTAAAGCTATCATTTAGAATGGAAGGGCAGATAAAGTGCTGCCCAGATAAAGTCAAATTAAAGAAGTTCATCATCACCAAGCCATTATTATATGAAACGTTAAAGGGATTTATCTAAGGAAAAGAAGAAAATAAAAACTATGAATAGTAAAATGACAACAAATTCACAACTATCAACAACTGAACCTAAACAAAAACAAAAACAAACTAAGCAAGCAACTAGAAGAGGAACAGAATCACAGAAATGGAGATCACATGGAGGGCTATCAGTGGGAGGTGGAGTGGGTAGAATGGGGGAAAAGGTACAGAGAATAAGAAGTATAAATGGTAGGCAGAAAATAGGTAGGGGGAGGTTAAAAATAGTGTAGGAAATGGAGAAGCAAAGCACTTACATATATGGCCCATGGACATGAACTGAGGTGAGGGGAGAATGCTGAAGGGAAAGGGGCATACAGGGTGGAGAGGGATAAAGGGGAGAAAAAAATGGGACAACTGTAATAGTACAATCAATAAAATATATTGAAAAAAGGAATTACACTGGCAAAAAACGAAGGCAACTCATAGAATAAAAAAAAGATTTCCAAGTCATATATCATATAAGAGATTAATATCTGCAATATTTAGAAAACTCCTAAAACTCAACAATAAAAAATAAACATTCTAATTCAAAAATGGGCAAAGGACTTGAATACATAGTTCTCTAAAGAAGATATACAGATGGCCAATAATACCATGAAAAGATCATCATCATTTCTGATTATCAGAGAAATGCAAATTGAAACTACACTATAATATATATTATATTATTTGTATGTATACAGGTAATACATGTTTGTATATATACAAATAATATATTGTATTATTATAATTATAATATGTATATATTTTACAATAAACACCACCTCACAACCACTAGAATGGCTATTATAAAAAAAAAAACAGGAAAGTGTTGGTGAGTATGCAAAGAAATTGGAACCCTTGTGCGCTGTTGGTGGGTATATGAAAGAGTGCAGCTTTTGTACTGTGGAAAATAATATGGCACTTGCTCAAAGAATTAAAAATAGAGTTATCATGTGATCCAGCAATTCCTCTTTTGGGTAGATAGCCAAAAAGATTGAAAAACAGAATCTCTAATAGATATTTGGACAGCCATACTCATAGCAACATTATTCACAATAGCTAAAATGTAGAAGCATCCCTGAGTCCATCAAATGGATAAGCAAAATGTGGTGTATACATACGAGGAAATGTTATTCCTCCTTAAAAAGGAGGGAAAATTCTGACATATGTACAACATAAATGAATCTTCAGGACATTATGCTAAGGGAAATAAGCCAGTCACACACACACACACACACACACACACACACACAAAATCCTGTATGAGTCCACATGTATGGGGTACTTATTGTAGTCAAAGCCATAGAGACAGAAAGTAGAATGATGGTTGCCAGGGCCTCATGGGGGACAAGGGAATGGGGAGAAATTGTTTAATAGGTACAGAGTTTCCATTTTACAAGATGAAAAGAGTTCTGGAGATGGATGCCGATGATGGTTGCACAACAATGTGAATGTACTTAATACCCTGAACTATACACTTAAAAATGTAAATTTTGCTATGTGTATTTTACCACAATAAAAAGATTGAAAAAAAATACTAGTAGCATATTTAGAACCTGTTGCTCCATGTTAATTTGTGGCAGAATGGAATTTATCCACTACCTCTGAAGTAGCTGTTACACAAAAGCCAGAGACAGAAGAAACACAGTAAAGTCAAGGCTTGGGAAGAACTGCACCAGGAAGTAAGATGACCTCAGCTGTTATTCCAGTTTACAGATTTTGAGGGTTGTACTCCACAAGGAGCATCCTGCAATAACACTTTTTCCAGGAGAAGAACCAGAAAACCACTACTGTAGAATAAATGTCTATGAAAACCTCAACATTCTGTAGACTGATTAACAGGAGACAGAGATTAGGAGAAATGCAAAGAATTACTTGTTATATTGTGATGTGCCCTGTTCCTAAAAAAGAATAGAGGCTATGTCTCTATAGAGAGAAACAGAATGCCTCAATGCAGGAATCAGAGCAGAAATGTAAAAGAAAAAGAAAATGGAGGAGAAGAGGAAGGGAAAGGGCAGGTAACACAGGGTACTGCAGCTCAGAACATCAATCCTCACTGCTGAGTTATCACCTGAGTTATTGCATTAGAGCTCCTTCCATTACCACCCCCAGGGCAAAGTGGTGGTCTCATAGCCGGAGAACAACCTGCATTAGAAATAGTATGGCCCTTGGTAAAATTCAGGTTACTGTATCCTATCATAAATCAGAATCTCTGGATGAGGAGGCTATTGTTTTAAGCTTTAACCACACTAATGCTCTGAAAACATTTTCAAAGTTACCAGGAAGACTTAGTTAGTACTATATAATTTATGCCACCATAACTGGCAACCCAGCTGGGCAGTGGACCATCACTCTGCTGCAGTCCTCCAAGAGGTGCTTTGTTGAGAGTAGATGGATTATAGCTCTGATCCCAAGAGACACAACACAGAGCACCTCAACAATCAGGCATCTGTGGCTGATTGTATTTTCCAAAGATGACTGTGACAATATCTCCTGTCTCTTATACTCTTCAAGCACCTTGTCACACCCCATTAAGAGTTAATCGGTGTCCTCTCCCCCTTGAACCTGGTTAGACCTTTGCAACTGCCTCAACCAAGTGAGTTCAGCAGAGGTGATGCTATATGACTTCTGAAGCTAAATCATGAATATGTCATGCACTTCCATATGGTTCTCTTGAGATGCTTGCTTTGGACAATCAGCAATCACACTGTAAGACAGTCCAAGTAGACTGGGCCATGGCTAATGTGGAGAAGAACCCAGGTCCCTCAGCTCAAGCCCTGCCTACACCCCCAACCAACAAGCAGCACCAACTAGCCATGTGAGTGACTCATCTTGAAAGGATATTCTCCAGCTGGGGTTGAGCCACCCCAGTTTACATTGCATGAGTGGAGACAGGTTGTCCTGCCCAAACTGTAGACTCCTGAGCAGAAGAAATTATTGTTGTTTAAGCCCCTAGGCAGCAACAGCTACATCTGATATGGCATCCCTGGGAGGTGGGAGGTATGGATAATTGTTCCATACCCTGGAGGGGAGAGATGAATTCTCTTCTGCTATTCTTTACTTTGTCAGTTCATAAATCTTCCATATGTCTCCCTTCCCCTGCAGCCAGCCTCCTCAGAGGAGTTGCTGCTTCTTGGCTCTAGCAACTTCCTTCTAGTGTGTGGGAGCATTTAAGGAGGGTTTTTGTTTAATTGGCGGAAGTTGACTGGTATGAGAGAGCCCTAGGCATTTGGAATACACAAGATAAAGTATGATATCAACAGTGGGAGAATGAAACTAAATAAAAACTATTCTCAGCCTAAACAAAGATGTTTTTAAAAACCTCCTTATTTATCATAACTTTTATGTACAAACATGTATAAAGTATGTTGTAATTTTCTAATAAGCTCCATGGAAAACATATGTTGCTTAATAACAGAATTCTGTTGCCATCTTGTGCTCTTGGGGCTGTTGCTCCTTGGTCTGGAAAGCTGAGATGAAACCACATTGCTCTGCATTATAAAGGTATGTGGACTGAACCCCCATGTTCATTGCTGCATTATTTACAATAGTCAAGACATGTAAAAAAAACTAAGTGTCTGTCAACAGATGAATGAATAAGGAAAATGTGTTATATATACAATGGAATATTATTCAGGCATAAAAAAGAAGGAAATCCTGCCATTTGTGGCAAACATGGATGGACCTGGAGAGCATTATGATAAGTGAAATGAGTCTGCTATAGAAAGACAAATACCATATACTCTCATTTATATGTGGAATCTAAAAAACAAACTAAAACAAAAACAAAATCACACACACACACACACACACACACACAAGCTCATAGAGAAATGATTGGCAGTGGCCAGAGGAAGGAGGGATGGATGACCCGGGTGAAGGTGGTCAGAAAATACAAACTTCCAGCTATAAAATAAAAAGTTCCTGGGGATATAATGTACATTATGCAGACTATAGTTCTCCATATTGTATTGCATATTTAAAAGTTGCTGAGAGAGTAAATCTTATAAGTTTTCATCACAAGAAAAAAATTGTAACTGTGTGTGGTGATGGATGTTAACTAAGTTTATTATGGTAATCATTTTTCAATATATACATATATCAAATAATTATGTGGTACACCTAAAACTAATATAATGTTATATTAAGTTTATCTCAATAAAAAAATAATAAAATACCATATTAACCTGGGGAAGGGGAGAAAAAGGTGTATGGAGCCCCTGTGACTGACTTACTGTAGGAGATGACTTTGGGGAGGGTAGAAATGCCTAGTGGGAATTTTAATTAGGTGGCTTGCTGTGTGACTTATGAGAGAAATCCTCTCTGCTGTTTATATAATCTATAGTAAACTCTGTGTTGCTCAACAAACACTTCCTAGAGTGGATTCACCCACTCAGGCTCTCAAAGGGAGGAAGCCACACCTCTCTGGAGTGAGGGACATCACAGGGTAACACCTGGCTTCCCAGTGGAGGGAAAATCCAAACCGATAAAAGCATTTTACTTGACAACATTTAAAAAAACTTTCTATGGTGAACATTTTCACACATTGTAAAGGAAGAAAAGTAGAATGAAGAATCTCCATCTGCCCATCATTCAGCTTTGACATTTGACAGACTTTGGTTCATTTTTAACAGAAGCATATTGTAATTTTCCATAAAAAAATTTTCAAGACACAAGGGTTGTTGAGGGAATTATTGTTTAATGCCAATTGTCTTAGAGAACAGCACTAGAAACATATTTCTTTCAAAATAAACTGGAAATTAAAATGTTTTGAAGCTATTTGAAATCATATGATTAGTTGAATTAGTTTCTAATATTTGAGGTGAGACAGCACTTAATAGGTGTAGTATTTTATTCCAGCATTTTCTTTCACCACAATGTAAGTTTTATCTGTAGGAATCAGAAAAAAAATGAGTGAAAGGATTAGGATTTGTTGTTTCCATCTCTCTTTATACCATCTTGTTCCAAATATTAACACTACTATTTCATCCCTAACCTACTGCCAAATTGCTACATATTTAAAAATCTACATCAAACAATAACCCCTGGTTCAGAACAATCTATTAGGAAGAGTCACAACTACCAGCTGAGATTTAGATGAGTTTCCTAGGTTAGGGTCTCAATTTGCTTCCTTGCTTAGACATTGCATTCATTTATTCATCCCCAATGCTTATTAAGTGCCTACTATGTGTTGGCCCTATTGCTAAGTGGTTGAGTGAACCAATGGAATACTCTGTAAGTTTGTCAGAGCTAACTTCTGTTACCGAATGACAATGAATCATCAAACATGTGAAGGTAACAGTATCTAAAAGGGACAGAACCTAAAACAATCTTTTTCATTGACTGGATGACAAAACCAGTCAACTGCCACATTATAATTCCCTAAGGGCTATTTTGACATCAAATTCTGAGTCAAGTTGCTAACATATGCCTTTAGAAAAGCAATATTGCTTGGCAAAAGAGGTAATAGTTGATTCTTAGGAGGGAGAGTATAAGGAGGAAAAGAGACTGATAAGAAAACTCCCCATCTTGACTTTGCTTGAAAGTGAGTTAAGTATTTGAGTCATTGAAGAAAGCCACTTGAAACGATAAGAAGGCAAATACTAGGACACTAAAATGGTACTAAAAATGCAACATACTAAAGCATGGCTCATGAAGAAGACATTATTTTCTGCTGCGCATGGCAAAAATAGCTTACAGAGGGACAGATTGTACCAAAGTCAACCAGTCATACACATAAATGCACCATCCTGATCAAACATTCTCAAAAACCTCTTGGGAGATGGGACTTTTTCAGAGAATAGCCATTTCCATGTGAAAACTAAACTTTAATTATAAATTTTATGGGGATTTACAGAAAAGATTGAAAGGTAGGACTAAGCCCTTGTGCTCTTGCCTAAGAGAAACGGGAGGAAATGTGACCTGGAGAGCTTAGGTAGCTGCCCAACTCTGAGAAGACAGTCATCAAAAAGTCAGTAATTAATCTTTATAGTGGGGGCTTTGGGAATTTTACATAACTGGGTGAATTGTCCACATTTAATTTATGGACTAAAATAGCTTCCCATCGCTGTGGAGAAAATTATTTTAATATAGTGATGTTGATAAGAACGTATGACTGGCTAGGTGCCTTACACAGGCACATGTAGAATGACATCCCAGTTGGTTACTGTTGGTAGTAGTTGACCTGAGATCTTGGCCTAAGGTGAACATCTGGTCATACACATGTCTCTACTACCTTAAATTATGGTGGACCTAAGGTGGGCATGGTTGATACGTGGCATGTCCATGTGGAATAGCACATGGCCACTTCTGTTGTGGCAGACATCTTTACAAAGGTGCAGAATTCTTTCCTATTCAACCAGGCTAGTCCTCTCAATTCAGGCTCCAGAAAGCTGACTACCAACTGATTGGGGTAGGCTGGCAATTAAGAAATCATTTTCCCTCCATTTGTTAAGGGATATCTCATGTATCTGTGAGAGTACCAAGGAGATAAAAGATGTCTTTGAAAATTTGTTTTGATATTCACAAATCAAAGAATTTCCACAACGTACCAAGCATCTTTTAGAAAGCATTCATTGCTTTTCTTTTTTCAATATCTCGCTTGAGTTGACAAAGGGCACACTGAGGGAAACACATCAGCCACAGGAAATCACTGCAAATGGATCCCTGTTAAAAACAGACAGATAGGTCAGCATTTAGCTTGTAAATATAATTACACAATTCCCTGCATTTGTATAGCTTTTCTAACCTCCTTAAAACATACATTTCGTCACTTGTTTATAATGAGAATTCTGTGATATTATCGCCACTTTTCTGTTGACCCAGAGAAGTTAAAGGCTTACTAAGATCACACAGCACATTGACAGAGCTCAGTCTTTCTCTTCTCAAGCCAGGGGGCTCTTTTAATCTTACACCATTTCAAATCATTGCAGGTTACAGCTATCACCCCAGTCTTCTCTCATCTGTTTTGGAATGGTTCCCGTTATTTTATTTTTTTCCTCAAAAATTTTATTTATTTTTAGAGAGAGGGGAAGGAAGGGAAAAACAGAGCAAGAAAAACAGCGACTGGTTGCACCTTGTACACCAGGAATCGAACCAGCAACACTTTCCTTTGTGGGATGATGCCCTAACAACTGAGCCATACAGGTTAGGGCTGGAATGGTTCCCTTTAAAGCCAGTTGTGTAATGCACTAAGTTTTCTAGTTTGTGAGCAGTGCTGGACTGAGCCACATCATATACTCCTCTGGCCATTTTCTTTTGTTTTTTTTTTTCTTTCTTTTTTCTTTTCTTTTCTTTTAATTATTGTTCAAATACAATTTTCTATCTTTTACTCCCATCCCGGCCCACCCACCCAGCCCTCCCCATCCTCTGGCCATTTTCATTGGCATCTCTCATGTCATGTAATGAAGGAAATCCAGAGTGAGAGAGGGATATATAATTATGGGTAAAAGAAGAATGAAGAGAATGAATAATGTTTGGAAAAGCCATAGAATGGGCTACCTTGAAAAGTTTGAGGGCTTTCTCTCTAGAAATGTCTAATCTGGCTCTCAATGACCCTCTGGAAGAGATGCCCCTGAAGGAGTCCTGCTTTGTGCAGGAGGCATTGGGTGACCCAAGGGGCTCTAGTCTGACAACCAGGTTCTATGATGGTGTGTCTTGATGGATTGAAATAATTTTGAGCTGCATTTTTTGATAGCACTGTTTTTTAAAAGTGTTGAATAAATACAATTTCTAATTTATAGTGTGAGCAGAGAAAGAGAAAGAGTAGGTTCAGTGTGTGTGTATATACATATGTGTGTGTGTATAAATATATATATATCTAGTATATATATACATATATATGTGTATATATATATACACACACACATATATACATATATACTAGATATATATACTAGATATATATATGGTATATATGTATAAATATATATACTAGATATATATTTATACATATATACCAGATTCAGTTTATAAGGGTTAAGAGCTCCTAAATGTTGAGATTATGAGTATTCTATTTTTTATGAAAATTTTTTAATTTCTAAGTGATTTTTGATTCTCATCTAACAGAGTAAGCATGTAGGACAAAAAGTGGACAAATGAATAGTAAGTTAAAATTCTTCTAATGTTGTGACCCTCATTGGATGGAAGAATAGATATTCAGCCTGTAGACAATTGAATCTTTCAGCCTTCTCTTTTTGCCTAGTAGGTAATCCGAATTCCTTTAACCCTTCCTCAAAGGACTTGTGTTTTTCAGTCTTTAATTAATTATTTATTTTTATTCTTTTTATCTTTTAAACTTTCATTAAACCATCCTTATTGACTACATATTATATGCCACAAAGAAGAAAATATTCCCTTTTAATAGGGTCTAATTACTTTTCTAGTCTAGTATGTCCATGCCTATCTTTTACCTCAGGTAGTTTTTAGGGGGGAAACATCTTGCTATTATTTGGTGAGAAACCTAGAGAAATCTGTGAAATACACACCATGATTCTAAGTCTGTTTCATAATATAGATATAAAAACTAGGGGACTTCTGGCCAAGATGGAGACGTAGGTAGACACACTGTGCCTCCTTGCACAAGCAAAATAAGGACAATAACAATTTAGAAACAAAATAACAACCAGAACTGACAGAAAATTGAACTGTATGGAAGTCTGACAACCAAAGAGTTGAAATAGACACATTCATCCAGGCTGGTAGGGGGTGGAATTGGGCAGCAGGGCAGAGAGGGGTGGTAGCAAAAAAAGCAGTGGCACCAGGTGCCCAAGGCAGTAGCTGACAAACCTCGGGTGCGCAAGTCAGCAGCAGGTGGGCTCTGGGTGCGCAGGCAGCGGCTAGCAGACCCCGGGCTTGGGGTGGCAATGGGCAGACCCAGCAAAGTGGCAATTGTGAAGCAGCACATGACATGCAAGGTGGTTGGCTGGCTGGCTGATCCCGTGGTCCCATGTTCGCGCGCACAGATAAACTAGGCAAAACTGGGGAGTGAGACAGATTGTGCAACCCAGGGTCCCAGCATGGGGAAATAAAGTCTCAAAACACTGATTGAAAACACCTGTGGGAGTTGAGGTGCCAGGAGAGGCTCCCAGCTTCACAGGAGAGTTCATTGGAGAGACCTACAGGGTCCTAGAACGTACCCTAGCCAACCCAAATGGGAATCAGTACCAGAAGGGCCCAATTTCCTTATGGGCAGTGGGGGAAATGACTGAAAGCCAGCCCTGAGCCAAGCAAATGCCATTGTTCCCTCTCAGACCCTGTCCCCACATACAGCGTCACAACCCAACAACTGGGTTGCCCTGCCCTGGTGAACACCTAAGGCTCCGCCCCTCACTATGTAATAGGTGCAACAAGACAAAAACAAAATGGCCCAAATGGAAGAACAATCAAAGCTCCAGAGCAAATACAGATAAGCAACCAAGGGATAGCCAACCTATGAGATGCACAGTTCAAAGCACTGGTAATCAGGATGCTCACAGAATTGGTTGAATTTCATCACAAATTAGATGGAAAAATGAAGGCTACACTAAGTGAAATAAAGGAAAATGCACAGGGAACCAATAGTGATGGGAAGAAAACTGAGACTCAAATCAATGGTGTGGACCAGAAGGAAGAAAGAAACATCCAATCAGAAAAGAATGAAAAAACAAGAATTCAGAAAAATGAGGAGAGGATTGGGAACCTCCAGGACATCTTTAAACATTCCAACATCCAAATTATAGGGGTACCAGAAGGGGAAGAGGAAGAGCAACAAGTGAAAAAGTTATTTGAACAAATAATAAAGGAGAACTTCCCCAATCTAGCAAAGGAAATAGACTTCCAGGAAGTTCAGGAAGCTCAGAGAGTCCCAAAGAAGTTGGACCCAAGGAGGAACACACCAAGGCACATCTAATTACATTAGTCAAGATTAAAACGAAGGAGAGAATCTTCGAATCAGCAAGAGAAAAGGAGGCAGTTGCCTATAAAGGAATTCCCATCAGACTGTCAGCTAATTTCTCAAAAGAGACCTTGCAGGGAAGAAGGAGCTGGAAAGAAGTATTCCAAGTCATGAAAGGCAAGGACCTACATCCAAGATTGCTCTGTCCAGAAAAGCTTTCATTTAGAATAGAAGGACAAATAAAGTGCTTCTCAGATAAGGTCAAGTTAAAGGAGTTCATCATCACCACACCCTTATTATATGAAATGTTAAAGGGATTTATCTAAGAAAAAGAAGATAAAAGACACGTATAGTAAAATGACAGCAAACTCACAATTATTAACAACCACACCTAAAACAAAAACAAAAGCAAACTAAGCAAACAACTAGAACAGGAACAGAACCCCAGAAATGGAGATCATATGGAGGGTTAGCAATAGGGGAGTGGGAGGAGGAAAGAGTGGGAAAAGGTACAGAGAATAAGTAGCATAGATGGTAGGTAGAAAATAAACAGGGGGAGGGTAAGAATAGTATGGGAAATGTAGAAGCCAAAGAACTTATGACACATGGAGATGAACTAAAGGAGGGGAATGTGGGTGGGAGAGGGTGTGCAGGGTGGAGGGGAATGGAGGGGGGAGAATGGGATAACTGTAATAGCATATTCAATAAAATATATTTTATAAAAAGAAACTAGGGAGAAGAAAAAAAGTTTTTTTTCAAAGAGAAAGCAAATGAACTGTACGTTTATATCATGCTGAAGTTAATAAGGGATACAAATACCTTGACCAGAGTACAAATGCCATTCCAGGGAAATGGGGGCAAGAAATAAAGATTCTGCACTCACCACTCTGTTTGGTTACACTGGACTAGTACTTCACTGGTTAAAAAAGAAGTCTTGTTATGAGTACTATTTTCAGAATCATTGACTGAGCTGAAAATGAAAGTCATGTGGCACATGACTGACCACACCTCTACTCAGGATAGCAGGATGATAAAGTGGGAAAAAGCAGATGTTTGGAGTTAGAGTAAACTGAACCCAACTTCCAACATTTCTGTGCTCTGTGACCATAAGTCTGTCTCATGTCTGGTTTCTATATCTATAAAGTAGAGATGACAATTCTTGCACCACAAAGAGTTTGTAAGTAGTAAATGAGCAAATATATGTCAAAATCCTATCCTAGCACACAGTAATCAGCAGTTGTTTCTTTTCTTTCTCCTCTCCTGCAGAGGCTGTGCTGCTGCCTGCCTAGCAGATGCTGCCTTGGCTGTGCCAATGCAGGGAGGGGCAGATCAGTCAGAGCCTGCAATGTAGCAGCCCCGTGAAAGTTTGCATAGATGTAAAAGGGAAACAAAGTGGAAACCTTGCATTACACAAATTAGTCCTGGGAATTACTTGCCATTTTCAAGCTCTGTTAAAAGAGGAAGAACAGAGACACACTGTCTATAAATATACTTATTTAATGTTTGCCAAGGGAATGTACTATATCATAGAATTCTAGACTTAGAAAGTGACCTTAGAATCATCTTCCGCAACTTCCTCATGACAGATGAGAAAACCAATGCTGCCAAATAATTTACTAGTTAGTCAAAAAATTAGTTATTTACTGAGCTGTTTTCAGAACCTTTAACTCCAGCACACAGCTAAGTGCCCCTTCTCCTATACCATTTTGGCATCAGGGACCACTTTGGGAACTCACCTCTAATCCCAATACCTAACTACATATACATGACAGTTTGCCTATAGTTTCAGGAAGTTCATGGTTCAGCCACAAAGTGAAGAACTCCTGTGTGTTATGCTGCCTTATAAGCAGCACACTCAAGAGCTGCAGGAAGTGCTGAGAAAGCCAGGTGCTGAGCAAGCACATGGGACAAATGAAGCCAGGGTCTTGAACACATCCCTGTCCTGAGAAAACAGCTGACTCATTCTCTGAGATTATAACAAAAATAGTAGCAGTTATTTATTGAGTACTTATTACTTGACAGGCTCTCTGCTAAGCCTTTTCCATGCATTATCTTCTTAATTTTTTGTTTAAATATTTTATTGTTTATGCTATTACAGTTGTCCCAATTTTCCCCCTTTGACCCCCTCCACCCAGCCTGCTCCCCATTCCCACAGTCAATCCCCACACTGTTGTCCATGTCCATGGGTCATTTATAGATGTTCTTTGACTAATCCTTTCACCTTCTTTCAGCTAGTCCCTACCTCTTCCCTCTCTTACAGCTGTCAGTCTGTTCCATGTTTCCATGCTTCTGGTTCTATTTTGCTGATTATTTTATTTTTATTAGATTCTACGTATAAGTAATATCACAAGGTATTTGTCTTTCACTGACTGGCTTATTTCTTTTTTTCTTGTTTATTAAAAAACATTTATTTATTGGGTGCTTACTATATGTTGAGCACTATTCTAGGTATAGGATCGATGCTGTTAAGGAACTTACATTTTAATGAAAGAGAATAGACAATAAACAGATAAATAAAATGATTTCTGGTAGTGATAAGTATACTGTGAAGAAAATCAGATGATAACATAGAGAGTTGTGTGAGTAGAGGGAGAGTGGTTCTTTATATAGTGACGATGAGATGCCCCCTTCAGAAAGAATAGTTTGGAACCAAGATCTGAAGACATGAAGGTGCTGTCCTTAGGAAAGATGAGTAGGGGCCAGAAAGTGCAGAGACCCTAATGCAAGCAGGAGCAGGAGGTTGGTATGTTGCAACAAAATGAATGAGTAAGCTAGGGCTAAATGACGCACCCACGTTTTTATGCACATTATACATGAGATTATTATACCAATGGTGAGTAATCATCACACCCATGTATAATCCGCACACTTATTTTTCCCTCAGAAATTTAGGCAGAAAACTGAGCATTATCTATAGCAAAATAAGGTAAGTTTTCAGGAACAAGAGCCCATCATGTCACGTGTTTGTTTAAAACATTTCAATGACTTCCCAGTTCAGAGTAAAAGTTGAAGTTCTTATAGTCTGCAAGTCCCTTGCTAATACTCTGACATCATCTTCTTCTATTCCACACCCCCACACACTCTCTTTCTGCCCCCCCTCATCCCCATTGTTTCTAGAACATTCTAGGTAAGTTCTACTTTGAGGCCTTGGGTCAAACTCTTTCTTCTGCCTGGGCCTTTCCCAGATGAGTCATCCTGTCATCCTTTTAGGCCTTTACTTTCTGACTGAGGTCTTTCCTGATAACCCTATTTAAAATTAGAAACTTCAACATTCTATTCCCTTGCTTTATTTTTTCTCTCTAGCACTTATCACCATTCTATGTATTGTACTTTTTCTCAGGTACATTGTAACTATCTTCTCCCATTAGAGCATAAGCTCTACCATTGGCAACCATGCTATTGAAATAACTGATTCAGGCAAGAATCTTCAATGGATGATAGAACTAGAGGGTGAACAGGATACTGACATCTCCCTACAAGATCTTTACCCATTATAAAGGGGAAAATAGCAACTTTATACTGGACAGTCCTGGCAGACACTACCTCAACCAAGTAATCAAAGTTAACATCACCCCTAATGTGATGAATTGATGCCATGTGTTTTCTGATATGATGTATGGCAAACACAGCATAGCTTCTGTGGAGTTTCTTCTAACAATGTACAACCTAAGTCTAATCATGAGGAAACATTTAACAAACCAAGCTGGGGGATAGTCTAAAAAGTAACTGATCCATGTTCCTTTAAAAGAAAAGAAAGACTGAGAAACTGTTTCTCATTGTAGGAGATGACCAAGGTGTGGCAACTGAACACAATGTGTAATCCCAGATTGATTTTCTTTTCATCTAAAGAATGATCTTGGAATAATTGGTAAAGTTTAAATAAGATCTGTAGGTTAGCTTATAATATTATATCCATGTTAAATTCCTGCTTTTGATAATTGTTTCATGGTTATATAAGAAAATATCCATGTATATAAAAAATTTATTTTTAGAGAGAGGAGAAAGGAGGGAGAAAGAGGTAGAGAAACATCAATGCGTGTTTGCCTTTCACACACCCCGCACCAGGGAACCTGGCTTGAAGCCCAGGCATATACCCTGACTGGGAATCGAACCAGCAACTCTTTGGTTCACAGGGTCATGCTCAATCCACTGAACCATACCAGCCAGGGTGACAATGTCCTTGTTTTTAAGAAATACACTAAAATAGCTGTGACTGGGTTGCTCAGTTGATTAGAGTATTGTCCTGATACACCAAGGTTGCAGGTTCAATACCTGGTCAGGGAACATACAAGAAAGAACCAATGAATGCAGTAAATAAGGGGAACAACAAATCAATGTTTCTGTCTCACTCTCTCTCTCTCTCTCTTCATTTCTCTCTAAAAATCAATAAATAAAGAAATACTGTGAAATAGAGGTAACAATGCATCAAGTTTGTAATCCACCCTCAAATAATTCAGAAAAAAATAGAAAAATAAAACAAGTGTGGCCAATTTTTAATATTTGGGAAACCCAGGCAAAGGGTATTCAGGAAGTCTTTGTACCATTTTTGCAGCTTTTCATTAAATCTGAAATTATGTTAAAAAACCTTAAAAACAAAAAATGTGCAGTCCATAAAGACAGGGATTTTGATTTCCTTTATTCACTGATGTGTCTCTAGCATCTGCAATAGTAATTGGCATATTATATGTACTCGATAAATTCCTGTTGAATAAATGAACACCAGCTTATGATTTAACAAGGTTCTATGTGCTTAATGTTGCTTTTAAATAAATGAACACTAGCTAATGACTTACCAATGAGGCAAATGTGCCAGCTCTGAGAGCATCCACCACACACTCATTTTTACTCAAGGCTTTATGAAAAACTGTCACCCACCCTGCAGACATGCAGGGTCCTGTCTGAGTAAAGCCAGGAGAGACTAAGGGTCTTGTGTTGGCCTCTGTCCCTCACCTACTCTCCCCTAGCAACTTTTTCAGAGACACATCTATTGGGTCAATAAAAGATTTTATTACTAACATATTCCAAGGTATACATAACTGCACTGCTTCTGTAAATCACTTCAAAATTTAGGATGGTAGTGCAGAAAAGACTGGGTTAAGGTATGAAGGTGAGGAGGAGCAATCATGGAAATCCGTCAGACTGAAGGGAAGCCCTTGGGTATCTGGGCTACCACCTCGAAGTGGACCCTTGGGTGACTCACCGGGATGCCGTATTTGGTTCGATACTTGGTCCTCATGGCGACACTTGCCCCACACAGGCAGCATTCATCCATGTCAGAGGCAATCTGACACGACAGGCACAGAGGGAAGAAAGTCCCACAGAGGCCTGAGTGAGGGTGAGACCACACAGGGGAATTAGTGAAAGTCATCACAGTTTCCACTAAACCTCAAGTAGATGATAGCTCAGGAAATGGCCTTAATAAACCCTCTGAGATAACAATGTGGTCATCTGGGTCTTTATGTCTTGCTTCTGGACCTGAGTGTCTGGGAAAAATTTGCATGTCATCATATCAGGTCAGAGTTAATTATAAAAGTTTCTGCCCTGCCAATCTGAGCATGTAAGAATTACCTTTCTTTCCTGCCCTTGTTTATATTTGGGTCATGCTTGCATTGGAAGTTTGTGGCATCAGACATCTGAAAAGCCCTCTGAAAACCATGGGAAGGTGTTGAATGTCAGAAATGGGTGAGTGGAGAGATTATTAGTGCCCAAATGAGAAAATCAATAGGGAATAGATTCTATATGGTTGTACAGGCAAAGTGTAGAGCCCTATTGGCACTGTGAGGGTAGAGGCAAACAGAAGTAAAGGGATATTGGCACCAAAAGCATAAAAATCTAACTGGAATTTCACTTTAAAGAATCTTTGTGAGGCAAAAAAAGGGGAGCCTAAGAAAATAGCGACAAACAGGAAACTTCTCTAACATTCTCTGATTAAAAGTCTATTTTGGAAAGCTCTGGGGTGGAGTATTGGTACTGCTGTACCCTAGATAAGAAAGTCTCTGTTTTTTTAAAAAAATTTATTGTTTTAAGCAAAAGGCTATCTCCAGTGATCTTGGGACTTCCATCACATATATAAAAGTAAGAAAAACAAAAACAAGAGGCTGTTTCTCAAAGATACTGGAAAGATGTGCCACACAGAGTATCTGCAACTCATATGGCAATAGACTCTGAAATAAGGAAATTTTTCTCACACAAAAGTGTGTTTGGTAGTGTAAAAGAATTAGAAGTCAGTAAAATAAAAAACCCATAGTGCTTCCTGAAATGGAACAGCCACAAGAGTATCGCTGAAACCAGAAAATACAGAGTCAGCACTGTAGGAAAAGAAAGACATAAACAGTTAACTGGAGAACATGTCAAGAACGTGGTGATACTAAAGAGGTGAAAAATTTAAAAAGAGGTGATTGATTGGTATAAACAAGGATCACAAACTCAAGGCCAAGCAGGGAAAATAAATGAATGAAATAGGTTGGAAAAAGCCCCAAATGATGGCTGGTGGACATAAGCTTGGCAAACTACATCGTGAATATCCTTTTTAATGGGGTTGGCTAACACTCAGTAGCAGCTCACCTCTGCCATGTGAGAATGACTCATCTTCCCTGATTTTCCAAATTTTTTCAAGAGAAGCTGGAAATCTAGATTGGAAAGCTAGATTTTTGTGTAAAATCTGATTTTTTAATGTTTTCTACTATATTAAAATCAGTACATCAAGAAGGCTCATTATGTATAGGGCAAACAAAACACATCATCCAGTGACTCAGTCCACCATGGGCTTCCAGCTTGTAACTTTTGAGTTAGAGTAAAACATGGAACTCAGTTACAGGATAAACAATTTTTATTATGTTAGTAATCTGTGTTATTACCCATAGTCAAGGAGAAAGGAATTACTATGTGCACTTACAAATCCCTAAGTCATTACAGCAGTCACATTCGCCGGTTTGCCAGTCACTAGCCATCGTACCCCCTCCACCATATCTTGGCTGTGAAACAACTGGATTCATTTTTAAGGATAACTTCAAAAGGGCACACTGCCTGTAAAAACAAAACCAAAAAAGCATTAAACACCTAACCGTATTGGTTGAATACAATGTAGATACCAGTTGAGAAGGCATTTCACCACACCTCTCCTGATTAAGGGTGCTCACATCCAACTAACTTAGCTTTACCTTTTCAGGCTGTTGTGGAAATCTGGAAATTAAAACCAAAAAGGAAAGAGAATGAAAGTTCTTTTCTTAGGTTTTCTGTTGTTCTTCCCCCTTTTGCTCATTAACAAGATGATATATATATATTTTCTATTTTCAAAGCAACCATCCTAAAAAATGTCTATTTTGCATTTGAAGCATTTCTATTTAATAGCAATTATAATCAATTTTTACAAAGTTATTCCACAGGCATTATCTCACTTGTTCCTTAAGAGAACTCTGCAATAGAGTTCTTTACTTTTCCATAAAATTGTTGTTAAACAGATGCTTCTAACTAATGTCAGCATTCATTGTGTAATTGTTAGTGATGTCTTGATAGCTAAAGTTTACAGAAGACCTCGATTACTTAAAAAAATATAACATTCAATTTCCTTTTGTGAAGGTGTCAGGTCAGAATACAAAAAAAGAGCCTTCCGGGTCCCGCGGAAAAACCCACTGGTTGCAAAACCACCAGGAAACAGTGTCTCTCAAACCAAGTGACACCTAGAATTTTTATATTTTATCCAGTAATCAGGTGAAGTCTCATGAGCTTCTACTCAGTCAGTATTCTCAAGAGAGAAAATATGCTTGGTTTTCCAATTGCCAATGTTAAAACTTTCTTCTTTACTATTTTCAGTTTGACTATAATGGCTGTGCTCTGTAGTCTTGGTCCTTGGTCTCTGCTCACTTTCAACACTTCCCTTGACCAGTTCAGTTGCAAGTCAACTCCCTCACCCCACATAATCACTGAGCTTTGCTACCTTCAGTCTTCCTCCACCATCTTGCCAAGGACGGCCCCAGTCAGAGATTTTATCAACACACTTCTTCCCTATTCTGGCTATGCACTAGGTTCATCTTTAGTGCTTGGTAAAAAAGACAGATTCTTGCTTCTGATTGAGTAGCCTGGGGTGGACCCTGGCTGTATAAAATTTTTAAGAGGCAATTCTAATATAATCAGCTCTTGTGGCTATGTTTATGTGTCATTTCAGTTTCTCAGTCCTTCCTAATTCATCTTCTTAGTTTTTCCCTTGCCCTGGTCCTCTTCTGGATTGATGTCTTCTCTGAGATTTGTGGCTGTTATCAGTATATTTCAACCAACAGCTGAGTTGGCACAAAGAGGGGTGGAAGTTCTTGAATAATAAAAGTCAAAGCACTTTGAACTGCCCTGGATAGGTTATCAAGAATTGTTATCAAGAATTTGCTTTATGACACCAAGGGGAACCCAGCCAGCTTGAGAAAGCTATATAATTATGTTCAGATCACACCAGGAATCTTGTTTGAAACTGCAAGGCATTGGTAAATATTTAACTAGACTTTGGTCTTTCTCCTCTCTGCTTAATTGGAAGGGTAACAATGTTTTCCCTGATAATGCAGGAAGACATATGGCTATGTGGAGGAGCAGAGATGATTAACCAACAGGAAAAAGTAGTAAAGGGCTGACCAGGGAATCCTACGACAGTTCTTGGCATGGAATGTACATGCAATAGAATATTGTGGAGAGAATGAATTAGCAGGGAGGTGCTGGTTACAAGTTGTGAAAATGGATAGTACTGCCTTGCCTAATCAAGTGAATTTAAACTTATGCAGAATAAGGCACAAACTTTGAACTTTTTGTATAGGAGTATTTTGGAATTCTGGTTGTAATGGGGTCTTATTTAAAAATTCTACATAACAGGTATTTTCTACTGGTTTCTGTCCATAGACATTTTGTCTCAGAAAAACCACTGTCATATTGCTAACATGTATTGTATGACTTATATAAGTACAATAGAAAACTTGATTATAATTACAAATGTTCCTTTTATTTTTCAAACTTTAGTGTGGGTTAGAATCACCTGAGAATGTTGTTAAGAGTTTAACATTCCTTGAGCGCGGGCTGGGAACCAAAGTGTCCCAGGTTCGATTCCCAGCCAGGGTACATTCCTGGGTTGCAGGCCATAACCCCCAGCAACCGCACATTGATGTTTCTCTCTCTCTCTCTCTCTCTCCCTCCCTTCCCTCTCTAAAAAATAAATAAATAAATAAAATCTTAAAAAAAAAAAGAGTTTAACATTCCTAGAACTTTGGATTTAATAGGCCCAGAAAGGGATTGAGAAATCTGCATGTTTAATAAGCACCCAAATGATTCTTCTTCTTTTTTTTAAAGATTTTTATTTATTTATTTTTATAGAGAGGGGACAGGAGGGAGAAAGAGAGGAAGAGAAAAATCAATGTGTGGTTGCCTCTCATGCACCCCCAACCAGGGACCTGGTCCACAACCAAGGCATGTGCCCTGACTGGGAATCAAACCAGTGACCCTTTGGTTCGCAGGTACACACTCAATCCACTGAGCTACACCAGCCAGGGCAATAAGCACCCAAGTGCTTCTTAAGGGAGAGGGGTTGTTACAAAAAGTGAGAGTGGTGAAGGAGACCATAACAGCTGTATTGCCTAATCTGACTGCTTTTAAATCTAAAATGTGTTTTTTTCAACTCCTGTCCCAGATACTGATTCCTCTGAGAACTAAATCAAAAGAGGAGAAAAAAAAGAAAAGCATAACTGTATTCAAAATATGTACAGTCAATGAGCCTGGCTTCATTTTGGTATTGGGCATAGTTACAAAGCAAGAGGGGGTGTAACAGAAATATGAATGAAGAGAAGAAACTGAGAGCCCATTAGGTGGGAATTTCCAGTAGCATAATAAAAGAACTAAAACTGCAGAGACACTGCAGAACCCCAGAAGGACAGGTATAACCCAAAGGGGAAGTAGTAGTATTTGATTTCAATCAAAACAAGTCTGTACTGAGAATCTCCATGGCCACCAGGGAAGTGTGAGGGAAGCTTCTGGTCTAAGGTCCTGAGCTGGAGAAATTCGAGCATATGCTCTGTGAACAAGGTTTTTTTTTTTAAATTTAATTTTAATTTTTGCTTTTGTTGCTGTTGTTTTTTTTGTTTTCCAAACTAGCAGAACTATCAATAAAATTGTTATCTAGTTCTGGAGAAGTTGGACATCTAATTGAAGGTCATGGGATTCTTGTTTTGGCACAGAAAGCAGGTATGGAAATAGTGTTAGGAAATGCCTAGGGGGAAGAAAGCCTGGGAATGCATGAACAATAGAGACATAAGTTTTTTGGAGCAAGAGGTATGGTTTAAGGGTAGGGATGGCACTGTGTAGCCAGGTGCACATCAGCAGCTCATTCCTACGCTCAAAGCAGACGTTGCTAGTTGATCCCAGGTTGTATACAGAATCTATTTCCACTGGACATATCTTAGAATCCTAGACAATTGTAATTACCAATTGGTGGACTTCAGTGGAAAGAAGAAAAAAGACTTTGGAGTCCCATAGAATTGAATTCAAGTTGCAGTCTTCCCACTCTGTCACTTTGGGCATATGACATTTTCTGACAGTATATAGAAAGCTCATACCATTTGATCAGAGCTGGCAAATGATGTGAACTCAATCTACTATCTGAGAAGTAGTTATTGATAAGAATAAATTGTACATGCAATATATTTAAGCCTGATGTTATGGATATACCTCCAACCTCAAGGTTTAATTATTCATTACCTTGAAAAAATATACTGGGAAAATCAGTATAGTCAAAATATACAGAGTTGCTGCAGCAGCATGGGTGTGTGTACCATTAAAGAAAGAAAAATGTACCAGTATGGCTAAAAGGAAATTACTTCTTTAAGAAAATGATGCTTTTGGAAAAAAATTCATAGGACCAATCGCAATCAGTTCAGCCAATGTGGTAAAATGGAAAACCATGCTAAAATTCTTTTCAAGAGACCCCAGACTAAAAATTACTTCAGGGCACAGATTGTATTTTAAATATTCTTCCAGTCCTTAGTACCTTTCATAACTCTTTGTACAGCACTGGCCACATATACTTGTGCATTGAGTAGTTTGGAGTAAAGGTAAAATTTGCTGTTTGATGTAAAAAAATCCTAGTGAGTAATTTTTGAGAATAAGGGGTTCTGATATAAATCCAACAATGGGTATATGCTGCAACTGCTACATATGTAAATCACAACTATCCTAGTATATACTGCATATCTGTTAGTTCAGTTAATTCAATTCCTAATCTAACACAAAGACTCATGCCACATGCTTATAAATCCCTTAATTTCCTTATTTAAAGTAAAATGTTTAGAAGTATATTATAAAAAAACACTACAATATATGTGTGTATGGATGCACATATGTGTTTTTTAATAGATTTTGTACTTCTATATATCATGGATAGATCTATATGAGATGCAACTGTGATCAGTAGTTCTTAAATTATAATATATCCAGGGCCTACCTTTTAGAGTGTAGACAGACCCTGATTCACTGTGTCCTAAGAGAGACCTGAGATTTGCTTTTTTAACAAGCTCCCAGGGGACTTCTGGCCAAGATGGAGGCATAGATAGACACATTGTGCCTCCTCACAGAACCAAAAGAAGGACCACAAAAATTTAAAAACAAAAACAACCAGTACTGACAGAAAATCGAACTTCATGGAAGTCTGACAACCAAGGAGTTAAAGAAGACACATTCTTCCAGACAAGTAGGAGGGGTGGAGTTGGGGAGCTGGGATGGAGAGGGCTCATGGCAAGGTGGTGGCTGGCAGACCCAGTAAGGTAGTAGATTGTGGAATGGGGTGCACAAGGCTGGAGCTGACTGGCAAGGTAGCAGCTGGTGGACCGTGTGGTCCCACATTCACTTGCAGACAAACCAGGCAAAAAAAGGGGAGCAGGACAGACTGCACAATCCAGGGTCCCAGTGCAGGGAAATAAAGCCTCAAACCACTGATTGAAAACACCTGTGGGGTTGAGGCAGCGGGAGAAACTCCCTGCCTCACTGGAGAGTTCATTGGAGAGACCCACAGGGTCCTAGAATAACACAAACCCACCCACAACAGAATCAGTATCAGAAGGGCCCAGTTTGCTTGTGGGAGCAGGGGAAGTGACTGAAATCTGGCAGAGAGTGGAGCAAACACTGTTGTTCCCTCTCGGACCCCTTCCCCGCATACAGCATCACAACCCAGCCACATGGGATGCCCTGCTCTGGTGAACACCTAAGTCTCCACCCCTCACTATGTAACAGGTGCATCAGGACAAAAACAAAATGACCCAAATGAAAGAACAGATCAAAGCTCCAAAAAAAAAATACAACTAAGCAATGAAGATGTAGCCAACCTATCAGATGCACAGTTCAAAACACTAGTCATCAGGATGCTCACAGAGTTGGTTGGATTTGGTCACAAATTAGATGAAAAAAATGAAGGCTACGCTAAGTGAAATAAAAGAAAATGCACAGGGAATCAATACTGATGGGAAGGGAAACTGGGACTCAAATCAATGGTGTGGACCAGAAGGAAGAAAGAAACATCCAATCAGAAAAGAATGAAGAAACAAGAATTCAAAAAAATGAGGAGAGGCTTAGGAACCTCTAGGACATCTTTAAACATTCCAACATCCAAATTATAGGGGTACCAGAAGGGGAAGAGGAAGAGCAACAAGTGAAAAATTTATTTGAACAAATAATAAAGAAGAACTTCCCCAATCTGACAAAGGGAATAGACTTCCAGGAAGTCTGGGAAGCTCAGAAAGTCCCAAAGAAGTTAGACCCAAAGAGGAGCACACCAATGCACATCATCATTAAGTTACCAAGATTAAAATGAAGAAGAGAATCCTAGAAGCAGCAAGAGAAAAGGAGGCAGTTGCCTATAAAGGAATTCCCATCAGACTGTCAGCTAATTTCTCAAAAGAGACCTTGCAGGGAAGAAGGAGCTGGAAAGAGGTATCCCAAGTCATGAAAGGC
This sequence comes from Phyllostomus discolor, assembly GCF_004126475.2. Taxonomy (NCBI): domain Eukaryota; kingdom Metazoa; phylum Chordata; class Mammalia; order Chiroptera; family Phyllostomidae; genus Phyllostomus; species Phyllostomus discolor. Next base: position 105,400,159 of record NC_040903.2, on the reverse strand, counting down.
AAGGACCTACATCCAAGATTGCTCTGTCCAGCAAAGCTTTCATTTAGAATGGAAGGGCAGATAAAGTGCTTCTCAGATAAGGTCAAGTTAAAGGAGTTCATCATCACCACACCCTTATTATATGAAATGTTAAAGGGACTTATCTAAGAAAAAGGAGATAAAAAATATGTATAGTAAAATGACAGCAAACTCACAATTATTAACAACCATACCTAAAACAAAAACAAAAACAAACTAAGCAAACAAGTAGAACAGGAACAGAACCCCAGAAATGGAGATCACATGGAGGGTTATCAACAGGGGAGTGGGAGGGGGAGAGAGTGGGAAAAGGTACAGAGAATAAGTAGCATAGATGGTAGGTAAAAAATAGACAGGGGGAGGGTAAGAATAGTATGGGAAATGTAGAAGCCAAAGAACTTATGACACATGGAGATGAACTAAAGGAGGGGAATGTGGGTGGGAGGGGTTAGGGAGTGTGCAGGGTGGAGTGGAGTGAAGGGGGAAAATGCGACAACTGTAATAGCATAATCAATAAAATATATTTTAAAAAACCCTACAAACTCCCAGGTAGTGCTGACGCTGCAGGTGTCTGGTTCACAATGTCTAGCCAGAGCCTAGACTGTAATTAGGAGCCATGGATATAAAAAAACCTGGCTAAGAACCCTGAAACACCAATCCAAAAGAACCTATGCACCCCAATGTTCATAGCACATAGTTTACAGTAGCCAAGTGCTAGAAGCAACCCAAGTGTCCATGAGTAAATGAATTTATAAACAAAAACTGTAGTACATTTACACAACGGAATTCCACATAGCAGAAAGAAAGAGAGAGCTCCTACCCTTTTTGACAGCATGGATGGAACTGGAGAGCACTACATTAAGTGAAATAAGCCAGGCAGTGAAAGACAAATAGCACATGATCTCACCATTAACAGGAACCTAATCAACAAAACAAACAAGCAAGCGAAGTATAGCCAAAGACATTGAAATTGAGAACAGGCTGACAGCAACCAGAGGGGAGAGGGGAGGGGATAATGGGGGAAAAGGGTGAAGGGTTTATAGGAACAATTATAAAGGGCATATGGACAATAACAAGAGAGGGTGGAAATGGGGGAGGGAGGCAGGGAGGGCTGGGGTGGGGGAAAATGCAGAAAACTGTACTTGAAGAACAATAAAAAAGTATTTGATGATTATAAAAAATAAATAAATAAAATAAATAAATAAAAATAAAATATTGCAAAAAAATACTGTTTTAAAAAACCAAACCAAACCAAACCAAAACAAACCTGGCTTCAGGTGGTGAAAGACAAATACCATATGATCTCACCTATAAGTGGAACCTAATCAACAAAACAAGTAAGCAAGCAAAATATAACCAGAGGCATTGAAATTAAGAACAAACTGACAGTGACCAGAGGGGAGGTGGGAGGGGATAATGGGGGGAAATATGGGGAAGGGTTTTCAGGAAAGGACACATGGACAAAGGCGGGTAGGATCGAGGGTGGGAGATGGGGATGGCTGGGGTGTGGGGATTGGTGGGGAAAAATGAAGACAACTGTACTTTAACAATAATTAAAAAAAAACAACCTGGCTTCAAATCTATTTTCCACCCTCCGTGTGTCCTAGGATAAGTAAACTAACTTCTCTGAGCTTCAGTTTTGGCATCTTTAAAATAAATATAGTGTGCCTTTTCTCTTGAGTTGTGTTAATGTGATGAGATTATGTCAATAGACTATGTATAGTAGGCACTATGTTTCCTGTAACATGTCAGTGATCTGGCATGTGCAGTGTTGTGTGTATTTTAAACTGAATATTTCTAAGTAGCAGGGCCTATGCCTGATTTAATGGTATGGAAAAGTGCCTGGGAACACAGCACCCAGAAAGCAAATGACAGTGGTGATAAGATGACCAATGGGGTAGGAATCAGAAGACTTGGATTTTAGTTATTGCTAGTCTTTGGGAGGTTCAAATAAGACCATGTATGTGAAGACACTTTGAAAATTGTAAATCGCCTTATATACACCAGAGAAAGTCTAAGTGCCAGTGAAAGCTGATGAAAAAAACCTGAGCATGATATGTTGCGCCCAGGACAATGTTACTGCAGACAAGAGGTTAAGTGCCAAGGGCAAGGAAAAATCATTATTGCTAGTTCAACCTCTTTAATTTATAGATGAGAAAATGAAGCTTGTCTCAAACATTGAGTGTGGTCCCTCCTCCTCTCCTAGTCTCTTCCCTGTGCCTCAGTTTCCTTATCTGTGAAATGGGGTATTAACAGTACATAGCTTATAAAGTTGTCAGAAGGATTAAATGAGTCAATATTTGAAAATCCCTTAGAGTGGTGTTTGGTATAAGGTAAGTGCTTTATGAATATTAGTTAAATAAAAGAGAATACTTGGCCCCAGAGGGAAACACAATACTATCCCTCTGCCCACACTTACTTCCTTTACACTCTTAGATATTGTGAGATGTGGGTAGTTCTTCTACAAGGCTACAGAAGAAAGGGAAAGAAACAGAAAAGTCACATGTCAAAAGTGACAGAGTGGCAGCGTTGGGACTTGAATTCAGTTTTATGGGACTCCAAAGCCTTTATTTTTCTTTCCACTGAACACCAGTCATGAGTCACAGTTCTTGGCCAGCTGAAATGAGCAAGCCCTGTTCAGGAATAAGAGGTAAGCACTTACCTGGAGTGTCCCTTCTCAAGTAAATTTTGGGACTATTGGAAGGTGGATGGTTTGTGACTTTGCTTTCTTTTTATGTATTTGTTTATGTGTGTATTATTTTTAATATCCTGAAACCAGTCACTCAAAAACTTACCCTAGAATTCCACAATACAGGTTTAGAGGACTGGTTCTGAAACAGAGATAATTTTAATTGCCAGGAAACATTTGCCAGTGTCTGGAGACATTTTTGGTCATAACTGGGGATGAGGTGCTATTGTGATCTAGTGGGATCTAGCCAAGGGTGTTGCTAACTATCCTGGAAAACACAAAACAGCCCCTACAACAAAGAATTTTCTAGCCCCAAGTGTCAACAGTGCTGAGTTGAGAAAGCATGGTTTAGAGAACATCAAACATGAGCACCATGAAAGGTGAGCATTGGGAGGGATCCTAAAGGTTGTCTATTTCAGTTTCCCAGCAGATGCATTAAGTCATGTCTACAGTAGGCCTGAAAAGCAGTTCCTATGAGGAATGAAAACTAACATATTGCTTCTGAGTTCAGAAATGTTCAAAATGCAAGCGCTGGCACTCAGGAATCATTGCATGATTCCAGTATCCCCATGTATTCATTCACATCCTGTTCTGAAATGCCTCTTCTGTGTACCAAGTCCTGCTAGGTCCACCCAACTTTTAACCTGCCTCTTTTCCTTTGGCTTACTATTCCCTGGTTGACAGTTTAATCTGTCTAGTTCTACTACTATTCTCCCTCTTTAAGTAAACTTTTAATTAAAGTGCAATGTGCTGGGTGTGGCAAAAACAGGTTTACCCTTGTGAATACACAAAACACAGAGTTTATTCTTGTATTATTATTCATTATTATATTATTTATTTGTATTACAACTATGAACCTACTTTTGCCCACCCCATATATATTGTACAACATAAAGCAGAAACTGTAAGTGTGATTGATGAACTTTCGAAAAGTGGACATTTTGTGTAAACACAACCTGATTGAAGAACCAGGACGTTGCCAGCATCCCAGGAGTCCTCCTCAGCCTCCTAGGGAGCCCAGCACTCTGCCCAAAGGCAACCTCTACCCTGTCTTGTAACACCAGAGATTCATTTTGCATGTGTGTGTGTGTGTGTGTGTGTGTATATAATGATATACATTATTTATTTTCCTGTGCCTGGCTTCTTTTGCTCAAAATTATGATTGTGAGATTCAACCACATTGGACGTGGCAATAATTCTTTCATTCTTATTGCCATATAATATCCTATAGATATACCACAATTTATTCATCCATTTTACCATTGTGTTACTTCCACTTTGGACTATAATGAATAGTACAGTGGTGCTATGAATATTCCTGTACATATCTTCTGGTGGACTATGTATGTATTTGTTATGTCTATAACTGTGGTGAAATTGCTGGGTCCTAGGGTTAATAGATAGTGTTAAACAGTATACTGAAGTGGTAGTACCAATTTACACTGCCATCAGTAATGTATGAGAGTTCCAGTTGCTCCACACCCTCTCCAGTACTTGGTAATGCTAATGTCTTTTTTCTACCCATAGGTTGCTAAAGAACCTAGGAAACAGAAACTGAGGTTTAAGACTGAGAAGAACAGAAATTATGTTTAAATGACTAAATAGAGTTGCCATGTTTAGGAAAAAGAAATACAGGATATTTAGTTAAATTTGAATAACTGCCTCATGCAAAATTTTAGACATACCTATACTTGAAAATTCTTCATTCTTTATTTGAAATTCAAATTTCATTGGAGGTTCTGTATTTTACCTGAAGGGCAGTGGGAATGACTTTAGTATTAGATACTGATGTGGGAGCAGTGAGTAACTGCTCTCACATTTATAGAAATGGGAAGTGGTGGGGAGAGGCCAAAACAATGCAGCTTCCTTAGCTTGTACAGGAAACTCTATCTCACTCCACTAGATAGCGATCAGAGGCCAAAGAACCCAAATGTCAGCAAAAATTGATTTCTATCTAAATTATTGTATTTCCTCTGGGAACACAAAATTGTTTTTTCCTGGAAAAAGGAAGGAAAACTGAAATTTCTTGAGCAGTTTCTACTGCCAATTTCCATGCTAACAAATTCTATTCTCAATCTTTTCTGCTGTGGTGAAATCCCATGCCTGAGGAAGTTAAGCAGCTCTTGTCCAGGGTCAAAGCCAAGTGAGTGAAAGCCAAGGTGCACACTCTTTCATTCTACCAAATCTGCTGTCATTTTGCAAAAAGTTTTACAGACTAGCCCAGGTCCTGTATGGCTCTCCTTCTCTCAACCAGTCGGAGCTGTTCTGATGAAATCAGGTAAAACCCCTATCGTTCACCTTGGCCTTCCCAAGGCTCTTAATCCCCTGTGGTTCCATCACTTCTTTTCTCCTCTGTCCACCTTCCCTGGCTTTCAGCTGCCTACCAAATAATCCCATGGGTTATATGCAATCTGTTTCTGGAACAAGAAAATAAATAAAGTCATTGAATAAGCTGTATAATATGCTGATGTGAGCAAAATTAACTTCATCTCTGTGTCCCAGATTTTGTTTCAGTTTTTAAGTTTCACATGGTGTCCTTTGACCCACTTCACTGTCCATAGCAGGCATAGCAGAGCTTCCTAGTTGATTATCTGAGTTCCTTACACTGTAGCTGCAAATTTTTTGTTAGTAATAATGGCTGGGATGGCATGACAACTGAGATAAATACCATACTGGGAATAGTATTGATTATAAATAATCATCTATTACAATACCAGGAGGTTTGCCCCCTGTCCCTTTGTCTTGTCAATCATTAGTACCTGAGTTATACTATTAAAAAAGTAATGCAACATAAGCCTCTAGAGGAGAAAAATCTGGGCAGACTTCTGCATTGTAGTTTCTGCTCTGACCCCAAATTCCTGTGAGTGAATTATCCTATGGTAAGTTCTATTGTATTCTATGGAGTTGCCTGCTCTGTTTTTCGGTCTTATGATACCTTCTCATTACAGTGGCATTACACCTTTGCTGCACTGTCAGACAGTAGACCCTGCTTTAAAAAAAAACCATTTGCGGAGAGAAGAGGGAATTTAAGGGGACAGTGGGAAGGATTCACAGGAACAAACTTAAAGGACACATGGTCATAAGCTAAGGGGAGGGTGGTAATAGGAGGGAAGTGGGGAGGGTGGGAGGGGGGACTGGATTGGCAGTAAAAAGGAGAAAACTGTATATGAACAATGATTAAAATGAAAAAAAAAATTTGCAGTTTTTTCTCCAGCACCCAAAATCCCACCACGGGCCTGTCCTGGGTCTGAGTATGCATCTGGAGGCAGCTTTCCCCTACCCCTCCTCCCCAGCACTTCTGGGGAGGTGTCATTACAGAAATCTGCAGTCTCTGCATCATACTCAGTTCCTCCTGCCTAGTGTACCAGTTACAATGTAGACCAGAAAATGCTGTCCCAGAATATATCTCTTTGGCATAAGGGTCACTGTGATTTGGTTATTTTGAGAAACAGCAGACATAGGAGGAACTCTGACCACAGAGAAGAGGTTACCTTTTACGAGAAATTCACACATAAAAGAAACTTTCCTTCCTCATTCAGGAAGAGAAGGATGACTCTAAATCTCAAGAAACTCTTAGGAATGGAGAAGGTACCAGACTAAAAACTGCATAACAAACTCTTGTGTCCTTGGTCACCTCCCTTTAATTGCCCCCACTTCTCTCTTTAGCCTGAAGAGAGTATTGAGGCCTATGTTCTAAGCCACCACTGAGAGTCAGTCATTTCCCTGGGTGTCTATATGAAACATACATGTCGTGAAACTTCTGTTTATTTTTTCTCCCATTAATCTGTCTTTGGTTACAGGGGCCCCAGCCAAGATCTTAGAAGGGTAGAGAGAAAGTTATTTTTTTCTCTCCCTACAGTGTCATTTCTGAAATTTTGCCAAAACAATGAAATCTTTCAGTTATGAGGAAATTAAATATGATTATGCATAGTTGAAATTATGGCACTTCCTAATTTAAGTGAAATTATTTCTATTAAAAAGTGTCAATCCAAACACATTTTACATCATGTTAAAAACTATGTTCATGCCTGATAATGCTTAAATGAGCTCTCTTGGTAATATTTGTGTTTTTGATAGTGCAAGACTCAGAATCTGACTCCAGGGAAGTCCAATAACGCTCCTTTCATCAAGAAAGTAAAGGGATCTTGGTTCACTAAAATGTTTAATTTGGAGTCATGTGGGGATAAACAGCACATGATAAATTGGGTCCTTCCATCTCTCTGTCATTCTACTATTACTAATCTCTCTGGTGACCTATGTCACTAGGCTTCTCTACTTTTATAATGTGTGAAACATGTGTCAGGCATATATAGTTTGAGGGAAAGACTACCTTCTCACACCCAAGCCCTCTAGGCCTGAACTAGGAAGCTGCTTACATGACCCACTCTATTTTTCTAGTCCTTTGATTATCATTTCCCCCCCTCATTGGTCAGACAAGATTCTTCACTACTCTGAAGGCATTCCCTCTACACTGTTCCTGCTTTGAGTTCCTGTCCCTTGTTTCTCTCTTTACCTGTTAACATCTCATCTCAAATGCTACCTTCTCCAGGAAGCCATTTCTAATCTTCCAAATTGGATTTGCCTCTCTCATTTCTTTAAACTTGCTCATCACTTTTATGATGTTGTGGGAAAACTACTGAGCTTGAGGTTAGGACACTGGGCTCTAAATATAGCATTGATACTTGGCTACTTCTGTGCCTTTGCTCTAAATGATGATGATGGTATCTTACCTTCCTTCTTCTCAGGGTTATTGAGAAAGCTACAAGAAGCTATACAGTCCTGTGCTGCTTAACAATGAGGGTATGTTCTGAGAAATGCATCATTAGGTGATGTCATTGAACATCATCAAGTGCATCTACATAAACCTTGGGGGGGATAGCCTACTACACACCTAGGCTCTATAGTATAGCTTATTGCTCCTAGGCTATAAGCCTGTACAGCACATAACTGTACAAAACAACTTGAGGTTAAATCAAACACAAGATAAAATGATGCAATTAAGAGATGTGGTGAACAGGAGATGTATGAGGCTCCTGGCATAACACAGCATACTGTGTTACAGCAAACTTTTCTGTTATAAATAGACAGAGTACACTCTAAAATAATGATATAAAGTGTAGCATAGTAAATAATATACAGGGTCCAACAGAAGTAATGCCTGCTTGAGTGTGGTTGCTAAGATAATAATATGGGTGTAATAATTGATAGTTTTAATTTGAACATTTCACCTAAAATGTCATATGGTATGCTTGAATGTGATATTATTATGTTACAGAGCTATATGCTTAAAATTTTTTTTGTAATAAAAATGGTGTGTTATTGGTGCTGGACCCTGTATAAACCAATAACACAGTAATTTATCTTTATTATCAGTCAAGTACTATGTCCTGTACATCATTGTATGTACTGTAGTTCTATACAACAGGCAGCCCAGGTTTGTTTATACCAGCATCACCACGAACATGTGAGTAATGTGTTGTGCTATAATTCTAAGCAACACACTAAGTGACAGAACATTTTCAGCTCTGTTATAATCTTTTGGGACTGCTGTCATATATGCAGTCCATTGTTGACTGAAATGTTATGTGGCATGTGACTATACTAACTTCAGATATGAGATTTAGATATGTGTGTTCTAAAACTTATATTTTCTTTCTTTTTAGCTTGTTGGCTGTTTTTTTCTGGGGGGAATGACTGGGCTTCATTATCTTTGTGTCCCCAAAGAAGTGACCTGCATATAGCCTAGAAAATACTAAGCCTTTGAGGGGTTTTAGGACATGCTACCTTAAAATGTGGCATCTTGGCATGTTTAATATCTTAAACTGAAGGAGTCTGAGAAAAACGCAGAGGCAGGAAAGTCACTCTGACCTCCCTCTCCTTACCCTTCTTCCCTGAAAGCAAGAGATAAACCTCTCTTGTGAAAGGAATTGTCCCTGAATTAGAAAGAAGGAAGGCATCCTTATCACCAGAGACAGGAAATTCAGGGCTGTGAATAAGTAAATCATGTTATTTCTTTGCCATTTAGTACCCTTAGGACAAATGCCTTGTCTTGTCAATTCTTCACAGATTTCTTGTTTCTTTGTCTAAAAGGTAGAAAAGCTTCTGGCCCCAGTCACTTCAGGTCTTTCATTCTCTTATGAAGGCTCCCATGTATATGTAAAAATTCTGTAAAATTTTTAGCCTTTTCTCCTGTTCATCTGTCTTTGTCAGTTTAATTTTTAGATCCTGCTAGGGACCGTAAGAGGGTTGAAGAAAACTTCTTTTTCTAGATGATAATACCAGCTTATTTAATCATTTATACTAGTGATTTTTAATCAGGGTGATCTTCTCCCAGAAGACATCTGGTAGTATCTGGTGACATTTTGATTGTCACAACTTGAAGTAGCAAGTGAGAGGAACTGCCACTGGCCTATAGTAGGTAAACACCGAGAATGCCTCCTCCCCCTAACTCCTACCTGCCAATTCCTGCCAATAAGGAATTATTTGGCCCAAAAGTGTTAAGACTGAGAAACTGTGATTCATGCTGTCATATTGTTAAGAGGATTTGAACAGTTTACAAATTTATGTATATAGTAACAGAATATGAAATGAAAAATGAAGAAATTAAACACAAGGAAAATAAAGCCTGGAGCAAATTTAGTGCATGCCTTAAGGTTCCCACAGTGTTAGACATCTGAGCTGCAAATTAGACTCTGAACTTCCTACCAGGTAAAGTGAAGAGGGAACACAAATACTTAGGAGACTGACTATGTCCATAAAGTAAAAACAGATTGAGACCCAGAGAAATTTCTCATCAAGGCCCTCAAAACAATGTGCAACATGGAATGGTCAAGACCTTTAACAATTTCTCTACAATAAAGAGAGCAGTGATTTTCCTGAACCCGTTTCCTAATTGTAGAGTTGAAGCCCCAGGCTGGAGTACAATCACCAAAAGTGATCTATGAGAAGCTAAAATGATCCTAACTAAGTACTTACCTCTCTGATAATCTGGGAGGATTCAAGATTAAAAATCAGATTATTTAGATTATTCAGAGAAGCACATGGATGCATATTCTTTGACAATCCTCCATGAATAATATTTTCACTGCCTGAGGTTTGATAAGAATTGGGCAGCAGTGAGGCTATACTGGACTTCTTTGGCAAGAACCTGAGTTCAGATTCCCAACTAGGGCTGCTTCTTACACACAGAAACAGGTTTGCAGAAGAAAAGACACATAAGGCAAATGCATTGTTATAAAAATTCAAAGTTGCAACCAGGACAACACAGCTGAACAGAAGGCCAGTCTAGTAGCTCAGAGGGGAAAAGCTAGCCTAATTCAATGTGGAGGTGATCTAAAGGCATACCTCCAGGAAGCCTTTCTTTTCCTCAGAAACCAGTTCTAAAACTCTTTTAGCAGGTGACCAGTGAGGAAATTTAGAAAAAAAATTAACCAACACAGGCAACCGTAGATATTTAAATGACCCATTTAAAACAAGCTGATAATGTTTTGTTAAGCCGTACATTTTGTGCAGGCACTTAGGAATTATGTGTGGCTGATTAAAGTCCCTTAGTTCCATACCACTGAACCCGAACAACTTTTTTATCAGCTGTTAACAAAACCTGCCTACTGTGACAACAAGCGTTCAGTGCAACACTGTGGAGTCTAATTTTAAGTAGTGTAACTTCCTGGTCAACAGATATAAAAGAATTGCAATATGGAGCCTTAGGTTATGTAATGAGTTCACCTTTCTCCATTTGGATTTGGATCCATTGGTCTGGTTGGAAGGGATTCATGGACTTGGAGTTAATATTTTTAATGCTTCCCCAGATTCCAAGGTGCAGTAAGGACTGAGAATCACTGTATTAAAGGAAATCTATCTAAAATGATGATTTGGGTATTAAAGTAGTGGAGTTTAAGTCTTTTACATAAATATACTTTCCCCCACCACTTAAATTTTCACCCCAAACATGTATAATTTGAAAACTCTAACTGAAATAACATGATCAATGAGGACAATCTAAAAAAATCATAAAAATATCAGAAGAAAAAAATCTCTTGTAAATCAACCATACAAACCAAACCACCATCAACACTAGTGGTATATGTCCTTCCATTTAGTCTAATAAAATAAATACTTTGTGTGCAAGGCCATGTTTTCATGAGGATACTCTCAAATGTGGCAATAAAACCATTTCTCCTACAGTGCAGGGAAGAATGCTTTTCTTGCTGTTTGTTATAATTGGGGAGCAAGTATTTATACAATATCTCTTTTAAAGAGAAGTGGTATCCAATCTTTGTGCTTCAGCTCACAATTATCATCTGATTTGTTGAGACCCCTATCATGACTCTGAGTTGGTGTGAAGGGGCAGAAAGAGTCTTTCTAAGAAAATTTAATTTGAGTTCTTTTTGCTCATCCTACAATTTATATTTGTTTGCAGAATTAAAGGTTGAAATATTATTGGTTGAATGAATGAGTCTTTTGGGTTACCTTACAAGTTCCAAGTTATATGCAGCTGTTCTGAAAACCCTCAACGAAAACCAGATTCCTTACTTAGGCAAATATTTATTTCCTCAGACTTAAGTCTTGCCTTTATTCTGTTTCTCCCTTCACATCTTTCATGGAACTCTTTGTCTCCAGTAGGAGCTTGGCACAGAGGAACCCCCAAGGACTTCACCAACTCTACCCATGCTTAGCATATCTGGTATATGGTCATAGTAACAGTATAGCAGGCCCATAGATGTCTCAGATGTACTATCTTGGCTAAAAGAACCAGAAAACCAATGAAGTATAGCATTGTATTTTAAATTTTGCTTAACTTAAATTTGGGAATTACCAGTCCTCAGAGTCATATGGGTTAAAAAACACTTACCTGGTGATTTAATATAGCTAATGGCTGCACCCACTTTGGTACAAAACATCTCAAAAGGGCTTTATTTTATTTTAATATTTTTGTAAGCAGTCAAGTGTGTTAAATGATTTTAAAGTTTGTTTTATTGTGTGTGGGGAAAGAGTCTCCTCTAGCCCTGTCCCCAAACTATACTGATGATGGAAGTAAAGAGGGTTAAGACAGTGCCAGCCCCTAACCATAAAATCAATTATCATAATGTCTAGAATGTTGAATTTGGGTGGTGTCTGTAACTTGAGTAATTCCCGTTCAATATTTTATAAGAGATAGCAAAACCGTTTCTGAGTGCTCTAGTTGATATAAACAGATCTCAAAACATCAATGAAAATACAATTATCTGGTGGCTACAAAACACTTAAAGTGATGATAAATTTAATTCAGGAAAAAGGCAGCAGCCTATACAAACACTTGCTTATAAAATATTTCTTTTTCCCAAAAGTGTCCAGAGGAACTCTTTCAGAGCAGGGTCTATGTGGTAAGAGGGGCAGCCTGTAAATTCACACACATTTGTCTTCATTTTCTCTCCCCCAAGTAAAACTCAAGTGAGTTCCAATGTAGTCTTAAGTACTAATTTTCCAGTAAATTTATGGCCAACCATCATGCCTGCTCAGGCCTCCAGGTTTCCTCTGCATTTTGCTAACACACTCAAGTGCTCGTAGAGTTGGTTAACTCTCAGGAGGTAAACTAAGCACAGGCTTAGGGCACTGATAAAACTGGTAGTAAATATTTTGGAAAAATATTAATCTCCCTCCTCAAATAAATGTAATCCTTGATGGAAATAATCATAGTGATATTGGACTTCTTTGTACTTATTTATTTATTGAAGGATGTGGACCAGTAGCACCCACATGTAGCAACCACATGTAATTAAGTCCTCTGAAGATGTCTATTTGGTGCTGTTATATACATATTTACTTATATTTACAAATTTTAGAGAGAGGGGAAATGAAGAAGAGAGAGGGAGAGCAACACTGATGTATGAGAGGAACACTGATCGGTTGCTTCTTGCTTGTGCCCCAATCAGGGATTGGGTTTTTAAGGTGAGCTGTTTTCAGGTCCCTTGTTTCTACCTGAGTCTGAGCTCTATGGGTGCTGGCCATTCACCTTTTTAACATAGCACAGTGCCTGGAACAGAGTAGATGCTCAATAGGTGTTAAAAAACAATAAATGAATGAACAAATGTACATCAAAGAAACTGTAAGTCCCATACACACAATTTTGGAGTCTTGAAACCAGATATGCATACATTAGAAATGCCACCTCTCAACCCCACTTCCTTTTTAGATACTATTTTAAACAAAAGTGTTTGCCTTAGGGACCTAGAAGTTAAAGGGAGGAAAAGAAGCTTCTTTTCCCCCTTTTCTTTAGACCATAAAAGTGAGAAAAGTTAATCATTCCCTCAACAGTGAAAATACTGAGAGCTGCCTTGGTAATACTGCCAATAGCAACCCAGCTATAAATCAGGAAATATAACAAGTGGCCAGATTGTGATAATTTCAAAAAATTGTTTTTGTTATAGAAAAACAGAGACATTTAGAATTAACTTTTGATAATAAAACAATAATAAACCTCAAAATGATTGAAACAGAAATGGTGCTTCCTCCCCACCAGTAAAACCAATTCCAACAGCAAATCTTGAAACTCATTACAAAATAAGAGAGAAACCTCTTAGAAAGAATTTAGAATATTCTGTTTAAACATGCCAGTCATAACGGTGACACAATGATTTCTTCTTTAATGATTAAGGACATTTTTTCCTTTTAAAAAATGTATCTTCTAGTGGTGCATTTTAAAGAAAAAGTCATGATATTCACAGATTTAATACTCACTACTGCCAAATTAAATTTAAAAGACAATTACATGTTGCAGACATGTGGGTTTTTAAAAGATTACCCTAGATCAACACCTACCATTGAATTCTGCCTTGGCTTATGCTAGTTACATGGTAAGATTTTATTGGCTCTATAATTGATTATTTTTAAAATAAATTTCTTTTGAAAGAGGATAGGAGAGAAAGACAAAAGATTTGCAAAATGGAAAAGGCATTCTGTATTGCAAAAATACTTACCACACAGAGGTTAACTGCAGAAGGCAGTAACCAGGTCAACCTTTGGAAGGCTCAGGAACACTGAATTAGCTGCTTTGTTGCTTCAGCCTAGGGTTGTAATCACCAAGGGTGGGGTTAGGGGTGGGGAAAGTTAGGAGGTGGGACTGGAGGAAAGAAATTTTCTGCCTAGGGGGGCAATGTTTTTGTATTTAAGAATGTGGATGCTGCATTTTATCTCATTGCACTTATTTTATGTGACATTTGGCTGACAATATTGCTCCCAAAGACAGCAAGATTTATTCAGGATTGGGATAAATTTATTCAGGATCCTACATTTTATGAAGGTTCAAGGCTTCTACATTTAGTTAGGATTTCTATAGTTCATTTAGTTGCTAAGGCCTTTAAGGTTCTTGAGACAGGTTTTAAAGTAAGAACCAGGAAACTAGTCTTATTTTTCAAAGTGCTACAGAGATATGGAAACTTCCTCTAGCCAGGTTATTGGGATTTCTGTTCAAAAGAGCTGTGTGGCATGAACAAGGAAAGATATTGAAAGGTTAGGGACAGAGCAGGGACATGGTCAAGGGCATTTTGGAGCCACTTGTCTGGTGTCAGTGTGGAACCTGGATTCTAGAAGGCAAGACTGACATCAGTGGCTCCCTCCAGGAGTAATTTCATAGAGAGTGAAGGATGGAAAGGGCCTGAGCAGGGGTGGAAAGCAAGAGGATGGGTTTAACAGAAAATCATAATAGCAAATGGCAGGTCTTAGGAACCAGGCAGAGGGATAAGAGAGGGAATGAATCACTTAATGAATCATTAGGCACACAGACACACAATAGTGTATATAAAAACCTTAATTGTTTCTGGTTGCTGACAAAAAAATTTGTTAGTTTAGTTGAGGTTAAAATGTCATTCTTTCTCTCAGTGTGACTCTAACAATTTGTATTTTCTTTCATGTGTTTGAACATAAAATTTGAATGACTAGCCCTTTTGTATCTCAGCCACCAACATGACATCCAGATTGAGGAAGATCTGGAAAATTCAGGGCCACATGAGCCATGGACACAACCACATTGGCAAACACAGGGAGGCCGAGGTAATGCTGGTGGCTTGCATCATCACAGGATCAACTTCAACAAATATTACCCAGGTTACTCTGGGAAAGTTGGTATGAGGCATTACCACTTAAAGAGGAACCACAGCTTCTGCCCCACTCTCAACCTTGATCAACTGTGACCCTTGGTCCGTGAGCAGGTGGGTAAACGCTGCCAAAAGCAAGACTGGAGCTGCTCCTACCACTGATGTGGTGCAATCAGGCTACTACAAAGTTCTGGGGAAGGGGAAGCTCCCACAGCAGCGTGTATTAATGTAGGCGCAATTCTTCAGCAGAAGAGCTGAGGACAAGATGAAGGGTGTTGGCGGGGCCTGTGTCCTGGTAGCTTGAAGGCACACAGAGGGGAGTTCATTTAATGTTCACAAGTGCTTTGTAAAAAAAAAAATTGAATGACACACATCACTAAAACTGTTGTATGTTCTCCCTGATTAGACATGTGTACAGAAGGACTTGTTTATGAAGATGGGAGATTGTGTTGAGGACCAATTCCAAGAGAAAAGTGGTCAGGGCAAGTATGTGTGACTCTTGACATTGACCAGAATACTTTAGGGTCATTGCCCTTTTCAGACGTGATCAGGCACCTTCAGGGTGGTATGGCCATAGACACATTGCCCTTTTCAAAAAGGACTAAGGAGCCACCAGCTTTTGCCAAGTGGAGTACTTCCTGGAGCAAGTTCTGTTAAGTTACCCCAGTAACCTGGGGTTAGCCATTCAGCAAATGTTTTTTTAATTTTGGTTTTGGTTTTTTCTCCCTCATCAAGCGTACCTTCATTTATTTATTTATTTTTCCATTGCAGTTGACATACAATATGACATTAGTGTCAGGTGTACAACACAGTAATTAGACATTTATGTACCTTACTAAGTACAGTGAGTCTAGTAACCCTCTGTCATCACACTAAGCAAATGTTTTTCAGCACAGTATGGCATAGTGGTGTTTTTGTGGCCTCTTCAGTTGGAATTACCACTGGCTTACTAAGTGACCTTGGACTAATTAGTTGCTGCCTGTGTGTTTCAGGTTCCTCATAAGAGTGTTGTTGAGGTTGAAAAGTGAACTGTCCTAGCACAGTCTATAAATATATAACAAGTACTCAGCAAATATCAATGCTCATTTTTCTCTCCTGAGTTACGAAAGTGGAAAGAAATTAAAGAAGTAGAATGTGCAGC